>NC_092876.1:231510902-231860277 GCF_028372415.1 Notamacropus eugenii
TATTGAGGATACAAAGGTGAAATGATATTCAGCAGTCAATAAACATTATTGAGGACCTACTGTGTGCTAAGAGTTCTCTACTAAGCTGGGGACGTAAATCAGAACAAAGAAAAACAGTCCCTGCCCTCAAAGAGCTTACAGCGTACTTGGGGAAGACAATACCTAAAAGGCTGAAAAGTGGAGGATGGAGGTTGAGGGGAAAGGAGCATGCTAGAGAAGTTGGAGAAGTCACAGTACAACCAGGTGAAAAATGAGGTGATGTCTGAGCTGAGTTCTGTCCTTAATAGAGGTTTTGGAGTTCATCCTTCAGTTAGAGAGACAGAGGGTAATAATGAGGTACAGTCCCAAGGCTGATGGGATCTTGCAAGGATGATGAGGTCTTCCCAGTAAGGAGCTTTCTAGGGCATGGTGGAGAAGTCAGAGTAGCTAATAGCAAATATTCTTAGGGGAAAGAAGTAAGGATAGACATTTCAGAGTGATTCAAGTCAGATGCTGTTAGTAGAGGCTTTCTCAAGGAGCCATATTTTTGGAGTTAAGAAGGAGAGGGGCAGGTTTAGCAGACAGTGGGAAGGGCAATTTAGGTGGCCTCTTAGAATATGTAGTGGCTTCCAGATAAGAGAAGACAACATGAACATGCTGCTTTGCGCTTTATTATATAAACTAGAAAATATGGACTAGATTTGGTTGAGTGTTGATTGTTAGATTTTCTCCGTATTATGGGTGAGAAATTTCATTCTTTTTGTCCTGTCAAAAAATAGTTCACACCATACCTTCATTAACTTTCCCTTCCAAGACTTCTTTTGAAAAAAGATAAGATATAAATAACTAAGTTAAATTGCACTTAAATGTTTACAATACACTTTACATATTTCATTTCATTTAAACCTCACTACAACCCTATGAAGGAAATACTCAAATATTATTTTCCCTATCTTACAGATGGAGAAACAGGCAACTGTGACCCAGAGAGGTTAAATCCATGATTTCACAGTTAGTAAGCTTTAGAGATGAGATATGAATCCAGGATTTCCTGAATCCCAGATTCAAAGAAAGACCTCAGAAAAAAATAATACAAAATAAAAATCCCCAAACCATGGAGGAGTTGTAATAGATGCTGGCAGAGGGTATACTCACATTGATGAAATTAGAGATCCATGAAATATTAAACTAAGAGGAATTTTATTTTGATATCTTTTTAAATTTGATATAATTTATGTTTTGCCTCCTTGTCATACTGGTTTACTTAAACTACCACAATGGACTTTAAATGAAACAGATGAAGCTATTTCATAAATTGTTTTCCATCTCCTAGAATGAAGCACAGATTTAAAAATACATACTAATTATAAAACATTTTATATTCTTATCTTTTTGTTTTTGAAAACTAAGTATTTTTGTTAATTTACAAACAAGATACTAGCTAGTTAAGTACATTTTGAAATGTGATTATTTATTAAATAATTTCCTGTTGAATACATATTTACCCAGGTGAGTAAAGTTTTACCTTTAATATACTCTTTATCAGTTTTGAATACTCAACATAAAATATAATAGATTTTCAAAATTTTTCCCCAAAATTCACTGTTTTAAAAAAATGCTTCTGTTTCAAGTTATGTGGTTTATAAAAAATATGAAAATTTTAACTGGCAGAGACAAATTAGATAAATTTAAAAATAAATTCCCCACATATCCAGTCTGTTGCCAGATCTTGTCATATCTACTTTCACGACTTCTCTCCCTTCTATCCATGAACATAGTCACCATCCTAATTTGGACTCTCATTACCTGCATCTGAATTATTGTAGTAGCCTCCTAACTGGTCTACCTCCTCGAGTCTCCACTGCAATCCATTCTCCACTCAACTGCCATCATGGAAAAATCTGACCATGTTGTCTTAACCCCTCTGATATAGCCCCCAATCAGTAAGCTCCATTGCCTCCATTTTACCTTTAGGTTCAAGTATCAAGTCTTCTACTTGTTGATTAAATGTCTCCACAATTTGTCTCCTTCTTACTTTTCCAGTCTTTTTTTCATTCCGCTTCTCTTCGTTCATTCTTTAGTTCAACTTCACTGCTGGCCTGTGTGCTGCTCCTTACACCCACCTTCCCCCCCATCTTCCGTCCCTCCACCCCATCTCACATTTCTGTGCCTTTTCACTGGCTGTCCCTCACACCTGCAATATTGTCTTTCACTTCTACCTTTTTGAATCATTCCACTTCAGGAGGACATCTTTCTCATCTCTTCCCTCACTCTCTTTCCCTTCACTGCTATCCTGTAGTTATTTTATATACAATACTTAGTTTCATGTTTGACTCTCCATTTAGAATGTGGAACCATTTATAAGAGGGACTGTTTTTGCCTTTCCTGGTATTCTTGTTA
Organism: Notamacropus eugenii; assembly: GCF_028372415.1. Lineage (NCBI taxonomy): Eukaryota > Metazoa > Chordata > Mammalia > Diprotodontia > Macropodidae > Notamacropus > Notamacropus eugenii. Next base: position 231,513,282 of record NC_092876.1, read on the forward strand.
TCCAGTGCTTAGCTTACTTAATGTGCCTGGCATAATAAAATTTTGTTGACTGTCTAATTGTTAGCAGTCCCTTTTGGAAATTACTTGGAATCTGAGAAAATAAGATAGAGGGCAGGTAAAATTGGTTTTTGAGGAAAGGGAAAAGAGAGCTTGACAGTGATGATTTCACAATGGCAGTGGATAACCAGACCAATTTTTAATACAATTTCTCATCAAGTTCCTCTTCTGTAGTGTATGTGTGCAGTTTTTTGGTGGAAGATGAAGAGAAAAATGTCATTGCTGTAGGAATCTCCCAATAAGGAAACTCCCTCTACTAGTATGGATAGGCTACTGTTTTGCAGTCTATATTCTTGTAGAGTTTTCTGAGGTGAGAGATTAAATGACTTACCTAGGGTTGTACAACTAGGTTATGTCAAAGGTAGGACTTTAACCTAGAATTTCTTGACTCATACCAGATTTCTCTCTGCTAAACCACATTGCTGTTAACTTTATGGTAGTACATTTGCTTAGGTTTGTCATTAAGAAAAGCACGCTTAATATTGATAAGCAAGAGTTATTGCTTTTTACAAAATGACATAGGAGGGACACATAATTTTGATGTCATACTTTTTGCATAAATTTAGTAGTAAATATTTGCCATGTAAGAACATATAAAGAGGCATAGCTAGAATATTTGGTCAGGGAATTATATGCTATACAGAACATGAAACAAATGTCTATATGTTTTAAGTGTAACCTTTGAGGTTATAATTTTGTTTATCTTGAAGAAAAATGTGTGAATTCACTAATTACTTTTTCCCTAATCTATTCAGATCAGCTGTTCCATGTATTAGCCATGCATATGCGGCTTTATAGCATTGATTCTGCCTACAACCCATGGAAAAAACTAACTCAATTACTGCAGGATATGAATTCACAGTAAGTATTGTAGAAATATCAAAATAAGCTTAAAGCTTTTTTTTGGCCTGTAGTTTTTAATATGAAATATGGAATTATTTTATGAATATTTAGAAATGTGAATATGTATTCTCAATTTTTGTTATGTGTAATATATATGATATTATTTTACAGAAGACAAGAATATATTTGAAAATTTAAGAGTGCACTTTATGATATGCAGTAGAAAACATTCATATGCTCTTTAGTACTGATAGCTTTCTTTTATATTGCCCCTTTCTTCCATTAAGCTCAAAATAATATTTCATACATACTATCATATTTATTCTCTTGAATTATTTGGGAAGTAGGAAGGAAATAGATATCTCAGTTTTCTCGAAAAGGAAACCATGGAGTTAGGTAAGACAGTATTTTACACTTCATCTGTGGCAAAACATTGGGAAAAAGGGAAAAACAAAGATCATGTGAACCACAGTGCACATCACTTTTAACATATTAAGAAAGGTACATTCAATTTAATCCCATATATGCCTAAAGTTTTGTTTCTGAGATCATTTGTTGCTTCTCGAAACATGGAAATATTGTTTTGGTTCCTATTATTTAAGTTGGCTTACTTGTATATTGCTGTGTTTGGACTGATCCTTGTTCTGGGTGTTTCAAATCACTTGTTGAGAAGAGTTCAAGGGTCTTTCTCCAAATGCCTCTTCTGCTCTTAAGAGTTGGTCAGTTTTTACTAAACCCTAAATTTTTCCTTTGCAAATTCTGTCCATTGCTCCTAGTTCTATCCTCTGGGGCTAGCTAGAACAAGTCTAATACTGTTTCCACATAACAATCCTTCAAATACTTCAGTAACTATTTTGTATCTAGCCTTCCCACGAGAAGACCTACCATATCAGACTGTTAGAACTAAGAGCCATCATGTTTTTCCTAACTGCCGTCCTAATAGATCTTGACAAATATAGTGTCCTCAGCTTATCATTAAGCAAGGAAATACACATTTAGATTTCTTCTGTGTAGCAAAGCTATTGAGATTCAAATCCATTTGCTAAAGAACAGTTCCCAAAGTAGAGTAATACATTTAATAAGGACAAACTCAGCCAAGTTCGGAGAGGTTCATTAGTAGGAGACTGACTGTACCGGGTAATGAGTTTTTTGGGCCACAGCAACTCATGAAAAAGTCCATTAAGGTATGGAAGAGTTATGATCAGTTGGTGGAGAAGATACTTTATTAATGAAATTATAGTTTAGTTATTTAATTTATGTTTAATTATAGATAATTGATACTTAAAAATTAATGATTGGGGAGGTAGGTATCATTTTTGACAGTTACAGATAGTCATCTTTGATTTTTAAAATTAACACATTAACTCTCAACTTGGCTAATTGTAGGATTATTAGCCATTTAGTTTATGTTAATGTACAAATTATGTTATGTATAATGTATTTTGTCACATTATATAATATTGAATTGTTAAATATTATATCATAGTCAGCTAATCAGTAAACATTTATTAAATGCTAGGCACTGTGCTAAGTTCTTGGAATAAAAAAAGACAAAAGACAATTCCTGCTTTTAAGGAGAACCCAGACTAATGGGGGAGATGACATACAAACAATTATGTACAAACAAACTATACAGAAGATAAATTGGAGATAATCAACAGAGTGAAGGTACTAGAATTATGGCTTCCTGTAGAAAGTGGATATAAGCACAGTTTCATGATTTTCTCCAGCTTTGTTCAGCAGCACATAAATAGGAGTGAAGCTGGTCAGTTAGACATTAAACATTTATTAAGCACCTACTATGTGCCAGAGATTTGCAGAACACTAGGGAGTTAAAAAAAAGAAAAGGCAGGAGACAGTCCCTCTCCTCAAGGAGCTTACAGTCTGCTGGGGGGGTGGGGGGGAAGGAGATAATAAGCAAACAAATATTTACAAACAAGCTATATATAGGATAAATAGGAAATAATTAAATGAGGGAAGAAACTAGAAGCAAGAGGGATTGGGAAAGGTTTCTTGTAGAAGATGGGATTTTAGTTTGGACTTGAAGGAATTTGGAGAAACTAGGAGGCAGAGATGAAAAGAGATAACATTCCAAGCGTGGTAGACAGCCAGGGATCATACCATATATATCATATTACATATATCATATTACCTCACATCACATCATAATATGTCATATTGTGTTACATTGTTGTATCATGTTATATTACATTGTATTATATTATATTGTATTATACTACTGTATTACATATTTCCAAATCATCTGTAACATTTTAGTCTATATATCTGATAATTATTTTTAAGACTTCTTAATAATAATTTTAAAAAACTTTTCAACAAAAAAAAGATACTCACAATTGTAGTGCTTATATCTATAATCAGATCTCAAACTCCTTTTTTCCACAATTTCATATTTAGTAAAATCTGTTTTCATATCTCCAGGATACTTGGGAGGCAACTGAAACATTCTCATAATATTTCAAATAATAGTTTTATCATCAAAAGAGCCTTACTCAGATCACTGTATTTACTATAATTTGCAATTCTGAAAGGGTCCTGTTTTCTTTCCACATTTTCTAGGAACAAAAATAATACTGCTTTTCTAACTAGCAAGCAACTGAGTAATTTTTTCTACCTTAGGAAGCTAGGAGGAAAGCTCAAAGTCTGAAAACCAGCTTCATGTTACAGAGCAAACTTAATGGATAAAGCTTTGCTTTGACCTAGATGAGGTTAAAAACATCAGTTAGTTATTAAACTTGGTAGTCAAGTACTAACCTAACTTGGAAATAAATAAGGATTGCGTTGGCCCACCCCTTCCCAGGGAAAGTGTTCTTTTAGATCCAATACTGGGGCTTTATCCTTATAGGCCAATAGAACCGAGAACTTTAGGACTTGAAGAGTGAAGCAGTTTTTATCAGAATATTTGCCCTTTTATAGAAATTATGTACTTACTACAGATTAAATAGTCCATGATTGTCTGTTGAGGTATTCTACATGGTCAAGGTCAAGCACATGAGCAACAGGACTGTATTATAGAGGGTAACCCCTGAAGAGGATACTTAAGGACTGCAATGGGCAAGTTTTAGGAATTAAATTATTTAATCAATCAGTATTTTTATGCCTTGGAATCAAACTCTGTGGACATATAATCTGACATCTTAATTCCTTGGGTGTTCTAGCCACAGCTACTGAAGACCCAGACAAGAAAATTCTCACCCTAAAGTTCTTAGTAAAGTTAAATGGCTTAACATCAGAAACTAATATGATTTTTTTTCAGTAGAAATGACATTAAAGAGGCATTATGATTTGCTTCGCTACTGCGCCTTAAAGACTATGAGTCCTTTCCATTTAACTTGCAGCTAAATCTTTCTCTGTCTTTTTTTTAAAAAAACCCAATAGAGTATGAGCTTGTGAAAGGCAAAGACTGTCTTTTCTACTTATATTTACAGTACTTATTACACATAGTAAAGTTTTAATAAAGGCACTTCCCTTCCTCCCTCTCTCCCTCCTTCCCTCCTTTCCTCCCTTCCTTCTTTTCTGGAAGAAGGATGATCTAATTCTTTAGAAACGAAAGGAAAACTCAAAGGATAGAATGGACATCTAATAAAGATCTAGTACATACCTAATGGTTTAAATTCCAGAGCACACATATAAAAGAAGTAGAGAGAACCAAGCTAAGATAAAAGATTAAATAACAATAAAACTTGGAGAGGGATGTAGCAAAAGGGTTGAGCTAGCTTTGGCCTGGGAAGTCAGTCCCTGCTCTCAAGGAAAACTTATATTCTGCTGGGCTCGGGGAAACAATATGGATAAATAAGTATATACTATTTATATTACAAGAAAACAGAAAGAAAGGGCAGTAAAAAGAGGAAGGGAATAAAATTAACTCTGCTTTTGAAATTTCTTCCCTATTCCTGTCTTCTCCTCTCTCTCCAATACTCTCACTTTCCTTGGAAATTTCATTTCCTCCACAAAGTCTTCCTGGACTCTTGTGGCCAGATATGATCTTACCTTCCTGTCTCATGTCTCTCTCATATTCTTTTCAAATCTATCTTCTCCTGCTTACTTACACAACCACCACCCTAATTTGGGCCTTTATCATCTCTCTCCTGGATTGATAATATCCTAAATGGTTTCTCTTTCTCCAATCTCACTGCTTTACAGTTTACCCTCCAGGCAGTTGACAAATTGATATTTCTATAGCCCATGGGTGGTCCCTCTGTTACTTCTAGAGTAGAACAAAACTTCTATGTTTGACATTTAAAGCCCTTCACAATTAGACCTTGCTTTCCCCTTACACACTCTACATTCCACCTACCTAGATGACTTGCTGTTGTCTCTCTATAACATTCTATCTCCTTTGTGTATGCCCTTGCATAGGTTATCTCCCATCCTAACAATACTCTTTCACCTTTCCTCTGTCTTTGGAAGCCCTAACTTTTTTAAGGGCTTCAGATCAAGTTCTACCTCTGTTAGGAGGCCTTATGATTCTTCTGCCTCATCCCCATCAAATGACTCTGTATATATTTTATATTTACTTATTTGTGTACATACATTTGTTTCCTCATGGTAGAATATATGCTTTTGAAGGGCAGTGATAGTTTTCTCGAGTTAGAAGGATTAGCTTCAAATTCTCCCTTAGATACTTGCTACCTTGGCCGTAGTTTCCTTATCTAGAAAATGAAGGAAAATAAAACTGATCTTTAGAGCTGTAATCCAGAATCCCATGAATGGATGTTATACAGGAATTCAGAACTTTTTTTTTTATATCAACAAGTCTTGTTGACCCTGGCATAGTAATTATTATATTACTGTATTAGAATTTGTCAGTAAGAAAAAAATGAGAAATTCAGGAACACTTTTCAGTGAATTTGTGCTTTATTGATAAACTAACATTTGTATGCTTTTTAAAAGTCCACACATATATGTGTATATGTATTTATATGTGCAAGACATTCAGTTTAGGTGGTATATTTGCATATTTATTATTGGGATTTACAACATTTTTTTAGCACTAAATCAAGATCAGAGTGACAGTGCTTGGTGTACATATGAATTTTCAGATTCCATGTGTCTCTTCTCGTTCCACCTCCTTCCCCTTTCATTCTCATCTCTGACATTCATGAACCACAGGTTGGGCTTAATAGAAAGAGCACTATTCTTGAACTGGGAAGATGTAGTCAAGTCTTAGCTTTATGTTTCTCTTAATTCATTTCAGTCCATTTAGCATTTATTGAATATCTATTATGTGCCAGGCACTGGTGATACAAAGACAAAAATGAAATAGTCCCTGTCCTCAAGAAACTTATATTCTACTGGGGTTGGATTTGGGGAAACAACATGAATAAATAAGTATATGTTACTTATATACATACATACAAACATATACACACAGGACAAAGTAATTTCAAAGTAATTTTGGAGGGAACAACCTGGAGTATCAGAAAATATTTTCTAGTTTAAAAACTAGTCCAATTTGTCTGGGACAGAAATACGTAATGATTTTGAAAAGATAGATGGAAGTGAAATTGTGATATGCCTAAAGTAAAATCTTATTCAGAAGACTTTTTATTTTATTCTAAAAAGGAATCACAGAAGTTTCTTGAGCAAGGGAGTAGCATAGGCAGACTTGAACCATAGGACTATCACTTCGGCATGTGGGTAGCAGATGATGGATGGAAGAAGGAAAAGATTGTTATCAAGGAGACCAATTAGCCTGCCATCACAATTATCCAGGTGAAAAGTTAAGATGTGAACTAGAGTGAAGGCTGTGTTAGTGAAGAGAGGATGAACATGAGAGTTGTGGAGGTAGAATTGAGAGGCCTTGGCTTTGATTGCATATGGTAGTGAGGAAGAATGAAACCTGGAGGATGCCCCTGAGTTTGCATAGCCAGGTAACAAGAAGGATGGATACGGATGTTCTCAGCTGTAATAGGGAAGTCAGGAAAGCATGAATTTGGGTGGGAAGATAAGTCCTGCTTTTGGTACATACTGATAATGTTTTATTTGGCATATAGTTATGATGTTTTATTTGATTGTAGTTTGAGAGAGTCTGTTTGTTATAGTAGAAAAGAACAATGTTTTTCAAGTCAGAATTCTTCAAATCCTAGCTCTGATATCAGTTGTGAAAATAATATGATGTTTCAGGACCTCAGTTTTCCCATTTGTAAAATGAAAGTGATGAGGTACTGTTGTACCTCACTTGATTTTTGTGAGGAAAGCACTTTGTAACCTATAAGCACTGAATTCAAATGTTGAGCTTTTGTAGTTATTTGTGAGCATCTTCTATTCTCCCTAGAGTGTAAGTGGTGTGAGGGCTAGGACCATGTGTTACTTATGTGTTTTCACCTCTGCTCAGCCCAATGCAGGCACTTAACAAATGTTTATTAATTTAGTGGAGAGAAAAGAAGTACTGGTGAAGTGATTTGTAGGGGCAAGAGGCTAGTTCTACTGGGACCAATAGTTGTGAACATTTCTTGGATATTTATTTAAATAACATTTTGGATTTTTTGCCTAGATTTAATTTTTAATGATAAGATCCATAATGTTTGTGGTATTTTGAAATCATTTTTGTAACTCTTTACAGTGTGTTTTTAATTTTTATTTAAGTAAGTCAAGTTTGGGAAAAGAAAATTTTATTAAAAATTAAGATTTACTGCAACATCAATTAAAGCTATATTATATTTTCCTTTTTACAGGCTCTGCAATGAAGAGCAACCAGAGGTTCCTGTGCTTTACAGAGATGTTTCATCACTTTTGCTTATCCAGATTTTAACCATGCCACAGCCTTTACACAAAGGTATTTCTTTGAAATGATAGTGGATACATAGATTCATTGAAAGAGCAGATTTAAATGAGATGTTGTGGGGAAAAATATAGTAAATATGTCCATCAACAAGCAATTGTTATAAATGCCTACAATGTGCCAGGTACTGTAGTAAGCACCAGGGGTACAAAAAGAGACAAAAGACAGCCCCTGCCCTCGAGGAGCCCACAGTCTATTGGGGAAGATAACATGCCAATGAATGTATACAAAATCAACTACATGCTGGATAAATAGGAGTAATGAACAGAAGGAAAGCACTGTAATTAAGAGAGGCTGGGGAAGACTTCCTGTAGCAGGTGGAATTTTAATTGGGACTTAAAGGAAGCCAGGGAGGTCAGTAGTCAGAGTGGAGGAGGCAGTATCTGCCCTCACATAACTTATATTCTACTGGAGTTGGGGAAACAATATGAATAAATAAGTATATGCTGTTTATATACATACATACAAACATACAGACAGACAGACAGACAGACAGACAGAGTAATTACAAAGTAATTTTGGAGGGAAGGGCACCTAACAACTGGGAGTATCAGAAAATGTTTCTTGGATGCTTTACTTTTTAGGCATCAGGGATAGCCAGAGAGTGCCCAGAGCTGAGAGGTGGAGTATTTTATTGATAGTCAGAAGACCAGTGTCAGTGAATCAAAAAGATTGAATGCTGAAGGGGTGGATGGGGCAGTGGGGGGACTAGGTTGTGAAGGGCTTTAAATGCAAAACAGAATGTTTTGTATTTACTCCTAGAGTTATAGGAGACCACTGAAATTTATTGTGGAAAAGAGGGGGACCAAGGCAGTGCTGTGATTGGACCTGTGTTTTAGGAAAATCAATTTAGTGGTTGAATGGAGGATGATTTGGAGAGGGGAGAGAGACTTGACCCTGTCTTAGGAGTCCCTGCCTTAGTAGTCCAGTTGTGAGGTAATGAGGGCTTGAGTTAGAGTAGTCTCTATTTTAGAGGACAGAAGGGGGCATATTCAAAAGATTTTGCAAAGATGAGATCGATAGGCCTTGACGATAGGTAGATTTCAGAATTGTCAGCATAGAGATGGTAATTAACTGATGAGATCTCCAACTGAAGGAATATAGAGGGAGAGGAGAAGAGGACTTTGGACAGAACCCTGATGATCACCTACTGTTAGAGTGTGTGATCTGGAACAGGACTTCTTTTCCACTCTGGACCCCTTTTCACTTGAGAAATTTTTATGCAACCCCAGGCATATAGGTGTATAAAGTAGGTATACAAATCAAACATTTACTGATAACAAATCATAAAGAAATTTATTTTAAAAAGTTCTTTGGTATACGTATAATTTTACCATTTATCAAAGATGAAAGCACATTTGCATACTAATGAAATGGATGTCCTTGTTTATTTTACATAAAGAATTAAATCTTAGTAGAGTATTTAATACTCCAGAACATAGAGAATCTTCAACATATTTCAGAGTTGATCAACATTTTGATTTTATAATTGTCAATGATGAGAGTGCGACTTCACATAGATACATAGTACAAAAAGGCAGAAGTATATTTAGGGCCATTTCAGAAATTTTTGGGAATTCCATCCTAATCCCAAGCCAAAATTCATTTAATGACTTTTTTATGTACAGTAAAATCATAGCAATTTATAACATACAATAGTCTTGAATCTGAGCCGAGGTGTTTCTGGCAGTGTTTGTTGGTGTTGTGTGGCATGATGGCATGTGCAGTACAAAGTGCACACAAAGTGTGTTCAGGACCAAGGTTGCAATGAAGTTATACAATGCAGCACGGAGCAAGCATTGCCAGAAACACCTCAGATTTATCATGCATTTGATTTTGAATTAATTTTTGGTTGTTGCACATTCAGAAACCTTTTACTGTTGCCAAATTTTTGCAACCTCCACATTCAGTTATGAGACCCCATATGGTCTCCTATTGTAGATGGCCTTTTCAAGGAGTTTAGTGCCGAATAGGATGATAATAAGCAGGGATGGAATGAACAAGTGAGGATTATTTCAAGATCAGGGAGACATGGGCATGTTTGTCTACAATAGGAAATGAGCCAGCAGGCAGGGAAAGGTTAAAAATAAGTGAAAGTGGGGATGACAGAGGGAGCGATCTGTTGGAGGAGATGGCTGGAGTGGGATCATTTGAACAAGTAAAGAGGTACTCCTTGGCCTGGTGTAAGGCCCCTTCATCATGTGAAACAGAGGAAGCAGGAGAAAGTGGCAGAAGGTATCTGAATGGTAGGAGATGAAGAAGAGGGTAGAAAAGGAAGTTCTTGGTGAATGACCTCTGTTTAATCTGTAACATATGAGGCCAGGTTCTCAGCTGAGAAGGTGGAGGAGGGGGATCCATGGGAGTCTTGCAGAGGGAAGAAAAGTTTTGGAAGGGCTGCTATAGAAAGTGGGATAGTTAGTTGATAAGGGAGATATACTAGGATTGCCTAGTAGCACGGAGGACCCAGTTGAAATTATGGAGTATACAATTGTAGTGGATTCAGTCAGTATCATTGAGTGATACTACCTTCATTCATACATACACATGTACAGGAGCAAAGGCAGCAAATGGTGGGAGTGATCCAAGGCTAAGTCTTGACTGGGTATGATTGGTGATTGATATGAGGCCTAAGGGATTCAAGAGAAGAGGGCAAGGTAGAATTGAATTGATTCTCCTAGGAGTCAAGATGGGGAGAAGAGGAAAGTTCAGGCAAGATGGCTTATGGGAGAATTGAGGGGTCAAGGGATTGGAAGTCACAGTGAGGATGAAGAATAGGGTGTATACGGTATGGTCAGATAAGGGGATTTCAGAATTCTTGAATGTGAAGGTGGCACATTTATGGGTGATGGAACGATCAAGGGTATGACCATCCTTGTGTGTAGCTGAGGAAGGGTGGAGTAGCTGGAGGTAAGTAGTTTGAGGAATTGAGTGGTTAAGATATCTGAGGGGGAATCAATATGTATGTTGAAGTCCCCTAGTATGGGGGCAGAAGTTGAAGAGGAGAGAAGCATTATCAGCTGGATATCAAAATCTTTGAGGAGAGAAAGGAAGTGACCTGGGGGGGCCTATAGTCAACAGCTACCTGGATTTTGATTGGGTAGTAGATATAAATAGCATGAAGCTCAGAGGAATAGAGGTATCAGGCAGTCTGTTAAGTGCTAGGGAACAAAGAAAGGCCTGCCTTTAATGAGCTTCTTTTCTAATGGAGAATCAATACCCTAATAACCAGGTATGTATAAGATACAGTATAATCTCAAAGGGAAGACACTAGCAGTGTGTGCAGGGGTTCAAGGAGGATCAGAAAAAGGTTTCCTGCAAAATGTGGGATTTGATCTAAACCTTGAAGGAAGCCAGTAGGGACACAGGCAAGGAAGGAGAACATTCCAGGCATTCATGAAAATTAAAAAGACAGAGTCAGAGGAGTTTTATGTGGGAGGAACAATTGTGAATAGATCAATATACCTAAATTGTTGGTTATATGGATTGTAAGATGTAAGAAGACTAGAAAGGTAGAAAGGGGCCAGGTTGTGAAGTGCTTTACATGCCAGCCAAAGAGAGGATTTTATATTTGATTCTGGAGTTAATAAGAAGAGATTGGAATTTACTGAGTAAGGGTTACATGGTCACTTACACATGACCTACTCTTTAGGATAATGATTTTAGCTTCTGACTGTAGTTAGAAATGGAATGGGTAAAGGCTTGAAGGCAGGGAGACCAATCAGAAGGCTACTTCAATAGCCCAGGTGAAAAGTGATGAAGGCTTGCACCAGAGTGGAAGTGTGTGAATGGAGGAAATGGGAGATATATTCAGGAGTTGTTGTAAAGGTAGATATGATAAGGTCTTTACAACAAATTGGCCCTTTGGCATCCTGCAGAAGGACTAGAGTTGAGGATAACATTGAAGTTTGTGAGGGTGAGTAATCTGGAGCATCATGGACACTTCAAAAGTAGTAGGGAAGTTGGAAAGAGGGGATAAGTTTGAGTGGAGAGATAATGAATTCTCTTTCAGATATGTTGAGTTTGAGGTGCCTATAAGACATCCAATTTATGATGTCCAAAAAGTGGTTGGTGATGCAGGACTGGAGAGAGGATAGGGCTATATTATATAATGTATTGATATAGAGATGAAATAGAGTTAAAAGAGAAAGGAGTCCAGGATAGAGACTTGGGATATACCACTTGGGTTGACCTGGAGGATGATCAGTAAAGGAAACTGAAAGTGAGTGATCAGACAGTAAAAGGAGAGCCAGCAGAGAGAAGTATCACAAAAACCTAGAGAGGAAGGAACCTATTCTGGAAGAGAAGAGTGAGGGTGATTAACAGTGTCAAATGCTGTAGAGAGGTCAAGAAGGATGAGGACTGAGAAAATGCTAGTTAATTTTGCAGTTAAGAAATCACTGATGATTTTGGAGAGGGACATTTTAGTTGAATAATGAAGTTAGAAGCCAGACTAAAGAGAATTTAGATACATGTGAAGAGAGGAAGTAGAAACATCTAATGTAGGTGGTTTTCTCAAGGAGTTTAGCTGATAAAGAAAAGAGAAATATAGTGTAGTGGAGGGCCTGCGTCCCTACATGGCTCGGTGATGTGGTGAAGAAGAAAGACCAACTCCGTTTATTGATCTGAGGGTCCGGGTATTTATAGACAGAAACCGCAAGCCTACATGGTATTCTGCTTGTCTCCTGCCCTAGTGATTTAATCAGTCTTATCTTAAAGACTGTGAGCCTAGAGGGCATCTATTTTACATATCCCTTGTTTTCTGTAATTCTCTAGTTTGTCTCATGGAGACAGCAACATCTGTGGGGCATGGAGACCATTCAGGATGATAATGAGCACTGGCTCAAAGAACAGTTTCCCAGAAGGTCTATCCTGATCTTGTCAACCACACTCCACCCTGGCCCTCAACAATATAGGATAATAGTTAGCAGACATAGGTAAACTGAGGGGTTTTTTTTAATGGTAGGCATTTTAGAAGGAGCTAGTACATAGGGACAGATTAAATTTAGAGAGGGAGAGTGAGTAGGCTAGAGGGGCCAATATGCTGAGAAAGAAAGGATGGAAATAGGATGAAGGGTGAACATAGAGAAGTTTGCCTTGGCAAGGAGAAGGGGCTACCGCTTCATGTAGAATGAAGGAAGAGATAGTAGGAGATGATGTCAGAGCAATGTGAGGTTAATGTGTAGTTTGAAATAATGATGACCTATAATTGAGGTAGAAAGGACATTTTTATTTTGGATCCATAATAAAGCATTTCTTCCTCATCTTTTAAGTTAGTTCATATTAAAAATACAGGGAAAATATGTATCAAGAATTCCCTTTTTAATTGGGGTCACAGAATCATGTCCTTTGCATAACTTTTTATTTTTTTAAATCTTTAAAAAATTTATTTATTCATTTTTAGTTTGCCACATTCACTTCTGTAAGATTTTGAGTTCTAAATTTTCTTCCCCTCCCTCCTCCTCCTTCCTCCTTAAGATGGGATGGCATGAAATCTGATATAGGCTATACACATATAATCACATTAAATACATTTCCACCTTAGTCATATTGTAAAGAAGAATCAGAACCAAAGGGAAAAATCACAAGAAAGAACAGACAACGACAACAAAAAAGAGAAAATAGCATGCTTTATTCCGCATTCAGGCTCTATAGTTCTTTCTCTGGATGTGGATAGCATTTTCCATCATAGTCTTTTGAAATTATATTAGATCCTTGTATTGCTGAGAAGAGCTAAGTTTATTAACAGCACAGTGTTGCTGTTACTGTGTACAATGTTCTTCTGCTTCTGCTCACTTCACTCAGTATCAGTTCATGTAAGCCATTTCAGGTTTTTCTGAAGTCCACCTGCTCATCATTTCTTATGGAACAATAGTATTCCATTACATTCATATACCATAACTTATTCAGCCATTTCCCAGCTGATGGGCATCCCCTCAATTTCCAGTTCTTGGTCACTATTAAAAGACCTGCTGTTAATATTTTTGTACATGTGGGTCCTATTCCCATGTTTATAATCTCTTTGGGATATAGACCTAGAAGTGGTACTGCTAGGTCAAAGGCTATGCATAGTTTTATCGCCTTTTGGGCATAGTTCCAGATTGTTCTCCAGTATGTTTGGATCAGCTCACAACTCTACCAGCAATGCATTAGTGTTCCAGTTTTCCCACATCTTCTCCAACATTTATCATTTTTCTGTTTTGTCATGGTAGCCAATCTGATAAATATGAGGTGGTATCTCAGAGTTGTTTTAATGTAGTGATTTAAAGCATTTTTTCATATGGCTATATATAACTTTAATTTCTTCATCTGAAAACTGACTTCATATCCTTTGACCATTTATCAATTGGGGAATGACATATTCTTATCAGTTCTCTATATATTTTAGAAATGATTCCTTTATCAGAGATCCTGGCTGTAAAAATTGTTTCCTAGCTTTCTGCTTACCTTTCAGTTTTGGTTGCATTGGCTTTATTTGTCTTTGCATAACTTTCATCTTAATCTTTTTAATGAGAAAAATTGAAGTGATCTTTTCTTTATGGGTGAAAGGAGAATATTTTTAATTTAGGGATGTTTTTGCAGTGTCATAGAAGGAAGATAACCTATGTAATATAAAAGCATTAATAAACTAGAATAATATTTTACTTAGGATTTCACTTGGAAAAGATTTAGGTTGTAGGGGATAGAGAGCCACTACAGAGTAAATAAGATCTCAGTTGAAGACCTGTTATAGACATCCATGGTTACATGTTATATAACTGCTCACTGCTCCAGGCCACCGTTTATGATTTTAAGTGGCAGAATGGTTTCTTATATGCATTGAAAGAGGGCTCTGTTTGTTGTGCAAAAAGTTTCACATTTAATAATTAAATTGTTAATGTATTTTGAGAAATTAAATAATTATTCACACCTGAAAATTTCAGAAGGGTCCTCACCTCATGTAGGTATATCTTAGTTGCAGTCATTTTTACTTCATGAATGACTTAATCTTGGCCAACAGAAAAAATCCTTAATTGTAGCATTCTGTTCCCTCCCCCTGCTAGATAACCTAGATGATTGTGTACCTCACAAAAAATATTTTTCTTTAAATATTGCATCATTTGAACGGACATCTTAAACTCATCTTCCGAACTTCTTTATTACAGTTGCCCTGTCTCACAACGTAGGTGTCATCCTCTTTCTCACCCTCCATATTCAATCTGTTGCCAAGGCCTGCTGATTTCATTTTTGTAACATCTCATATTTTCCCTCTTCTGACTTACACTGCCATCACTATTGTGTAGGCTCTCATCATCTCACACCTGGGCTATTGCAATAGCCTGTTGATTGGTCTCCCAGATACTTACCCCAGACAGTCTCTTTGGGATTCAAAACCTTTCTTCACTTGCCCCTTTCCTATTTTTCCTACATTCTTACATCTTGACTCAAACCTTTTCCCTCCACCTCCCTTACTCTGCAATCGAGTGACATTGGCCTTCTTGAACAAGATTCTTCATCTCTTGACCTCAGGCATTTACTGATACTTTGCCATGCCTGGAATGTTCTCCTTCTAGTACCTTTACTCTGTTGAATATTTCTAGTTGTAGTTTGTACATAGGTTTTACCTCTTGTAAATCTTCCCACCCCCCCAACCCCACACCCATACACATACACATTAAACTGTGAGCTCATTAAGACAGATATTGTTTTCATCTTTCTTTGTATCATCACTGTCCAGCATCCAAAAGGTGCTAAATAAAGGTTTGTTGAATGTGACTATATTTTCCATATGTTCTAAAAAAGGATATTTCTTTTTGTACAAAATAATTGATAGACTTAATATGTTTTGGTAAACTTTAGAAAATGTTTAGTAGTAATCTAGGAAAAGATAATTTTTTTTTCCCATTCTCTGAATTTTGACTGAAAATAGAATCTGGTTCTTTGTCAAACTGAGAAACCAAAATATTGCATATGCTTTACAATAGTTGTCATCTCTTTTCATCTGTTGTTGTAGCTCTTAATTGCATCATCCTTTTTGCTAAACAAACTTTTAAATTTCACTCTGAGAAAAAGTTATATACCAAGAATATTTGTAGATGATATTGAGGAACATTCCAACTAAGACCCTTCTAGCTACAATTTTTTTCATATCTATTTAAGATAGAATAGATAGGTTCTTTCATTGTAGTTATTTCTTCTTAGCATGCAGTATTTAATTTGATATTGAATAATTTAAAAAAGTATTATGAATTTGATATTTTATTCAAATCCAGCAAATTCATATGCAGTACAAAACCATTGTACTCCTATAGCAAAAACACAGTTTTTAAATTATTTTAAATTAAATTAATTTATTTTATAATTAAATAATAATAATAATGGTATTAATATATAATAATTAAATTTAATAATTTAATTAAATAATTATTTAAATTTCCTGTGAAATTTAGGGCTTTGTTTCAACTAAGTTGGAAAGAACTCTGTGAGCAATTGTAGGACAAAAAATAGAACATAGCTATGATCAATTCTGGTATCCCTAAAAGGAAGACATTTGGTAGTATAACCTTGCCTTCTTTATGTGGGCCTGCTAGTGCGTTGGTAGTTATGAAGGGACATAGGTAGATTCACTTGACATTGACATTCATACAGATGATTTGAAATGAATATGAACAGTAGTAGCTTTTCAAGTCAGACACATACCAGATTTGTTCTGCAGAGGTGGGTGGAGATAATAGGATTGTAGAGTACATCTAGTCCAACTGTCTTATTTTACAGATGAAAGAATTGAGGTCAAGAAAGTTAAGGCACTTGCTCAAGGTCATACAGGTAGTAGGTGACAGAGCTGGAATTCTTGACTCTCTTTATTCCCTGCACCATAGCTCATGGCTGTCAGCTGGAACTATATAAACCCAGATCAAGGAAGATGCCTTATGCAGTTGGAGGTTTCATGTACCTAATCAGTATTTTTTCATGCTGAAAATTGTGAATCAAATAAAATTCTCTTTAGAACTCTATCCTTAGAACATTATTTTAAAGAAGGATTTTATTATTAAAAAATCATGACTAAATTTTACTTAGATAATTTTTATATTGTCCTTTAGATGTTTTGTGAGGGAATGAATATATTTTAATTAATTCTCATTATGTTATTGAGGGAACTTAAGTAGAAAAATGTGTGTGTGTGTTTGTCCTTTGTTGCCAGAGAAGACCATGCTATCAGAGAAATATGACATGACTTACACTTGACTTTGTTTTGAGTGAGGGAGGGCTGTGCACTGAATCCAGTGCACAAATATTCATCAGGATGACTGGAGATGACCCAGGATGAGGCACTTAACCCTGTTTGTTTTAGTTTCCTCATCTGTAAAATTAACTGGAGAAGGAAATGGCAGACAGTTCATTATCTTTGTCAAGAAAACCCCAAATGAAGTCATGATGAATCAGAAGTGACTGAAATGATTGAAAAACGACAAAAGACAGTGTAGCATAGTGAATAATGGTTCAGCTTTGGAAGTTAAAAAGACCTGGTTCTGCCTTTTATACGTAATAGTGTGGGCAGATCACTTAACCACAGTGCTACAGTCAACTCTCTAAGATTTTAAGTTACAGAAAAGCATCATATCTATGTGGGAAGAACTTTTTGCATGTGTAAGGAAAGGGAAGGGAAAAAAGAAAGAAAGAAGGAAGTGATGTGAGGTGAGGAGGAGGGGAGCAAGGGGGAGCTACTGGTGAATGGCCTCAATTTTTTTTTTAGTGAAATGTGAGGCATGGTTCTCAGCTGAGAGGGTGGGAGGAGGAGGAGCCATAGGGAGATTTGAAGAGGGATAAAAAGGTTTTTGAAAAGTCACTGTAGTGAGTGGAAAAGTAAGTTAATTAGGGAATTAACAGATTGCCCTGCTATAGTGAGGATCCAGTTGAGATTACATAACATATACTTATAGTGGCTCTATTTAACACAGGTTTCATGATTTACTCCAGTTTTATTCAGCAGCAAGTATATAATAACAGCAGAAAAGTGGGAGTGATTTAAGTTTGAGGCTTAGTAGGGCAAGATCAGCAAATGAAAACGGGATAGTGTAGAATTTAACTGATTCACAAAGGGGTCAAGGTGAGTGTAGTTCTCAGGGGAGAAGAGTGAAAAAACTGAGGGGTGGAGGAATTAGAAGTCATGGTTAAGAACAAGGTTTGGGGTTTCAAGGCAGAGTTTGGAGAAATGACAATAGATTGTGGTTAGAAAAGGGAATTTCAGAATTAACACCAGCTAAAGGGGCTCTGTTCTGGACCCTTTTCTCTTCTCCCTCTCTGTACTATTTCACTGTAGGATATCATCAGTTCCTCTGGTTTCAGTTACAGTCTCTATCCTGAGGTTTCACTGATCTACTTATCCAGCCCCAACCTTACTCCTAACCTCCAGATTCACTTTTCCAGCTACTTTTAGACATTTCAGATTGGTTGTCCTACTGATAGCTTAAACTCAGCATTTCTAAAACCACACTCTTTATCTTGTGCCCTAAACAGTCTTCACTTCCAAATTTCATTGTTACAGTCCAGGACACTACCATCCTTCCAGTCCTCCAGGCTCACATTCTGGGTGTCAGCTTCGATTCTTCACCCTCCCATATCCCATATCTACTTTGTTACCAATGCCTGTGTATTTTACTTTCATAACATCTCTCAGATATGCCTCCTTCTGTCCTCTACCATTATTCCCTCTCTGATACAGTCCCTCCTCACCTCAAATCTCGACTATTACAGTATCTGCTAGTTGATCTCTTGGCTTCAAGCCTTTCCCCACTGCAATCCATCCTCCACTCCGCTGTCAAAGTGATATTCCTAAAGTAGAGATCTAACTATGTTACTCCCTATTAAAAAAAAAAAAAAACCTACAGTGGCTCTTTATCACATCTAGGCTCAGATATAAAACCTACTGGCTTTTAGTCCCAGCTAAAATCCCATTTTCTCTGAGAAGCCTTTCCTGATACTCCTTAATGCTAGTACCTTACCTCTTTATCATATCTATCTATTTATATACCTCTCTGTCTGTCTATAATTTGTTTGTGCATAGTTGTTTTGCATGTTGTGTCCCTCATTAGACTTGTGAGCCCCTTGAAAGCAGGAATTATCTTTTGCTTTTCTTTGTATTTTCAGTGCTTAGTGGGTGCTTAGTAAATGCTTAACTGATTCGAAGGATTATATTTTAAAATTTGGGTTAGAAGTTCTATTTTTTTTTTTTTTGCATTCCAAATGATTATTTGTCCAGAGTTTCAGTAGTTTAAATTTTTTAATTAATTTTTTTTTCAATTTACAAAAATATTTTTTTTCTTCTTCACACCTCCCTAATAACAAATATACAGAAAGAAAGCAAAACAAGCTCATGCATTGACCATGTCTAAAAAACATATACCTCATTTTACATGCCAGAGTCTATTACCTGTCAAGAGATGAGTAGCAGGCTTTGTCATTGGTCCTCTGGAATCATGGTTAGTCATTTTGTTGATCAGAATTCTTAGATCTTTCAAGGTTGTTTATTTTTTACAAAGATGTATAAATATGCTCCTTATTCCGCTCACTTTGCTCTATATTATTTTATACAAATCTCCTCAAGTTTCACTGAAAATGTCCCATTTGTCATTTCTTATAGGACAGTAATATTCTGTAACAGTCATATACCACCATTTATTTAGCCATTCTTATGAATGGGGTTCAATTAAGTCCATAAACTACCAGCTACATACAAAAGCATAGCAGCTAATAATTTCTTAAGTTGTGACAGTGATAAATACATCCTTCAGAGGTAACCAGGACAACTTGTATTCTTGGACCTGATTTTTACCAGCAAGGAAGAACCAGTTACTATGGTCAAAATTATGGAAGTGGTTATTGAATTTGGTGATTTATGACAGAGAAGACAATGAAAGGGAGGCATAGTCTGTGATATGTGCCCTAGATTTGTGGAGAACAGATTTTTAAAGTTTCAGAAGATAGATGGGTAGTATTCCATGAACAAAAATTCTACAGGAGAAATGAGATGAGGGGCAGGTGAATCTCTCAAGAACCATATTTTGAAAACAGAGAATTCTGATCAGGAAGAAAAGGGAACATTAATCCCCTTCACCCCCCAAAAAACTGATGTGAAAACATAGGGCACTTATTAGCCAAGTTATATCTGAAAATGACATATGAAAGATGGAAACAAGTGCATACATTTATCCTTTCCTTTAATGGATGATAAAATTCTAATGTGTAAGGTTGGCATTCATTAGCCATCACAATAATTTTTCATACTGTATTACATAATTGTCTTGGGAGATTGTACATCATGTGGTTTCAATTATGAGTATTTTGGTCAGTGAGTTTGATGTGTCAAAACAAAATTGATCAATTACATTAAAAACCAGTAAACTTGACTTTGGTTTTTCAAAAATAAATTCTAGAAGGTATTATTAAAACTGTAATGAGTAAACAACAAGCAGCTAGATGACCCAGTGGATAAAGTGCTTGGAATCAAGAAGACTCATCTTCATGAGTTCAAATCTGGCCTAATTTACTAGC
This sequence comes from Notamacropus eugenii, assembly GCF_028372415.1. Classification (NCBI taxonomy): domain Eukaryota; kingdom Metazoa; phylum Chordata; class Mammalia; order Diprotodontia; family Macropodidae; genus Notamacropus; species Notamacropus eugenii. Next base: position 231,533,515 of record NC_092876.1, read on the forward strand.
CCTGTGACCCAGATTAAGTCATTTAACCTCTTTGCATCCTCAGTTCCTCTTCTTCAAAATGAAGTGGAGAAGGAAATGACAAATCACTCATATCTTTGCCATGAAAACCCCAAGTGGGTTTGTGAAGTATCAGGACATGACTGAAATGACTGAACAACAGTAAACAGCTAGAAAAGGAAGCTGCACTCAGAAAGATCCTCTGTGGTTTTTTCAAGATTAGGTCATGACAGACTTATGTGATTTCTTTTTTTTAGCATGGTTGTTAGATTGGTAGATCAGGGTATTGCTCTTATTAGAATCTACTTAGATTTTAGTCAAGCACTTAAAGTCGTTTATGTTATCCTGTGGAAAAAGGAAAAGATTTGGGCAGGTGAAATATAAACAAGTTTGCTGACTGTATCCAAAGAATAACCGTTAATATTTTTGAGACTGTCTTGGGAAAAGGTGTCTAGTGGAGTGCCCTAGGGGATCTTTGCTTGATTGTCTTGCACTTGTGATCTAAATATCAATTTTCTAAGTATATGGAGGACATATGGCTAGAAAGAAGTTGATCTAAATAAATATGTAGGTATTTTAGTTGACTGGAAACATTAGTGTGTATCAGCAGTGTTATATGGCCCACAAAGTACATAATTCCATTTTTGACTGCATGAAGAGAATCATAATGTGCATAATGAGGAAGATGATAGTCATTCTGTAGATGCTCTGCCTTGGTTATACCACATCTATAGTACTACTCTTCACCATGCATTTTAGGAAAGACTTTGATAAGATTGAGAATACCAGAGAAAAGAAACTACCATGGTAAAAGACCTCTGATAAATACCATTTACAAATCGGTTGAAGAGACCAAGAGGATTATAATGTGGAAGAGATATTTGGGTTATTTTACATGACTCCAGAGGACAGCACTTGGACAAATAGTTAGAAGCTACAAAGACAAAAACTTAAGCTTTTTGTAAGGCATATATTACTAGCATTTAGAGCTTTCCCAAAAAGTGGAATGCAGGTAGTTTGTCCCCTTTGATAAAGGTATTTAAACAAAGACTAGTTAATGATTTGTCATGTGTATTGCAGAGGAGATTTTTGTGCAGACCTAAGAGAACTTCTGATTCTGAAATTTTATGTTTACATGACCTATAATTTTTTTCAAATTTATTTCTTTATTATGAATCGAAAGATATCAATAAACATGAATATTTCCATATACAAATAAGAATAGAAAAAGAGGATTTTTTATGAAATATTAACTCTGATGCATAGGTTGATTTTTTAAAATAAGTATCTTAAATTTAACATGGTGGTTTTAACACTTCTCAGCCTTTTTGTGTCTTCTTCTGAATTTCCTTCTGTTCTATTCTGTGTATTTATTAAATGTTTTGTTAATTCCCTTCCTTTCTCCTTTCCTCCCTCTCTCCCTCTTTCCTTCCTTCCTTCTTTCCTTCCTGCCTTCCTTCCTTCCTGCCTTCCTGCCTTTCTCCCTGTCTCCAAATAAAAACTTTTGTAACAGATAACTATAGTCCAATGAGACCTATCCACACATTCATTGTATCTAAAAATATGTTGTTATGTATCCCAATTAAGAGGTGGAAAGCATGCTCATATAGCTTAAGTTATAAATATGCTGAGAACTGTTATTGAAATCTGTTAGCTATAAATGGTTATTTTTTCAGATAAATCCCATTGGTTTAGTAATAGAAGATAAAAATAGGGCAAATTTACAAATATTGTACCCTGTTTACTAATTTTAAGCCATAATGTGGAGTATTCTGCTGTACTGTGGTACTGTGGAACCTGACCACTATTTATAACATTGTTTCTATGGCACAATGCATTCAAAGATACAAATAATAAGACTGCAAGTATGTTTTCCCCAGTTTAATATTCCCTCAACTTTGGCACTATAAAGATGTGTTAGAAGTTCCTTTGGGGCCCCAGGTATTTGGAAAGTAGAGGCTCCTTTGGGGTAGGAAGGTGCTATAGGAAAAGCAGCTCTATAAAGATGTGTGAGAGCAGGGATGGAAACTAGCCACTAGTTGGAAAAGGAGATTGGCTATAGCAGCAAAGGTAGGCAATAGAGACTTTGCAGATGGTGTCTTTCAGGGAAGAGATGGGAGGGCTTTCTGCACTGACAAAGTTAGGTTGTGATTGTTTGAGAATCAGTGTAGTATAGTAGAAAGAGCATTGGCTTTGGGAATCAGGGAGGCCTGGGCACATATTTTGCTTCCGATACTAGCTGTGTGGTCTATAGGCAAGCCATTTAACCACTGAGCCTTAATTTCCTCATTTGTAAAATGAAATTAATAATATCTGTAGTGCTGACCTCACAGTGTTGTAAGAATCAAATGAAATAACATGCAAAGTACTTTGCAAACTTGAGAACCATATTGTGTGAGTTATTATTAATTGTTTGTGTGGATAGGTAATGAACTTGAGTATTTCTAAATTTAGACCACCTGGGTATGTACATATGTTTAAATTGTATTGGAAGTTACAGCACTGTAAACTTTGACCTTTAATGATTTACTGTCCTTTCCTTTGAATATTATTACCTTTGCAGTCAAACTGTATTTTAGTAAAAATTAATTTCTTTAGCACTAATGTGTATTTGGATTATATTATTCTGTGCTTTTCCCTGTGACAGCATAATTATAAATTACTTGCTGGATTATATGAGTGGATGAATAACATCTGTCCATCAGGTTTAATGTTTAGAGGACTGCCTTAGTTGAATTAAAAGTACTTAAATATTTTTGGAATACTTTTTCTTCCTGTTATTATCTTTCATCATAATTTTAATTCCTTGAAGGTTAAAAATAAAAATATTTGAAGGTAGCATGGTATAATGAAAACACCTTCATACTTGGAGACAGGAAACCTATATCCTAGTCCTGCTGGGACTAACTCATTATACATGATTTTTAAGTTTCACTTTCCTATTTTGTGCAAAGAAAGGATTGAATCATGTTCTTCCTAAAGTCTCTTGAACAACTAATATTATTTTAAAGACATATATGTCCTTCATGAACACTTAAATTTAACAGTTAAAAATACATTATAATAATGGAGTAAAGTGGGATGGCTATTTTGATATTTATGCTAGAGAAGGTTCATTGTAATGGGGTCTGCTTAGAAATCAATGTTATTGTTTCCATTTCTTGTACTTTGGATGGGATTGAATTAACATTACATAAATTTTTTTGATTGCTCTATCTACCAGGGACGTGACATTTTTTTTCTACTTATTAAAGAATATTTAAACTAAAATTTAGTACTTTCAAATTTTCTAATCTGTAAACTTTCTTAAATGACTTTGAGAAATAGGTGAGGGCAAATTAAATCACATTGGCAGAGTAGTGTTAAGAAAGTATATAACATTTTTAAAATTGTAGAATTTCAGTGCTATAAGGAAGCCTGTGTATCCATTTAGTGCAATCTGCTTTTAGAGATTAGAAAATGGAATTGAGCAACATGAGTGAGGCCTAGAACCCTGGTTTTCTGACTTCTACTCCAGGGTCTTTTGTTACATATATACATAATCTAGCCATTCGAATTCTATGTGATGATGATTTTAGCATCAGAATTTTTATCTTTTAGTAATTTGAAAATCATTTGAATGTCAAATGAAAACCACAGGATGCAAATTGTGAATGTATATATGGTCGTATGTAATATCCTTAGATCTGATTTAATAATCTTGATGAAATAATTACATCTTCTTTCCTTTACAGAACACTTTAAATGCATCGTGAAGGTACTTTTTACATTACTGTATACACAGGCTCTTGCAGCACTTTCAGTTAAATGCAGTGAGGAAGACAGGTTAGCCTGGAAGGACTTGGGGACACTCAAAAAGGTTAGTTATTTATTTATCATATTCAATTTAATTTAGTAAACCTTTATTAAGTATTTTATTTATGTCAAAGGCAATGTGAGAATACAGAAATGGATGAGACGCATACAAAAATAAGTACTACAAGACACATTACAAACCATATTATTAGAAGAGATATAAACAAAATAATTTAGCAATATGGAGAAGATAAAGATTGCTTCTGCTTGTTGAAAGCTTTATGGAGGAGGTGGCATCTGATTCTTGAAGGATGGTTAGGATTTTAGTAGATAAAGATATGAAGGGATGGCATTTCAGGTGGAAAGAACACTGTGGGCAAAGGCACAGAGGTTGAATAAAGTATATTCAGGGAATAGTGAGTAGTGCTGTTTGGTTTAAAACAGAATATTTGAAGGGGAATAGAAGGAAAAAAAGACTGAAAAGACAGATAGAATCCAAAGTAGGAAAGCCCTTCAGTGTTATGCTTAGGAATTTATATTTAATTTAATTGCTTTACTTTTAGTATAAAGTTTCCTTCTTATGTTAAATTTTGTGGACCTGTATGTGAAAGCTGTTGTACTATGTACAATTATAATAATCAAATTTTGCCCTACAAAAAAAAGATGGGAAAATGCATCTACCTCTATTTTGTTGAAAAAGGTGGAAACTATGGGGTGGAATCTTGTGAATACTATTGCACACAGTCTTTGTGTTAGTTGATATTGCTGAAGTTTAATTTTTTTCCCCTAAGAGGAAAGGTTTGATAGGGAGGGTTAGTTAAATTTTTGCATGAATATAATATGAAGATTTGTGGAACCTTTCCTGTTTCCCTAAACCTGTTTTCCCACAGCTCCTCCAATATTTGTCATTTTTATCTTTTGTAGGGAATCAGTGTTATAGGGAATTAAAAAAAAAAACTATAGAAGTTATTTGAGCAAGGCCATGAGAATGGAGATAAGTTTAGGAATCTTTATTGTAACAGCCTTAGGTAGATTAGAACCAAGCACGTAGAGAGACTGGAGGGAGGCATGCTGCTTAGGCTATCACAACAGTCTCAAGGCAAGGTAAAGGACTTGCAGTGTAGTGATAGTAGGAATAGAATTATTTAAGAAACGTTGTCGAAGCAAGATCATAGGATATAATTTGTAAGGGGCCCTTGAGATAATCTAGTCCAACGCCTTCATTTTACAGATAAAGAAACTGAGACCCAGAGAGATTAAGTGACTTGCCCAAGGTCATACAAGTAGTAAGTAGCAGAGCCAGGATTTGAAATCAGATCCTCTGACTCCAAAACTTTTCCACTGTACCACATGTTCCCTGATGTGGAAGGGTAGCCTCATTGAAGTCTTCTGATTATGCCCCTAAATATGAAAACAAGTGGCCTTTGTTCATATTACTGATCTTTCTTTTACTGTCTCTCCTATAAGCACTATAGCGAAATTTTACCTTTATTACATTGGTCAGTATTTGACTTAGCCCATACTTACTTAATCTGTTATTTGTTCCTGTTATAATGAAACTGAAAAATGGAAGTACCATTGTTAAAAATAAAAATTCTGTTCTTAATGACTTGTAAAGGTGTCCACAAAGTCTTAGTGCAGTTTTAAGCTACTGAAAGTTAAAACTTCAGCCTTTTAATAGTTTAAAACTGTACTAAGACTTTTAGGACACTGTGTAAATACTACCTTAGTGCCTTACTTTGGACTTGCTTTTTAGGTTTAAAAGAAATCACTTTATTCAAAGTTTATTTTTTAAAATAATAAAATAAACTTTTTTTTGAAGTATTTAAAAATTAAATTTCATTTTCTTTTCAAGTCTGAAAATTCTCTATATCCCTCCTCTCATACTCATTGAGAAGGCAAGAAAAACAAAACCTCTTACAAACATGTACAATTAAATAAGTTTCCTAATTAGCCTGGCTTCCCCCTTCCCTCTGGAAAAAAAAAAGGAAGGGAAAAAGAAAGAAAATGGTCTTCAATTCTACTCATCTAAAGATGGATAGATAGATAATAAGTTCTTTGGAATTGTGGCTGATCGTTGTGTCTTTCAGAGATGTTTATCTCTGCAATATTGTTCTTATTGTATAAATTATTATTCTGGTTCAGCTCACTTCAGTTCTCATCATTTCAAACAAGTCTTCTGAAACTATCCCCATCGTTACTTCTTATAGCACAATAGTATTCTGTCATCTTTATAAATCACAGCTTGTTCAGCCATGCCCCACTTGATGAGCACCCTCAGCTTCCAGTTCTTGGCAAAAAGAACTACTGTAAATATTTTTGTACATATTGGTCCTTTTTCTCTTTCTTTGATCTTTTTGGAATATAAACCTAGTAGCAGTCAACACTGAATCAAAGTGTATGCATAGATTAATAACTTTTGAGATGTAGTTCCAAGTTGCTTTCTAAAATGACTAGACCCCATTCACTGCTCCACTAGCAGTGCATTAAGGTACCTTGTTCCCCACAGCCCCTCCAACATTTGTCATTTTCATTTTTTGTCACTTTGTCAGCTAATACTGTGGAGTTATTTTTAATTTGTATATCCCAATAATTAGTGATTTGGAGAATTTTTTCATATACCTTTCTACCCAGAACACCACTTCCCTGGGGACAGCCCCCTTCTCAGCCTCCCTTGGATCTTCAGGTTGGAACTGTGTAATGGGTGACATAAGCTGCTGGTTGGCACTTGTCCTTATTGGTGTGCCCTGGTATGGGTCTGGGACCTTTTCTTGCCCTGTGTACTGGAGTACTAAGGAATGGCATGCAACTGCCCCTCCCCATTATACTCAGACCTCCCTTTCTGTCTCCCTTTTTGTTGAACTGGGCTGGACTAATGACATACTTTTTTTCTGAATTTCCTCATCAGAATTTGGTTTAGTTATATTTTCTAGATAAATACAGTCCCTACCCTTGAGGAGCTTACAGTCTAATTTTAATTCTCTCTATATTTTATTTTATTTTTTTTATTTAACTTTTAACATTTATTTTCACAAAGTTTTGGGTTACAAATTTTGTCCCCTTTTATCCCCTTCCCCCCCCAAGCCCAAGCATTCTAATTGCCCCTGTGACCAATCTGCTCTCTCTTCTATCCTCCCTCTCTGCCCTTGTCTCCATCTTCTCTTTTGTCCTGTAGGGCCAGATAGCTTTCTTTACCCCTTAACCTGTATTTCTTATTTCCTAGTGGTAAGAACATTACAGTTTATCCTAAGACTTTGAGTTCCAACTTCTTTAGCTCTCTCCCTCTCCACCCCTTCCCTTTGGAGGACAAGCAATTCAATATAGGCCAAATCTGTGTAGTTTTGCAAATGATTTCCATACTAGTTGTGTTGTATGGGACTAACTATATTTCCCTCCATCCTATCCTGTCCCCCATTACTTCTATTTTCTTAAGATCCTTTCCCTCCCCATGAGTGTCAACCTCGGATTGCATTCTCCTCCCCATGCCCTCCCCTCCATCCTCCCCCCCACCCTGCTTGTGCCCCTGTCCCCCACTCTCCTGTATTGTGAGATAGATTTTCCTATCAAAATGAGTGTGCATTTTATTCTTTCCTTTAGTGGAATGTGATGAGAGTAGACCTCATGATTTTCTCTCGCCTCCCCTCTTTATCCCTCCACTAATAAGTCTTTGCTTGCCTCTTTTATGAGAGATAATTTGCACCATTCAATTTCTCCCTTTCTCCTCCCAATATTTCTCTCTCACTGCTTGATTTCATTTTTTTTTTTTAAGATATGATCCCATCCTCTTCAATTCACTCTGTGCACTCTCTGTCTCTATGTATGTGTGCGTGTGTGCATGTGTGTGTGTGTACTCCCACCCAGTACCCAGATACTGAAATGTTTCAAGAGTTACAAATATTGTCTTTCCATGTAGGAATGTAAACAGTTCAACTTTAGTAAGTCCCTTATGACTTCTCTTTGCTGTTCACCTTTTCATGGTTCTCTTCATTCTTGTGTTTGAAAGTCAAATTTTCTTTTCAGCTCTGGTCTTTTCATCAAGAAAACCTGAAAATCCTCCATTTCATTGAAAGACCATTTTTTCCCCTGAAGTATTATAGTCAGTTTTGCTGGGTAGGTGATTCTTGGTTTTAGTCCTAGTTCCTTTGACTTCTGGAATATCCTATTCCATTCCCTTCGATCCCTTAATGTAGAGGGTGCTAGATCTTGTGTTATCCTGATTGTATTTCCACAATACTTGAATTGTTTCTTTCTAGCTGCTTGCAATATTTTCTCTTTGACCTGGGAATTCTGGAATTTGGCCACAATGCTCCTAGGAGTTTCTCTTTTTGGATCTCTTTCAGGCAGTGTTCTGTGGATTCCTTGAATATTTATTTTGCCCTCTGGTTCTAGAATCTCAGGGCAGTTTTCCTTGATAATTTCATGGAAGATGATGTCTAGGCTCTTCTTTTGATCATGGTTTTCAGGTAGTCCCAGAATTTTTACATTGTCTCTCCTGAATGTATTTTCCAGGTCAGTTGTTTTTCCAATAAGATATTTCACATTATCTTCCATTTTTCGAATCTTCTCGCTATGTTCTGTGATATCTGTCTTTCTCATAAAGTCCTTAGCGTCCATCTGTGCCATTCTAGTTTTGAAAGAACTATTTTCTTCAGTGAGCTTTTGAATCTTCTTTTCCATTTGGCTAATTCTGCTTTTGAAAGCATTCTTCTCCTCATTGGCTTTCTGAACCTCTTTTGCCAGTTGAGTTAGGCTAGTTTTCAAGGTGTTAATTTCTTCACCATTTTTTTGGTTCTCCTTTAGCAGGGAGCTGATCTGCTTTTCATGCTTCTCTTTCATCCCTCTCATTTCTCTTCCCAGTTTTTCCTCCACCTCTCTAACTTGATTTTCAAAATTCTTTTTGAGCTCTTCCATGGCCTGAGCCCACTGGGTGGGCTGGGACACAGAAGCCTTGATTTCTGTGTCTTTGTCTGATGGTAAGCATTGTTCTTCCTCATCAGAAAGGAAGGGAGGAAATGTCTGTTCTCCAAGAAAGTAGCCATCAATAGTTTTATTTCTTTTCCCTTTCCTGGGCATTCTCCCCAGTCAGTGACTTGACCTCTGAATATTCTCCTCACACCCACCTCACCTCCTGGTCCTCCCAGCCAGCGTTTGGGGACTGGGATTCAAATGCTGCTTCCTGCCTTAGGGCTTTTGGCGGGGGCAGGGCTGCTATTCAGTGTGAGAATTAAGTTCAGGTGGTCAGGTCGGGGCAGGGCCGCCCCTCAGGCTCAGTTCCCTCAGGGGGTTTATGTACAGACCTTCCACAATGGATCCAGGCTCCCGCCCGCTTGGGGAGCCGCTGTCTGCAGCTGCCTCTCAGCTTCTATCTCCCGGGGGGCCTGAGCCATGGGGGCACCCCACTCTCCTCTCGACCCGCCAAAGAGACTCTCTCACCGACCCCGTCACCTGTGGGTGGAGGGGCTTGTGCCGCTGCTGGAGATCCCGTCCCTGAAGCCTGCTCGGGTCTGTACCTCTCGGAGCCGCGGCCGCCGCAGGTCTGGGCTGGGCTCCGCGTCTGCAGCGTGATGGACCTTTTGCGAGAGGTTTGCAGGTCCCTCTGTGGGTGGAGAGACCTGTGTGGCCGCTGGAGATCCCATCCCTGTAGCCCGCTCGGATCTTTTCCTCACGGTGTCGCGGCCGCTGCAGGGCTGCACTCAGCTCCCAGTCCCAGCGCCCAGTCCGCAGCGCGAAGGACCCCCCGCGAGAGGTTTGCAGGTCTCTCCGGAACAGAAATCTCCCTCGCTCCAATATTCCGTGGCCTCTGGGTGCAGAATTCACCGTGAGTTGATCCCCTCTAGCCGTTCTGTGGGTTGTGGGTTCAGAGCTATGTGTATGTGCATCTTTCTGCTCCGCCCCCCCCCCCTTATTTTATTTTTAAGTGTTTTTGTTGTCAATAACATATTGTTGGGTTCTGGTTTTAAACCCATTCTTTCCTCCTTTTCTGTTTTATGGGTGAGTTCATCCAATTCACATTCTTAGTTATGATTGCTAATTCTGTATTTCCCTCCATCCTATTTTCTCCCACTTTTCCATTTCTTTCTTAACTATCCTCTCTTTAAGAGTTGTTTTGCATCAGACTAATTACTCCTTAATCTACCCTCAGTCTTATTCTCTTATTTTCCCTTAACCCCTTTTCCTTCTTTTTACCTGATGTTATGGTAAGATATATTTTTGTACTCTTTGTATGTACAAACTTCCTTCCTTTGACCAGTGCAGATAAGACTGAGGTGGAAGTGTTCCCTGTCTCTCAGTGTCCCCTCCTTGTTGTATAAATTCCTTGTGTACATTATTTAAGTGAGATAATTTCCCCCAGTCTTCCTCTCCCTTCCCTCAATTCACCCCTCCTCCCTCACACACACAATCTTCCCCACCCTTTCCATTTTTCTTTTGAGATCATTTGGGAATTGTACAAATTGAGTGAACTTCACTGACTTCGTCTCGTGACTCAGTTCTGTATCCAGCTCAGTTCCCTTTCTGTTCAATAATACATCTAGTTCAATTTCTGCTTTGTGAGAAAAATGTAATTCAGTTACATGAATTGTGAGAAAACTTTATTTCCTTGTTTGAACCTAGCCCTGTGTGGTTGGAAAGCTAGATCATGCCTCTCTGTTGCTTAAAAACCCTTAACGAAGGACCTTAGGTTATACTGACTCAGAAACGCAGTTGGATCTCAAGATTAATACAGGGATTTTTCTTATAATTATACATCTCATGATGCATATGTCTTATCTGAAAACTGGCCCTATAGTGGTCAGTCAATTACTATTTCCTTGTTCTTTTGATTGAATAGAGACACTTTGGGGGGGAGTAGTTAGGACATCTCTTTCTGATTTCAGGGAATTGCACCTATTTACTCTCCCCCTCTCAATTCAGGAAGTTCCTAATCTTTCCTCCAATTAGAAATCAGATTACCTAATTTTGTATCCTGGTTTGTAGCCTTTTAATTGTTTTCTTTTAATGAATAAAAAAATCTGTTTCCACCTCTAACTGGGGTCCAGTGCCAAGCTGAGGAGGCCCAGTCCTGATTTGTTGTGCAGTTGGCATGCATTGCCTAATAAATAGATATACTCAGAAGCTCAAACCTTTGTTTTCTCATTTGTTTCCGATTCTCTCCATCGCAGGAGTTGGACGTGATGGCCTGTCAGGTCCCATCCAGTTCTAAATCTGTGGTCCTATCATACATTGGTCTGTGTCCATCGATAGAGAGAGAAAACCCCTTTCCTCAGTCTGCCCTGGATCTGTGATCCAGGACTGGGTAGTAAATGACAAAACTGCCATGACATCTGTCCTCATGGAGATGCCCCAGAATGGGTCTCAGACCCACATATGTTCTGGTGAACAGCCTCCTCCTGGACTGGAGTACTCTGGGCAGAGTGCTCCTGGTTAGAACCCACTCTAAGTGGATGTCTGCAAATCTTTCTGTCTCCCTTTGCAGAACTGGACAGGAAAAATGATTTACTGTGACTTTGTCTTGAATTTCTCCAAGATCCGGTTTGGTGTATTCTCTAGATCTGTTTGGTAAAGTTTCTGGTGGAGGGGAGCTCTTGGAACCACTTCTTTCTACTTGGCCATCATGTCTCTGCCTATTCCTTATATATTGTTAATGTTTTACTTTCTTGACACATGAAATATTTTATTACATGAAAAATTGTACTAGTCTATGAGATAGTTTCCTCCATTTTAACAAGAATTTTAAAATATTACTGCATCAAAATAATTCTTAAATGCAGAACAGGTTGTGGATTGAGGCAACAAATTGTGTCTATGGATAGGAAATGCATTTTAAATTTTTCTTCATGTTGAAGTACCTGGAATCATTATGGGTATAATGTGACATCTGCCACTGGCTATATCTTATCAGTATAATATTGATTTAATTGAAAGGAAAGCTGAGAATTTTGCTCTAGTGAAGTCTCTGGCAACAGGTTTATTTCTCCCTCTGTACCATCTCAGTTGGCATCTTATTAACTATAATGAGTTTAGTTATCATCTGGGAATCATCTGCACTTATCTATCCAGTTCCACATATCTAGTCCTAACTTCTCTTTTGAATTCCCTTCTTGCCTTTTGAACATGACAGCTTTTTTAGTACTTGAAAACAGCCATAATGTCTCCCCTGAATGTCTTCTTCTCTAGACCTAACATCTGCAGGTCTTTCTACTGATCATTATTTGACACTGTCTTGGTAGTCTTCCTCTAAATGTTCTTTAACATCAGAATCCTTCTAAAATCATGCTGCTTAGAATTGAAAATAGATTGAAAATAGTTCTCTGCCTTCCCAAGCCCCCGAATCTGTGATGAATCAGGGTAGAGAATTCCTGGTGAGGAAATTCTTTTTTTAGCAATGCATACTGGCAACTTTTCTGTAATTTAAAGTATTAGAGAATTGCCTAAGGAATCTGAAAGCTTAAGTGACTATCCCGAGTTAAACAGCCAGTATGTGTAAAAGATTGGAGTTAAACCAGATCTTCTTGAAACCAAGGCTAGTAAAATTTTTTACTGTACTATGCTTGCTATCTCTTTCTGGAAGCTGTTCTTGTCTTAATGCTTCCTCAGATTCTATTTGGGTTTTTGTTTTGTTTTGTTTTTTGTCTACAATGTCCTCACTGTTAACTCATATGGAGTTTTTATTCTATTAAAACTGCCTTCTTTACCTGTCTAACCATGCCTGCCTCTTTAACTTGTAAAGTTAGTTTTTTGAACCCAAGGGTAAAATTTACATATATTCTTATTTCATCTTATTAGATTCAGCCCAATTTTCTAAACCATTAAGATCTCTTTGGATCTTGATTATGTCATCTGTTGTGCCATCTATCCCTGCTAGCTTTGAGTCATCTGTAAATTTTATAATTTCTGCTTTTCTCCATTAAGAAAATGTTTAAGAAAATCCTCACGGCAAAACACAGTCCTTTGGGACTGTGCACTGGCAGTCTCTTTCCAAAATGACATCCAGAAAATTCTGAATCCATCTAAATATATTATTATATAACCACGTATCTCCATCTTTGCCAGAGCAATGAGATACTTTGTTAAATATTTTGTTAAACTCTTAATAATGATATCTAATGAAGTGTTTTCATTCTTCATTGCTGAAGAAGACCATGCCATCAGAGAAATAATGACATGACTTGCACTTTACTTTATTTTGAGTGAGGGAGGGCTGTGCAGGTCACCAGCCTCACTTCTCCTCCAGAGCCATCTGAATCCAGTGACCAGATATTCATCAGGATGACTGGAGATGACCCAGGATGAGGCAATTGGGGTTAAGTGACTTGCCCAAGGTCACACAGTTAGTGAGTGTCAAGGGTCTGAGGTGAGAGTTGATCTCAGGTCCTCCTGACTCCTGCACTGGTGCTTTATCCACTGGACCACTTAGCTGCCCCAATGATATCTAAAAGCATTTCTCAGATATACCAATTTATTGACCTTTTCATCAAAGGAATCAAGATTAGCCCAAAATGACATTGTCTTGATGAATTCCTGTTGGTTTATTGTGATCACTGTTTCCTTTTCTAAGTGTTCACTATCTTTTTTTTAAAAATAATCTAGAATTTGTCTGGTGATGTAAGTCAAAATTCCTAATCAGTAGTCTAAAAATTCCATTTTCATCCATTTTCTTGAAAAAATGGAGGCCATTTGTAGAGAGCTTTCTTGTCTCTCATCTTCATTTCACTTCCAATGACATCGCTATCTTCTCCTGCATCTACAGACTAATGATGAGGTGGTCCCACTATTTCCTCCAGCTTCAGATTTTGAGGTGGCCTTTCTGCTTGTCAAAGCCAAGTCCTTTAACATACCCTTAATGTCATCTTCTCTAGCAGATTTCCTTAACCCCTATGTGCCATTCTCTTTCTAATCTTCAATCTCTCCCTGTTTTCTGGCTTCTTTGTTTTCTATCTACAAGCTTACCTAAGTCTTCTTCATTCTTGAAAAATCTTCCCCTTGTCATTCTGTATCTTTCCTCTCCTTAACTAAATTCCTTGTAAAAAGCCATGTGTACTTGATATCTTTATTCCTCTCCTCCAAAACTACTACTCTGTATCTTCTAATCTCATTATTTAACTAAAACCAATCTCTTTACAGTTATTGGTAATTTTTTTAATTTAAAAAAATATTTGTTTTAGTCATCCAAAATTTGCCTTCTTTCTCATCCTCCCACTTTACCCCCTCTTCAACTGAGAACACAAGAAAAAAAAATCCATTGCAAATATAATCAACCAAAACAAATTACACTTTGACCATGTCCAAAAAAAATTTGTCACATTCTGCATTCATAGCCTTTCACCTCTCTATCAAGAGGTAGGTAGCATATTTCATCAGTAGTTCTCTGAAATCATTGTTTGCTATTATACTGATAAGAGTGAAGCAATAGTATTCTATTCATAACTGTACTATAACTTGTTCATCTATTCCCCAATTTATGGGTACTCTTTTAGCTTTCCAGTCTTTACTCCCTCTAAAAGAGCTATTAATATTTTTGTATATCTTTAGAACTATTTTTGCTTAGAGCTATTCCTCCCCTTTATCTACCTCTCCTAATTCCGCCTCCCCCATTCTCCTTTTTCTCTCCTCTTTCTCTGTTGAGTAAAATGTATTTTTGTACCCAGCTCTGTGTGTGTATGCCTGTGTATATTCTTCCATTTTATGACACTCAGATGAGAGTGAGTTTCAAGTGACAGACACTTCCCTCAATCCTTTCCTCTTTATTTGTATAGATGTCTATTTGTGTACCCTGATTATGTGAAATAATTTTTCCTAACCTTCATTTCCTTTCCCTCCCAGTGTATTCCTCTTCCCCTTTCTTTCCCTTCTTAGAATCATCAAGATATAACCAAACTACTCTCAGGCCTTCTGTTTAATTGGACTCCCTCTATAACCTCAGATGATGATAGGATTCAGAGGGGATGCGTGTATCATCTTTCCAAATTAAATATAAGTTTATCTTTTTTAGTACTTTTATTCATGTTTGCCTTTTTATATTTCTCTTTGCTTTTGTGTTTGAAATTCAGAGTTTCTCTGTATCTCTAGGCTTTTTTTAATCAGGAATACTTGGAAGTCTTCTATTTCATTAAAGTATCATTTTCCACCCTATAGCATTATACTTAGTTTTGCTAGGTGAATTATTTTTGGCTCTATGCCCACATCCTTTCTCTTCCGGAATACTGTATCCCAGGTTCTCCAGTCCTTTACAGTGGTGGCTGCTAAATTTTGTGTGATCCTGACTGTGGCTCCTTGGTATTGGATTTTTCTTTCTGGATGATTGCTATATTTTAATTTTGACTTAGAAGCTCTAGATTTTCCTAGGATATTCCTGGGAATTTTCATTTTGGACTGTTTTTTTCATGAAGTGACCAGTGGACTCTTTCATTTCTTTTTGGTCATCTGGCTCTAAGAAATGTGGGTGGTTTTGTTTTAATATTTCTTGAAGTAGGATATCTAGGCTCTTGTTTTAGTTGTGATTTTAAGGTAGTACAATAATTCTCAAATTCTTTCTCTTCCATTTGTTATCCAGATCACTTCTTCTTACTATGAGATATCTTACATTTTCTTTTTTTCCAATCTTTCATTTTGTTTATTGCCTCATAAAGTCATTGGCTTTTATTTGCTCCACTCTAATTTTAGGGGAGTTTGTTGCTTGTATCAAATTTTGTATCTCTTGTGCTAAGCTGTCTTTTTTCTGTCTAATTCTTTCATAGCTCTCATTTCTTTTCCAATTTTTTCCTTAAGTACTCTCATTTATAAAAATACTTAAAAACTCTTTTTATCATGTTTCATCTCTTCCAGGAATTTTAGCTGAAGTTGTGCCCAAGCTGGGTTTTTCTCTGAGGTTTTGTTTGTAGATGTTTTAGAACTGTTCTCTTATTATAGATTTATGTGTTGAGTGTCTGTCACCATAGCTTATGATGTTGGGATTCTTTTTTTGTTTGCTCGTTCTTCTAGCCTACTTCCTCGCTTAGGACTTGGTGTTAAAAATGGGCTCTGTCATACTTCTGGGGGGATAGTCTAGGCTGATGCTGTTGCTACTTTCTTGGAGTATTGAGTGTTATGTTTCTCTGGGATCTCTGGGACAAGCTGGGGACTTCCTAACTTTCAGTGCTTCCAAAATGATCTAATCTAGGGCAAGTCTGACTGATACCCTCTTGGTCTGAGTTCTTGACCTGGGTTTGAGTTTGAGCAAAGTACACTACTACTTCTCTCGACTTGGTCTCTGTTAGCCAGCTGCACATCTCTAGTTCAGCAACTACATAATAGGCTCCCCTTTGGTCTGAGATTCCTTCCATGGTTATTCCTCTGCAGGCTGGGATAGATGCTGGGCCTGGGGTCTGAGCCATACTGCCTTGCTACTACTGCTGCTGAACTTGCTCCTTTCTCTATTCCCTCGCAGGGTTCCCTACCCAGCAAGCTGCCCTGGGTGCAGATCCCTGCTGAGTCCAGCCTGGGCCTTTGACACCTCCTCTTTCCCTGAACTTCAGCTGAAGTGCTCACGTACAGGGAGCTCCAGCCTCACAGTCCACAGGTTCCCTGACTTTCTTCCTGTGCCAAGCTAGGAGGGACAAAGGATTCACTAACTTTTTTTAGATTTCTCCATCAGGACACAATGTGGTGCATTTTCTAGATCTGTTGGGGGCCATTTTGTGGAGGAGCTCACTGCACTGCTCTCCACCATTCATCATCCTGGCCCCACCTTCTCATCATCTCTTAATTGCCACATCTACTGGCCTTTTTTAAAATCTTCATTCTTCTTGACCTGTTTGCAGTATTTGATAGTGCTGACCCTTTTCTCCTGCTGTATACCTGTTCCTCTATAAGCTTTTATAACTCTTTTCTTTCTTAGTTCTCCTACCTGTCTGACCCCTCCTTAAGCTCTTTTGCTGAATTTTTATGTGTTTCACCTACTAGCTATTGGTTTTCTCCAAAAGAGGCCCTCTTCTCTTTTCCCTTAATAGTCTCTCACTTAATTATCTCTCCGCTTCCAGGAGTTCAGTTTTCTCTGTGCTTATGATTCCTAGATAGATTTTTTCAGCCCTAATCTCTCTTCTGGGCTTCCATTCTGCATCCCAGATTGCCTGTAGGCATGTCAGACTCACATCCAAAATGGAATTCATTCTCTTCTCTCCCAAACCTTCCTTTGCACTGATTGTTCCCTTTGCCTGGAATGCTCTCTCTCTCAACCTCCAACTCTTGTAATCCTTTCCTTCCTTCAAGACTCGGGTCAAACCCCACCTGCTCCAAGAGATCTCCCTCTCTCCATTGTCTCCAGTTGCTGGTGTCATACCTTCTAATGTTATTTCCCTCTAATATATATTTATCTTGTATTTTTTGATTTCTATATGTTGTCTTTATTTGGATGTAAGCTTCTTAAGAGTAGGGACAGTTTTTGCTTTTTCTTTCATATTCCCTAATCACTCATCATAATGCCTGGCACATAGTACACATGTAATAAATGCTCATTTCTGTGGTACTTCTGTTCTCTACAGTTCCTTCAGCAGCTGAGGATGCAGTTAATCTGGACCAGTAATGGAGCAGTTAGCAGTTCTTGATTTAATTAAGAACAGCTAAGTGCTCTTTTACTTCTGAGGACGGTGGTGGTGGTAATCAGCTCCTTATTAGCCATTTTTTCCCCTCTCAGATCCAAAGTTATATTTCTTGGCAGACAAAAGAGAAGAATTATAAAAATTGAGCATCTATGCCTTAACTTTTTTTGTTGTTTATCCTACCCACCCTGAATAATCTTTGTTTTCTTTCTTTGATTTTCCTTATTGTAACTTTTAAAAAATTTTTATTATTGTTGTTAGTTTTCTTTGCCAGCTTTAGCTCATTCTAATCTTTAGCATTCTTGATATCATTCTTACAATATTGTGTCACTGTTCTTGGTCCTATCTTTTGTGCGTGCCTACATACTCTCTACCTCACTGTGGCCTGGCAGAGGTATAGGTCTAGCAAAGAATGAATTTTATTTCCAAGGACCAGTCTCTAACTAAATATGGAAAAGGTCATTACTAGTAGACTGGTCAGTTGGTAATGAATTCTTAATTATGGCAACCTATGAATTGAGGGAAAAATACAAAATTGTACCCACTCTTGTGCAGCCTCTTTCTGCTTCTGCACTGATGGTGGCAGAAGGTGCTAAGAATTTTTTGTGTACAATCTTTTAAAAATCTGAGTTGTGTAAATTTTCTCTGTATCCATATTGGTCTCTTCAGAGATTTCTCAGTTTTTCTTCCTATCAGTTATCATCTTTTATCATCTTTTCTTCTTATCTTCTTATCATTAAGGCAAGTCAGGAAATTATTTGCTCTTCTGTATTTTAACAAAATAACACATAATGTTTTGTTATCCTTTGGAACAGTATGAGCCTATATGTGTGTATGTATGTATATGTTTGTATCCACACACACAAATACATATATACACATGCGCACATGTATATATGTATATAGGTGCATATATGTGTATAATAGTTTTAAATAAAATAGATTAGAGAAATGAAGAATTAAAACTATAAAAGAAAATAATATGACCACCTTGTCAATTTTGTTTTAATTTTTATTTTTTATCATGAGCTTAAACATTAAAAATGTCACTTTCCTACTTATAGCAGAACACAAAGATTCTGCATGAAACCATGGATCTCCATTTCATATTGCTTATTTTTTTTTGTGTGTGTGTATGTATGTATGTGTATAATAAATTCTAATAAATTATTAGTTTAGAAATTGTCTTGCTGCTGTACTTCTTTTTGTTCTATTCTGTGCATTTAAAAAATATTTCAGTGACCCTCTTTTGGCATTAGCCAATTCTCCTTTCCTCAGATTGAAATCTGAGAGAAAGAAAGGAAAGAGTCACACAGCTCCTAAGTGTTAAGTATCTGACACTGGATTTGAAGTCAGGTCCTCCTGATTCCAGGGCCAGTGCTCTATTGACTGTGCCACCTAGCTGTCCCTTCTCATTGGATTTCTACATTATTACTTGGTGTAGTGTGAACTTCAGGGTTTTGCTGGAAAGTCATAGGTATGTGGGAGATAGACCCATTCAAGCAGCCATCTTGCCAGAAGTTTTAGTTTTCTATCAATGCTAAATAAGCATTCCCTTATGTTACATTGAATTTTTATTTTATTTAATATTATCCCACTTGATTTTTCTTAACTCTCTAACCTACAAATATTCAAAGTAAAAATGTTTTGTCTTGTGAAATTTTCCGTATTTTTACATTATTTTCTACCAGCCTCAACAATAATTTGATTGCTGCAGACTTCCTTCCTTCAGACAACTTCCAAAATGATGTTCTAAAGAATAGATCTTACCATTGCTCTCTTCTTCTCATTAAATTACTGTGGTTCCCTCAAGGATCATAGTATCATAGTGTAGGAAGTGACCTTAAAGACCCTCTGGTCCAATCACCTCATAAAGATGAGGAAATTGAGGCCTAAATGACCTATCCAAAGTGACACAGGGAGTTGTCAGAGGCTGGATTTGAACCCTGATTTTTAACTCCAGAGACAATGGTTTTTCTGCATTGATCAGATAGAAACTTTCCTTTGGGATTTAAAGATCTTTGCAACCTGGCTTCCTTTCTGCCACTCCATTGCTCTTTTCATATTACTTCCCTCCACATTTAGCCTTGCTAGACTTCTCACTGGTCCTCACACATACACTTCATTGTCCATTTTCCTGCTTTTTCACTAACCTTCATGCCTGGAAGTGTTCTCCTTCTTCATTTTTGCCTCTTCGGGGTTACTGGCATCCTCAAAGAATCAGCTCAGATGGTACTTTTTGCACGAGCTTTTTCTTTATCCCTTTAACTGCTAGATGTTTCCCAAAGAAGGTTACCTTGTGTCTTCTTTTATGTGTCTTACTTATGCATATATACATATATTCATATACATGTTATATACATGCAGATATATATACCGTGACACAGGTTATCTTCTTTCACAGAATGTCAGCTCCTTAAAAGCAGGGGCTGTTTTTGTCTTTTTTATCTTTAGTAGTTAGTATGGTGCCTGACACATAGTAAATGCTTAATAAATGGCTGTTTACTATGTCTATTACTTTTAAAAACTTTTTTTCCATTTTAATTGTCAACTCATTGTGCATCTCTGGCTCCCAGTCAAGACTTTGTAGCAGTAATAATGTAATATTCTTGAATGCAAACAAAATGGTTTGGAAAAATAGATAGCTTAAGAAAATAATAATAGTACTCCCTCATCTCTGCAAAAATAGAATATGGGATATATAGTCATCTCTCATCTGTAGATATTAAATCTCAGAATAAAATGGTTTTGCACCATTAAGTAAAGAAATCTGGATTTTCACATTTCATTGACAAAAGTAGTTTGTAAAATCAGGGCCTGAATAGTAATTATATAGCCATATTAGTATAAATGATTATGATATCTAATCCTGCCAATTAAATTAATTTTTCAGTGGATTCAAATTATAATCTATTACTGGACTTGCTGTTAGTAGCCCCTTTATTTAACAAATTCAGGAAACATTTATTAATTGCCTGTTATAGGAAAGGTACTATACTAAGTACTGATGGTAACTATAGAGATAAAACATTAAGGGTCTTAATCTAATATGAGACATAAGATATATTCACAAATAACTCTAATATAAAATGTAATATCTAAGAAATTTAAACAAATTCTATGAGAATTCAGAAGAAAGATAATTTCTTGCTTTAAGGATCATGAAAGCCTTTGAATATGAGTTAGCATTTGAATGTTACCTTGAGGGGATACAGGTTCTCAACAGGTTGAAATTTGAGAATGAGGAGTGAGAAGAGAAACTTCTATAAAAACATGTTTTCTTTAGGTTCTAGGCATTTTAATCTTTAGTGAGATTCTGTTAAAGGCTTTTGAGCATTAAATTAAAGCAATCAGAATTGTACATTTAGGAATTTGGCAGTAGGGGTAAGGATGGATTGAATGGGGAGGCATTATAGTGCAATTTTTGGAGTGTGAATCTTGGCCATGCCACTTGTGTGGAATCCTGGCCCTGATATATATGTGACCTTGAGTAAATCCCATACCTTCTCTGAGTTTTAGTTTCTTTATATGTAAAGTGAGGGAGGTGGGTTGGACTTGATGTTCTTTTATATCCCTCTGAACTCTCAATCTATGATGCTGTGATGAAGGTGAACAGAAATTGGGAGGCTGTTTGTCTAACCTGGGCAAATACTCATCTCTGACTCTCAGAGTTGGAGGGGAATTCAGAAGCCAACTAGTCCAAATTAGGCCTGAATCCCTTCTACAACATTTCTGACATGTGGTCCTTAGTGAAGTGGAGCTCAGGTAGCTCTTTGCTCTTTTGGATGGCTCTAGGTCTTAGGAATTTTTTCCACAAATCATGCCTAAATCTGCATTATTTGCAACTTCCATTCAATTCAATAAATATTTATTAAATGCCAGCTGTGTGCCAGGCACTGTGCTAAGCACTGGGGATATAAATAAGAAAAAGATAGACCCTGCTCTCAAGGAACTTACATAAAAGAACACTGAAAAGTTGGGGGCTGGGGGTGAGAGATGGAAGGCAGAGGGAGAAGATGGAAAACATAGGGTACCCAGCCATCCTCTTCCCTAGGGTTGAAACCAAGCTGTGGTGCAGATGCAAATGGGAGTGAGCTTAGAGTCCAAATGCTGCCCCTTTTTATAAAGGAAGGCTTTGGTTGAAGTTTGGTATTCCACTGTACAGGAGACTAAGGAAAGTAGTATCCAGGCTTGAGTTAATGGCTTTGTGATGAAATTAGAAGTGATGAACTTATCTTGGGAGGGCCATCTTGTTTAGTGGAGTTGAAACCAGGCAGAGCTGCAGTTATCACTATCAGTTCTCCCCAGTATCTTCAAAGAGAACTTTACCTTATTTTGTACAGAGAAATGGAGGATATTCACCCTGAGCAACCTTTTCTTTCTTTCTCTACATCTCAGAAACCCTCAAACTGTTTCTCTCCTCCATTACTCTAGTGTTTAATGAAGTGGTGGCCCTTTTCCTTGCTAAGACCAGCACTCTTTCCTTTTTAAAAAAGTTTATTTTCTTAGCATTAATTTTTAAATTTTGGATTCCAAACTCTTTGCCTCTGCTAGCTCTACCCCCACCCAATGAAAAGGCAAGCAGCATAATGCCACTCATACATTTGAAGTCATGTCAAATGTTTCCGTATTAACCATGTTGCCTCCCACCCCTCAAAAAAACAAGAAAAAATAAAATGAAAAAATAACCTTCCATTTACCATTTCTTCTACTCTTAGTCATACACTCTTCTGCATTCTCTTGGATTAGTCCTGGAATTCACTTCCATCCTTATCCTCATTCTTCAGTCTCTCTTTATCTACTGGTTCTTTCCCTGCTGCCTGCAAACATGCCTAAGTCTCCTCCATCTTAAAAAGCCCTCACTAAGTCTTATCATCCCTTCAAGCTCTTGTCTTCTCTTTCTCCTCCCTTTCTCAGCCAAACTACTCACTCCCTTCTCAGCCCTTTGCAGTCTCTTTCCAGAGGTAACAGTGACTCTTAATTGTCAGAACTGATGGTCATTCCTCTTCCTTGACCTTCGTCTGCAGTATTGACCAGCCTTTCATTCTATATACTTTCTTCTCTCTGGGTTTTTGTAATTCTTCTCTGTCTTGCTTATATTCCTCTTTATCTGATTGCTTCTTCTAGTTTTCCCTTGCTGGGTCATCATTCATATCTCACCCCTTAACTCTGGTTATACAGCAAGGAGATGTCCTGAGCCATCATCTTTTCTCTCTAGATTCTCACTTGGTGACTTCATCATTTTCCATAGATTCAATCTTTACACTAGTTATTCTTAATTAATTCTTAATTTCTAACTCTGGTGTCTTCTGAGCTCCAGCCTTCCATCATCACTTGCTGATTGAACATTTTGAATTGGATGTCCCTTAGGCATCTCAGATTCAAGATGTCTAAAACAGAACTCATTATCTTTTTCCATAAACCCATCTGTCTTTCTTTTGAGGACAGCATCAGTTACTTAGGTTTATACTCTAAGTCATTCTTAAATCTTCATTCTTCCTCACTTCCTTTTTCCATTCATCCTCCAATCTCCTTAATTTTGTTTCCCTAACATCTCTCAAATCTATCTCCTACTCTCTCCACTCACATCTTCCCTGCCCCACATAGGCTATCATCAGCTTTTTTCTGGACTATTACAAAAGCCTTTTAATTGGTCTCCCTGTCTCGAGTTTGATCCCTCTTTTAATACCTCATTCACATTAATACCAAAGTAATATACCTTAGGTACAAATATGATGATGCTACTCCTCTGATTACTAAGTTCCAGTGGCTCCCATTTACATCTAAGATCAAATACAAACTTCTCTGTGGTTTAAAGCCCTTCACAACCTGACTCCAAACTACATTTTCAGGTTTAATAGAAGGAAATTTCAAATGAGGATTAAACTGGCAATGTTCCAGTAGGGTGATAATCAACATCTACAAAATCCAGTGCTTAGTAGGTTTCAGTAATTGAGAATTTATTGAACATTTACAATGTATTCTGTGCTGTGAGGGATAGAAGAAGAAATCTGAAACACGAACAATGCTCAAAGTGTTTTAATTGTGGGAATATTACTTAATATATATGAGATAATAGTACACAGTATAAAGCAGACTATAAATAGGGGTAAAATAATATGATAGAGACCATAGCTTGGAGGAAAAGGAAGAAAAATCAGTGATGGCTATTCATTATTTATATTCTGTTTTTATACTATTTTATAGTGTCTTTTTGTTGTTAGTACAACAGTGAATAGCCTGATTTGCTTGTTTCCTACCCAGTTTATACTTTATTAAAATTTACATGAATCCTCTGTAACCCTAAAGTTATAAAAATGTATGTTGTATATATACAATAACTGTATTGCCTGCATTTAAATGTACAGATTGTAGTTCTATTTTCTCTACTTGTAAAATAACTACTAATGTACAACTGTCAAATTTATTTAAGTCTGAGCTATTTATCTACATTATGTGTATGTTTCATTTAAGTAGGGTGAAATAGAATGTTTGACTTACAGCATTCCCTGCTCAGTTTTATTTTAAATATAGTCTGTCTTGTGTGTGATCTAATTTCCAAGAAAGGGAAGTTTATTTGTTTAAAATAAAAATGTAATCACAGTTCTATCTACTGAAGACAACAATCAGTGCAGTGCAGATTTTATGACTCAAATTATAATGACTAGTTCAATTAATCCCTTATTTTTATTTCTTCTAGAATATGTGCAATTCTGAAAAGTCTTGGGAGGTTTTACTGAGCCTTGTAATAAGTGAACTGTCTAAAGGGAAGTTGTACCTTGAAGGAGAAACTGAAGAACTTGGAATGGTAAGCGTTTTCCATACATTAAAAATATCACTAACAGTAGTCAAACAATTGTTACCACATTTTATTTCATGAGCTATGTCTGAGTTATACTGCATATATGACCAGTTTCTTAACTTCTCTGTGCCTCAGACACTTTCTAAATAAGACTGTAAATTGCAGGTGACTTGATGATCTACGTCAGTGAAAGGAATTTCCACAATGGAAGTTCCCTATACCAGTGAAATCAGAGTCAGAACCTCTTCCCTGTCCCTGCCCCCTATATTACCAAGTAAATTTTCTAATTAAAATTTTTTTTCCCCTACTTTAGGTTAACCCTATTGCCTGGTCTCCTGATAACATAGAAAGATATTTACAGCAGTTCTGCTTACCTTTTCTCAGGATCACCAGCCTTCTTCAACATCACCTTTTTGGGGGAGATTTACCAAGTTGTCAGGTATGATTGGCAGGGGTTTGGGAAAGTCTAATGTCCATACTCTGCCTGGACTCACTGCTAAATGGTTAGCATACTCCTATCCTCTTTTATTCATCACATCCCAGTGATCCTGAGCCCTTCTGCTGATATACAAACCCTATTCCCTAGCTTCAACTGTTAGCAAGGTCCCACTTCAAATACACATGTGTTTTTCACTTTCCCATCTGGAATAAATCCTCCATAATTAACAAGCTTCTTTTCATTGTAAACCTCTTTGTTTCTCATTCTTCTGACCCTCACTGATACATGACTTCATATTGATGATACCACTTCCCTCTCTAGTCTTTACAGTCATGATTTTCTCTCCTACTTTCAGACTCACTAATAGTGATCTGGGAATTGAAGTATTCCTTGTTCCCCATTGTCATTCTTCTTCAACCATTTTCATATGCTTTCTTAACCAAATGCATGTGCTGCTGAACAGAGCTTGAGGAAATCGTGAAATAGTACTGTATGAACCCAGTACTCGCTTATGTTAATAATCTTACCTGAGCCCTCACTGCTTCAAGTCAAGAATTCTACTTCACCTTAACTGATTCGTTTTCTACTCTCTACAGTGATTACTCGAAATCCTCTCAGGTCTCCTGAAGGCTTCATCTGTACTACCTCCCACAACCCTAGTCTAAGCCAAGGACATCTCACTTAATGCATTTACCGAAAAAAATTACTGTGTGCTCTCCCTTCTCTCCTCTTCATATCACATTGCTCAGGCATCTCCCTCTGCTATCTCCTCCTTTACTCTGGTCTTAGATGAAGAGGTTATCTTTCTTCTTATAAAGTCAGACCCCTGTAGGTTCACCCATGACCCCATTCTCTTTTTGTTTCTCCAGCAAATTGTCCTCACTATTATCTCTATTTTATCACCATGTTTATTGAGTCCTTCCCTGTTGCCTACAAGTATCCTCTTTCTCCTCCACCTTAGAAAACCTCACCTTGATCCAGCCATCCTTGCTAGCTTGTGTTCTCTTTCTCTCTTCTTCCTCGTGTCTAAACTCCTTGAGAAAGCAGTACACACTCAGTGTCCTCCACTTTCTCTCCTCGTAGCCATAGTGCCATCCTCTACTCTTATTCACTCTGCATATCCCATCCTTTACCATATCTTGTCATTTCTAGCTTTGTGTCCTCTCTCTTATAATCTTAATTCTTACCACTCATACTATCACAACCCTAGTTGAGGCTCTCATCTCTTCTCAGCTGGACTATGCTTCCTCTTCTTTCCACCCTGTAACCCATCCTCCACTCATCTGCCAAAGTGATTTTCTGATATGTGTCTGACCATGTAACAGCCATCCCCACCCCTAACCTCCACACCCCACTGTTTGAGTTCCATCACCTTTAGGTCTAAATATATCAGCCTTCTTATACCTTGTCTCTCTCTTCATGCTCTACTGTTAAACTACATCAACCTATTTACAGTACCTTGAGAACATCACTCCTGTATCTTACAAACCCTGCCCTCCCCTGCCCCACTTCTTGGCCTCCCTAGATGCTAATAATGCCTTCCCTTTTCAAATTAATCCTTCATCTGCTCTGTATAAATCCTAATTATTTTCATGTTTAACTCTTTCATTACAGTGTAAGCTGCTTGATGGCAGGGGCTGTTTTTTGTCTTTCTTTGTATTATCATTGTTTAGCATAGTGAGTATTATGAGCACAACCTGGTACATAGTGAATGCTTAATAAATTCTTATTGATGCACTAAGACAAAAAGCAGTTGGGAAGGCCATGGTAAGAGCCTTGGTGAGAGGAGGTAGGGATGGCTTTGTGAGTAGAAATAATATGAATGTAGAGGTACCAGGGTGTGACAGAGGATAAGTTAAGAATGAAGGAAAGATCACTATCATGGCTATTATTAATATCAGAAATTAGGCAAAATGTAGGAAAATTGGGAAATGGATCCTCTATTGCAACCCATAGCCTCTTTTTGAATATGATCACAATATTACAGGCATGCTGAATTTACCTGTTTTGGTTTTTTTTTGGCAAAACCTCAGTTTCTTCAAGATAATAAAATTTACCACATTTTTGTTTTCAGTTTTTATGATATTGTAGAGTGTCCTATAGACCATCCCTGAAAAACATCTGTCTTTTTATTTCTTGTTTAATTTGTCTAAATAACTATAGCTTTGAATGAATAAGCAGAAAAATTACAGATAAGTTTTATGGAGGGAAAAGTAAAAGAAAAGAATCCAAACTATACTTGTGTGGTAATGATGTGCCATCATGAAGAGTCTGGAAAAAATAAACAAGGAAGCAATGTAATTCATGGAGTTTGTTTCCATAGAGGCTTTGTGGAGGTCAGAATACAACTTATGTAGAAGCAGCTGGAATAGAGTAGCTAGAGTATTGGGCCTGGAGTCAAGAAGACCAGTTCAAATCCATCTCAGACACTTAGTAGCTGTATGACTCTGGGCAAGTCACTTAAACTTTTTCTTCTTCAGTTTCCTGAACTGTTAAGTGGGAATAAAACTAGTACTTACCTCCCTGAGTTGTTGTAAAGATCAAATGAAAGTAATTATAAATTAGTACAGCGTCTGGCACTGGCACAGAGCTTAATAAATGCTTATTCTCCTCTCCTTTCACCCCTACCTCCCCATATTTATGTGTTACTCTTCTCATGTTCTTCCCAAGCAGTTAAAATTTCCCGGATGATTTTGCTTTCAGTGCTTTCAAGCTGTACTTTGTAAACATGTAGTCAAAGCAGTCTCAGTTAAGAATGATAATATATAGAACAGATTCTGTTTGCCAAAACTAAATTTGTTTGTGTCTGTCCTGTATTTCCTTAATAATGCATTTTGAGCAACCATGGTTTAGATTAATTCTTGGTCTAAAAATATAATTCCTTTTCCTAATACAGTAATAATCCTCATTTGGATAGTACTTGAAGAATTTACAAAGTACTTTATTTACAACAATCCTATGAAGTAGAAATACAAATAGAATTATTTTTCTTTTATAAATGTAGATACTGAGGTAGAAGAGAAGTGATTTGTCTGTGCTCATATCTAGAAAGTGTTAGATTAAGATTCAAATGGAGGTCTCTTGACTCTAAGGCTATCTTTCTTTTTATTATACTATTTAGAAAACAATTAATTGAGTGATATCTATTTCTTAGTGTTTTAAATTTTTCATCTTTAAAGGCTAAGGGGTAGCTTTTTATTGTTTCATGATTTTTTTTAGTTGGTTTCATCATTCACTTTATAAAAAGTGGAATATTTTTTCCTTTGCTACCAGTTCCTTTTCTGTGTTCTGTCTAATTCTTATCATTAATTTAAAATACTATGACTACATCTTCCTTTTATTTTTTTCCTCTGTAATTTTACTCACATTGGCCTTTTGTTTTTATAAATCATATCTTTTTTGTCACTAGACAGACATGGACCTCAAGCATCCTTTAATTTATCTCTGCAGGCTTACATTTTCTTCTTTATGTTCTTTTCTTCCATTGTTTTACCCCATTTGGTGCCATCCTTCATTTCTCACACTTGTACGGAAGATTTTATATGCTCCCTTTATGTTTTCTCCTTTGTTTATTCAATTGTGATTGTATATTTTTCTTAAGTATTCTCTTCTATGTCCCTTTTTTAAGGTGAATAATTTTAATATTCAAATACATTCTCTGTCTCTCTGTGTCTCTGTCTCTCACACACTTATTATTATCTTGTTAAAATAAATTATATAACTCTTGATAGTTGCTAAAGTGGTTCATAGTGAATAGTATGTCCATCTTATAGATGAAATAATTGTGTCTCTCCTAACAAACCTTTTGAATCCAGAGATGAATTCTCTAATTTGTTAATTGGTCACATTGCCCTCACTTATTTCTCAGCTATAGAGGACTCCTTTTTGGATAAAATCTCAACTAAACTATACAGAATAGGGATCCTATTGTTAATGAATTGTGGGTAAGATTATTTTCCTTTTGTCTTTTATTTCAACAGGTATTAAGTGCCTAATATGTACATGGTACTGGGCTAGTTCATCTGTATGAAAAGACAAAAATGCACACTTCTGTTTTCAAAGTTTTTACATTATCCTAGCAACAAAATACAACATATAAACAGATAAATAAATACAAAGTAATTTGAGGGAGAACATTAACAACTGAGGGAATCAAAACAGGCTTGAAGGAATAATTAAATTAAGCCATTAAGGAAAATAAGGATTTTGACAGACAGGAGGAGAATATACATTCCAGGTATGAAAGATGGCTTGTGCCAGGGGAAGAAGATTTAAGGTAGAATATCAGATTTGGTTTATCAGTCAGCAGTTATTTATTAAGCAACTCCTATGTGCACCATTCTACATGTTAGGAGAACTAGTACAAAGAATGAAATAATCCCTGATGAAAAGAAGCATACATTATAATGGAGAAGACAAATATGCTTGTATATATCATAAATATAAAGTTAATAAATACAAATATGTACAAAAGAGTAAATAAAAAGTAGTTCGAGTGGGGGAGCAGCTCGGTGGCACAATGGATAGAGGGCCAGACTTGGAGTCATAAAGACCTGAATTCAAATGTGACCTCAGACACTTACTAGCTGGGTGACTTTGTATGCAGGTTACTTAACCCTGTTTGCTTCAGTTTGCTCATCTGTGAAATGAGGTGGAGATGGCAAATGGCAAACCACTCCAGTATCTTTGCCAAGAAAGTTCCAGTTGAGGTCATGAAGAGTTAGACATGACTGAAATGATTGAACAGTAACAACTACTACAAACATTTGGGAGGGAGGGACAGTGGTGGTTGGGGAGATCAGGAATGACTTCATGCAAAAGATAGTGCTTGCACTGCATCTTAAAGAAAGAAGGGGATTCTGTAAGGCAAAGGTAAGAAGGGAATGCATTCCAGTCCAGAGGATGACCAGTACAAAGACATAAAGAGAGTCAATGGAATGTTTTATGTAAGGAGCAGAGGGAAATCAATTTGGCTGGAATGCAGAGTGGAGGGGAAATAGTATCCAGTGGTGCTGAATACTATTAGGTTGCTACTGGATTTGGCCTTTGAAGCTAAACAGACAAGTTTATATTTTATCCTAGAGGCAGTAAAAAGCTACAGGAGTTGACTGAATAGAGATGTTACATAGTCAGATCTGCAGATAAGGAAAATAATTTTAGCACCATTGTATAGGATGTACCAGAGTGTTGAGAGACTTGAGACAGAAAGACCAATTAGGACATCATTGTAATAAGTTAGGCAAGAGATGGTAAGGACAGGAACTAAATAGTAGCTTTGTGAGAGGAGAGGAGTCAGATGCAAAAGATGTTATAAAGGTAGAAATGACAACATAGCATTTGATTGGATATGAGGGATGAGAGAGTGAGGAGTCCAGGATAATGCCAAGATTATGAACCTGAAAGATTAGAAAGGCAGAAGTAGGGCAGAGTATTAGTTGAAAGATAATAAGTTCAGTCTTAGACATGTTATGTAAAGATGTTTGAAATGTCTAATAGACAATTGATGATTTCGAACTGAAGCTTGGGGAGATTGAGGCTGGATATATAGATTTGGGAGTTATCTGCATAGAAATTATAGTTAAATTCAGGGGAGCTGATGGGGTTTTTTTGTTTGTTTGTTTGTTTATTTAACTTTTAACATTCATTTTCACAAAATTTTGGGTTCCAAATTTTCTCCCCATTTGTCCCCTCCCCGCACCCCAAAACACCAAGCATTATAATTGCCCCTATCACCAATCTGCCCTCTCTTCTATCATCCCTCCCGTCCCTTGTCCCCATCTTCTCTTTTGTCCTGTAGGGCCAGATAACTTTCTATACCCCTTTACCTGTATTTCTTATTTCCTAGTAGCAAGAACACTACTCGACATTTGATCCTAAAACTTTGAGTTCCAACTTCTCTTCATCCCTCCCTCCCCACCTATTCCTTTTGGAAGGCAAGCAATTCAATATAGGCCATATCTGTGTAGTTTTGCAAATGACTTCCATAATAGTCGTGTTGTGTAAAACCATATTTCCCTCCATCCTATCCTGCCCCCCATTGCTTCTATTCTCTCTTTTGATCCTGTCCTTCCCCAAGAGTGTTGACTTCAGATTGCTCCCTCCTCCCATTGCCCTCCCTTCCATCATCCCCCCCACCCTGCTTATCCCCTTCTCCCCCACTTTCCTGTAAGATAGGTGTTCATACCAAAATGAGTATGCATTTTATTCCTTCCTTTAGTGGAATGTGATGAGAGTAAACTTCATGTTTTTCTCTCACCTCCCTTCTTTTTCCCTCCACTAAAAAGTCTTTTGCTTGCCTCTTTTATGAGAGATAATTTGCCCCATTCCATTTCTCCCTTTCTCCTCCCGATATATTTCTCTCTCACCGCTTAATTTCATTTTTTTAAGATATGATCCCATCCTATTCAATTCACTCTGTGCTTTCTGTCTGTGTGTGTGTGTGTGTGTGTGTAATCCCACCAACTACCCAGATACTGAAAAGTTTCAAGAGTTACAAATATTGTCTTTCCATGTAGGAATGTAAACAGTTCAACTTTAATAAGTCCCTTGTGACTTCTCTTTGCTGTTCACCTTTTCATGCTTCTCTTCATTCTTGTGTTTGAAAGTCAGATTTTCTTTTCAGCTCTGGTCTTTTCATCAAGAATGCTTGAAAGTCCCCAATTTCTTTGAAAGACCAATTTTTCCCCTGGAGCATTATACTCAGTTTTGCTGGGTAGGTGATTCTTGGTTTTAGTCCTAGTTCCTTTGACTTCTGGAATATGATATTCCATGCCCTTCGATCCCTTAATGTAGAAGCTGCTAGATCTTGTGTTATCCTGATTGTATTTCCACAGTACTTGAATTGTTTCTTTCTAGCTGCTTGCAATATTTTCTCCTTGACCAGGGAACTCTGGAATTTGGCCACAATGTTCCTAGGAGTTTCTCTTTTTGGATCTCTTTCAGGTGGTGTTCTGTGGATTCCTTGAAGACTTATTTTGCCCTCTGGTTCTAGAATCTCAGGGCAGTTTTCCTTGATAATTTCATGAAAGATGATGTCTAGGCTCTTTTTCTCATCATGGCTTTCAGGTAGTCCCATAATTTTTAAATTGTCTCTCCTGAATCCATTTTCCAGGTCAGTTGTTTTTCCAATGAGATATTTCACATTATCTTCCATTTTTTCATTCTTTTGGTTTTGTTTTGTGATTTCTTGGTTTCTCACAAAGTGATTAGCCTCCATCTGTTCCATTCTAATTTTGAAAGAACTACTTTCTTCAGTGAGCTTTTGAACCTCCTTTTCCATTTGGCTAATTCTGCTTTTGAAAGCATTCGTCTCCTCATTGGCTTTTTTTTTTTTAAAATTTTTTATTTAACTTTTAACATTTATTTTCACAAAATTTTGGGTTACAAATTTTCTCCCCTTTTATCCCCCCCCCCCCCATACCCAAGCATTCTAGTTGCCCCTGTGACCAAACTGCTCTCTCCTCTATCCTCCCTCCCTGCCCTTGTCTCCGTCTTCTCTTTTGTCCTGTAGGGCCAGATAGCTTTCTTAACCCCTTAACCTGTATTTCTTATTTCCCAGTGGTAAGAACATTACATTTGATCCTAACACTTTGAGTTCCAACTTCTTTAGCTCCCTCCCTCTCCACCCCTTCCCCTTGGAAGACAAGCAATTCAATATAGGCCAAATCTGTGTAGTTTTGCAAATGATTTCCATACTAGTTGTGTTGTATGGGGCTAACTATATTTCCCTCCATCCTATCCTGTCCCCCATTACTTCTATTCTCTTAAGATCCTTTCCCTCCCCATGAGTGTCAACCTCGGATTGCATTCTCCTCCCCATGCCCTCCCCTCCATCCTCCCCCCCACCCTGCTTGTGCCCCTGTCCCCCACTCTCCTGTATTGTGAGATAGATTTTCCTATCAAAATGAGTGTGCATTTTATTCTTTCCTTTCATGGAATGTGATGAGAGTAGACCTCATGTTTTTCTCTTGCCTCCCCTCTTTATCCCTCCACTAATAAGTCTTTTGCTTGCCTCTTTTATGAGAGATAGTTTGCCCCATTCAACTTCTCCCTTTCTCCTCCCAATATTTCTCTCTCACTGCTTGATTTCATTTTTTTTTTTTAAGATATGATCCCATCCTCTTCAAATCACTCTGTGCACTCTGTCTCTATGTATGTGTGTGTGTGTGCATGTGTGTGTATGTACTCCCACCCAGTACCCAGATACTGCAATGTTTCAAGATTTACAAATGTTGTCTTTCCATGTAGGAATGTAAACAGTTCAACTTTAGTAAGTCCCTTATGACTTCTCTTTGCTGTTCACCTTTTCATGGTTCTCTTCATTCTTGTGTTAGAAAGTCAGATTTTCTTTCCAGCTCTGGTCTTTTCATCAAGAAAATTTGAAAATCCTCTATTTCATTGAAAGACCATTTTTTCTCCTGAAGTATTATAGTCAGTTTTGCTGGGTAGGTGATTCTTGGTTTTAGTCCTAGTTCCTTTGACTTCTGGAATATCCTATTCCATTCCCTTCAATCCCTTAATGTAGAGGGTGCTAGATCTTGTGTTATCCTGATTGTATTTCCACAATACTTGAATTGTTTCTTTCTAGCTGCTTGCAATATTTTCTCTTTGACCTGGGAATTCTGGAATTTGGCCACAATGTTCCTAGGAGTTTCTCTTTTTGGATCTCTTTCAGGCAGTGTTCTGTGGATTCCTTGAATATTTATTTTGCCCTCTGGTTCTAGAATCTCAGGGCAGTTTTCCTTGATAATTTCATGGAAGATGATGTCTAGGCTCTTCTTTTGATCATGGTTTTCAGGTAGTCCCAGAATTTTTACATTGTCTCTCCTGAATCTATTTTCCAGGTCAGTTGTTTTTCCAATAAGGTATTTCACATTATCTTCCATTTTTCGAATCTTCTCGCTATGTTCTGTGATATCTGTCTTTCTCATAAAGTCCTTAGCGTCCATCTGTACCATTCCAGTTTTGAAAGAACTATTTTCTTCAGTGAGCTTTTGAATCTTCTTTTCCATTTGGCTAATTCTGCTTTTGAAAGCATTCTTCTCCTCATTGGCTTTCTGAACCTCTTTTGCCAGTTGAGTTAGGCTAGTTTTCAAGGTGTTAATTTCTTCACCATTTTTTTGCTTCTCCTTTAGCAGGGAGCTGATCTGCTTCTCATGCTTCTCTTTCATCCCTCTCATTTCTCTTCCCAGTTTTTCCTCCACCTCTCTAACTTGATTTTCAAAATCCTTTTTGAGCTCTTCCATGGCCTGAGCCCATGGTATATTTATTTTGGATGTGTGGGATACAGAAGCCTTGACTTCTGTGTCTTTCCCTGATGGTAAGCATTGTTCTTCCTCATCAGAAAGGAAGGGAGGAATTATCTGTTCACCGAGAAAGTAACCTTCTATAGTCTTATTTTTTTCCCCTTTTCTGGGCATTTTCCCAGCCAGTGACTTGACTTCTGAGTTTTCTTTCCACACCCACCTTGCCTCCAGATCCGCCCAGCCAGTGCTTGGGGTCTGAGATTCAAATGCTGCTTCCCAGCCTCAGGGCTTTGGGTGGGGGTGGGGCTGCTATTCAGTGTGAGATTAAGTTGAGGTGCTTGGGTGGGGGCAGGCTGCCTGAGCAGGCTCAGTTCCCTTAGGCGGTTTATGTGGAGACCTTCAACAGTGGATCTGGGCTCCTGTCAGCTGCAGCCTCCACTGCTGCCTCCCGAGGGGGCCTGAGTTATGGGGACACCCCACTCCCCTCTTGACCAGCCAAAAAAACTCACTCACCCCCGGTGCCTGTGGGTGGAGGGACCTGCGCAGCCGCTGGAGATCCCGTGCCTGAAGCCTGCTCAGATCTGCTCCTCTTCGTGCCACGCGGCCAAGGCAGGGCTGGGCTCCGCTCTGGGTGTGGTGCACGATGGACCTTTCGGGTCAGTTTTTCAGGTCTCTCTGGAACAGAAATCTCCTTCACGCCGTTGTTCTGTGGCTTCTGCTGCTCCAAAATTTGTTGGGAGTTCTTGTTTGCAGATATTTTATGGGCTGTAGGTTCAGAGCTAGCATATGCGTGTCTTTCTACTCCGCCATCTTGGCTCCTCCCCCGCTGATGGGTTTTCTAAGACAGAGTATAGAGGAAGAAAAATATCTAGTATAGATCCTTGGGGAATACCTGTAGTGAGGGAACATGTGAATAATGAGGCAGCTAGCAATGTAGACTGAGAAGGTGTGGTCAGACATATAGGAGATGAAAGAGGAGAGACTAGCATCATGAAGACTCAGGAGGAGAAAGTATTCAGAAGGAGAGAGTAGCTAACAGTGTCATATGGAGCAGAAAAGTTGAGAAGAATTAGGGTTGAGAAATGACCATTAGATTTGGCAACTAAAAGATTATTGGTAACTGTTAGAGAGAGCAGGTCCAGTGGAGTGATAGAGATGAAAGATTGTGAAAAGTTGAGGAGAAAATAATAGTGTGAAATGATAGTGAAAGAAATAATGTAATAAAATAAAAATTTATCCTTTTTCACTGGGTTTGGCCACAAAAAGGAGGAAAAATATAGGACAGTAGCTTTGGGGAAGATAAGCACTGGTAGTTTTTTTAAGGTTAGGGAAGACTGGGCCATATTTGAAGGCAGTTGATGGGCAGTGATCAACCTTTTAAGTGGAGGAGGATGATTGAGGACATAATCTGTTGGAAAAGATGGGATTAAATCAAGGACAGATTTAAAGGGTTTTGCCTTGGCAAGGGAATGACCAACTCTTTGGTAAAGATTAGGGGAAAGGAGGCAAAAGTGAGTGATCATGTCAGGGAATTTCAGGTGAAAAGAATGAGATAAGAGAGATCTCAGATCAAGTAGGCTTACATTTTTCAATAAAGAGGGAAGCCCCCCAAGTTGAGGATGTATAGAGAGGAAGAGTTGGGTGTGGAAGAGGGAAGAGAAGATTCAGGTAGCTTCAGTGGGTAAGATAGGGAAATAGGCAGACTTAAAGGTCTGTCTTACTGATAAAGGGACCAGGTTGAGGACAGAAACATGAATTTGTAATGAACCTATTCATCATGGGTATGAGACTTACTCTTACTTTGGTCAGTACCTTGTAAGTAGAAGCCGAGGAGGCAGATGGTGGAAGTAATCCAGGGCTAATGTTTGACTAGAAAAGAGTGATGTTAGGACAAAAGGCAAGAGACTCAAGTGTAATGGATGGTATAAAGAGTTGAAATCGCTAACTCTTGGGTTGAAGTTGGAAAGTGAAGTCAAAGTATGGGTAAATGATCTGAGAAAGTACTGAAGGATGTAGAGAAAGGAGATCTCAGTGAGACTGAAGAGCATGTATGTATAGGAGCGATGAAATAGAGAGAGGTAGAATGATAGGAGGTTATAGTTAAATAGGGGAAGGGAAAGTCAGAGTTTCTCATTAAGGTAGTAGAACTCAACAAGATCAAGTAGTGATCATTCTTATGTGAAGCTGAGGTGGAATGAAGTAGTATGACATGGTATGTAAAGAGATCGAGGAAAGGGGAGGTTAAAAAGTTTGAGGGAGCTTCTACATAGGTACTAAAAGTCCTGAATGTAAAGACATTAAATTGGGTAGGAGAGGAAGATGATAAAAGAGGTACCAAACTACTTGAGAAACAAGAGAGAATGACCTGGGGTTTGGTATTATGGTGTAACAGCAAGCACCCTGACACATCCATGATGGCCGGCTAGCAACTTTTGAGAGGTCAACAATATTCTTTAATCACATATACTAACTGAGAAAATACAAGCAGAGAAATAAAGACCAACAGATAGGACTTCTGATTGTCTCACCATAAGCAATATATACATCACAGATCAACAGACAGATCCAAACTGCCTGACCATTACGTACATACAGTAATCAGAAAGAGAAGCACCACTATCTGGGTTTTCAAAGGTAGGGGGGACTCCTTAACAGCTCTCCAGAGTCTCATTTGGTGCATGAGTCTTCTGTCAAAGAGTAAGCCCCCAAAGCAAAACTTCACACACACACATACACACACACACACACACACACACACACACACACACACACACACACACATACACCCCCACTGACCCACCCACCACGCGCGCACGCTCACACACACACACACACACACACACACACACACACACACTTTTCAGAGCCTGAGCATCTCCTCTAATCAAACTTCCCTTAATGGGCTTCACTTGAGGCCTATTAATGTGCAGGGGAAGATCTTTAACTCCCATTACATTTGGCTACCATAATTTTGATTGAATGGAAAGCTTTGAATGAGTGGACTTCAAAAGAGGAAAGGCTGCTGAGTGGAGGAGATAAAGGGCAAGTCTGGAAGTGACAATGAAGAACAGGGAATGTTCTGGCTCTACTCCTGTATCATTCTCTCCCTCTGCCCCAACACTATGTACACACACACACACACACACACACACACACACACATACACACACATACAGTCACACATGGATTAGTATGGTAGGGGTTTTGGGAAAAAGTACAGCTAGTGCTAGAGAAGCTGTATGGGGATGCAGTATCATCAGAGGAGTACTAGTGAGGGCCAGTAGATAGGAAGAATATTAGGAAAAGAAATCCAGGGGAAAGAAGACATTGCTTATTGTGGAACAGGAATTTCAAAGAGGAGGGTTGGATTGGGATACGTATGGTCAAGTTTAGGGGAATGGGGATGAAAGAACATGAGAGAAAAAGGGTCAGTTTTCTCTTAAATCTCTGGTGATTAATTATTACAGAGATACAAAGGGAGAGAAACAGGAGAAGCCATAAGAGAAATAGTGGGTGGCAGGCTGGGAGTCTAGTTAGGTTATAGCACGTAGAGTTCTTAGTTCTGATTACTACTCATTTTGGGTTTTATAGCTGGATACAAATGATACTGCCCAAAGGAATCTAGAAAGCACTGCTAAAAAAAATTAGTATTGGGGAAGAAACTAAAGACCTTAGGAATACAGGGGCTATTTTTGTCAATACCAGTTAATGGTAAGGGCTTCAAAAGAGATGCAGACTTGGGATGATGTCTGAGAATATGATTGTCATAAATTTACTAACTCTTTATTACTTTTCCATTTGAGTACATGTATATGTGTACACATATATACATATGTATGTTCATATATCTAAGTTAATATCCATTTTAGAAATAAATGTAGCACTGCATGGGTCAGATGCATGGAATGTGCATTTTAGGAAAACTTTAATGGAAATGCATTACAGAAGTCTCAGTCTTCATTAGATGGCTAAAACTTACACTGAATTTAGTCAGCTTTAGCCTGTTTATGTTACCAAAAGCAAATGATCCTCAAGGAGAAAAAATATTACTTCTAATGTGCACCCAGAAAATACATTTTTTCCCATAGTAAGAATTTATGTGCCTGAAGTCTTAAACATCTAATTGAAAGGATTTTAAATGGAAAAGTAATGAGGAGGAAGAATGTTGCTTATACGTTGTGAAAATAACCTATACACTCACTGAAGGTGCCCTTGATGAAGCACTTAGAAGAGAACAGGTAGGCTTTTGCATGTTTTATTCCAAGTGGAGAACAAATTTAAATCATTGCAGTTAACAGAAAAATGTAGAAAATGCAGTATTTTTCTGTGTGTTTGCTGACTATGAGAAAGCATTTGATTTAGTAAAACAAAACACACCGCTTTTAAGGTATTCCTCCAACAATTTTATTGCCTCCATATGTCAAAATCATATAGGATCCCTTGAAACAGGAGTGGGAAACCTGTGTCCTCAAGGTCACATGTGGCCTTCTAGGACCTTAAGTGTGGCCCTTTGACCGAATCCAAACTTCACAGAATAAATCCCTTTAATAAAAGGATTTATTCTGTAAAACTTGGACTCAGTCAAAAGGCTGCACCCCTTTCAAGACCTTAAAAGATATAACAATAGCAACAACTTTATTTAACTCTTAAGTGATGGATCCTCACCAAAAATATGTGTCACTATCGGGTAGCAGTTCCATTGCAGATTCCAAGTTTAAGAGGGTTAACCTATAGATGGTAGATCCTCAAGATACTTCTTTTGCAGATGATAGGTTATTACTTGTATCAAATCCTGGACCATTGCAGAGATTTCTGAAGGAAATCTGTAATCAGAAAAGTGTGGCCTAACCATCCACACAGAAAAAAACAGGTAATAAAGAATATCTATTGACCATGATATGTAGCTGTATGGATAGCCTATAGAACTTGTTTATCAGTATATGCATGTACATATGCATGTAATTCTATGTGCATCTGTATGTGTGTATATATATATATATGTATATGTCTGCGTTCATATATGTATGAGCAGACAGCTGGACCCCAAATTAAACAAGTGAGGGACAGCAGAATGGCTTTCTTTGGGAAATTTCAGAGTTCTTTTAATGTCACTTCTTCCCCCCCCCCCCCCCCAGCCTTTTCCTGAAACAAAGGACCAATATTCTTCGTGTTATTCTGTAGCTGTAAGTCATTAAATGCTATTGTCTTTAAAGAATTGAAATTGAGGATAGAAAAGCATAATAGTGGGCTTGATGAGTGGGTGGGCTTCAATACATTTCAAATAAGGAATTATTCAGGTTGACTACTGTAAAGTATATTTGACGAGAAAAAAAGGTGTAACCAACGTTTATTGAGATCTAGAGATAACCTATTAACAGCACACAAGCTTCACTAGGTATCCATTTGATATCAGGAAATCTTGGTTCCTTGCATGTTGGCTGCAATCCCAGGATTTGGACAAAAGTCATGTAGGATCAGATGGCATGGAGGAGTTGCAGTTTTCATTGTTGAAGGGAATACTCACTCCAATGATGTCACAGATCTTCTGGAGCTGGAGATGGTCTGAGTACGCCATTAATACCCTCAACCTCTAGGGGAACCAGAAGGTCACTGTCACCTTAGGTGTGTCCAATATAAATGAAAATCACAGGATGAGGAAGTGGATATGAAGGACATGTCACTTGTACTGGTTTAGGAGTACCCATAAGAATGAGATTAGAGAGCCATCAAAATGGACTGCCAGGTACTAGTACAGATTCAGAGATAATTTAGACATGATGATATAATGTCACTGAAAAAAGTCTTTATTTTGTATATAAGTGTCAGTATTCTCTGGTGGTTTTAAATCTTATAAAAAACCAAATTCCTCTGTTTTGTATATTTTTCCTCTTTGCTGAGCCTTTATTTAGAGGACCCTTGAAAGCAGCATCAGTTATATGGTTATATTTGTCTTTTTAAAAAAAAGTTTCAGTTTATCACTTTTTTAAAGCATTTTGTATCAGTCTTTATTTTTGTTCTGCCTGCCTTTGAAAGCAATGGCCTTCTTTTAATGTGAATTTTCTCATCCAGAAAATAAACAAGTAAGACTTGTTTCTTGAGTAAAATTTGAGAACCATTGGCAGCTGGTTGAATAAGTACAATTAGAATTTATGGGAAAAGGAAGCATAAAATCTGATATACTAGAATGAGGCAAATGTGAAATGCATATTTAGTGTCTGCTAGATAGCAAAAGATGAAAATATTTTTACAATAATTATTTTCTTAATGCACGAAGCTGCTTTGATCTAATTCCATTTCTTCTACTTACCTTTTTCTGATGGCAATGACTAAAGGTAGATATTCTCTCAAATTTTTCAGGAAAATACAGATTATCTTCTTTGGAAATTTATGAAAATCGGTAATCTCTAACAGTATTATCTTTCCTTTTATCCTGTCAGGGTATCAATACTTAGTGGCAGCTAATAGTTATATTATTATAAATAATAGTTATTGATTAGAGTGCTGAGCTTGGCGTCAGAAAGACCTGAGTTCAAATTCTGCCTCTACTGCCTACTATCCATATGACTCCAAAAGGGTTACTTACCCTCACTCCACCCCAAGAGCTCCTACCTTACAGGGTTGTTGGGAGGATCAAATGAGATAAATTACATTTTAAAGGGGTGAAATGATCAATCCTCAAAGCATTATAGTACAGACTGCATTATAAAAGCATATTTTTATACTTTATGCCCTCATTAATTAAATTTTCGAAGAGAATATTTTGAGCAGAATGGAGATAGCATATCTAGAAACAACTTTTTTCTTTCTCATCTCATTTTCCTTTAGTTGGTTCAGCTGAAAACTGACCTTTTACTATCCCACATTCAATGATAAGGAAGAAAATACTTATAGGTTCTATTATAATAGGAAATACATTTTACAAAATGATGTGAAAATTTTCTGTTTGATGTTGAAAAGGAAGAAGAAGAATTTACCGTTCTTGCTAGCTGCTTGGGGCTTCTGCCATCTTTTAGTGAAACAGCTCATCCATTCACCAGCGCCTCCTGCCTTGACTGGCCTGTTCCAGCTTTTGACATCATACCTCAGTGGTGCTTTGAAGTAACTTCATTTTCTGAAAGACATGCAGAACAAGTAAAGGTATGTAAAGAAAGAAGAATTTGCTTGACATCCTGGCCGTGTACTAATGCGTAAGAAATAAATAATTTACAATTCTTTGATATAATAATCAGTGTTTGAAAGAACTGAATAAAAATGGTTTTGCTTGACAAGAGAAAGTTCATATTTTAGGAAGATGTTTCATGTTATATGTCATCTCTTTGATCATAGGATTTGCTTATTTAAAAAAATTGGTTTTTTCTTTCATACATAATGAGATGCATATATTTTGTAATTAATTAAAGAGGAGACTTTTGCCCCACTGAATTTATTGGATTGTTATTATATTAAAGTCTTAAGTGATATGATCATTATTTGAGGTTCCTGCAGCTCATATTTTTATACGAATAAACTCACACTTAATTTTATCCATTATAAGTATGATTTGTATAGCACTGTTTAATAGTAATGTCATATTATAAATTTTAGCTTCTAACTTTTATATGCAGCTGGATGCACATATCCTAATTATATTTTTATGAAAAATATAAGTATATTGGTATAGCTTTTATATTTTAAGGAAGAAAATTTATAAAAAGTTGTT
The DNA here is from genome assembly GCF_028372415.1 of Notamacropus eugenii. Classification (NCBI taxonomy): domain Eukaryota; kingdom Metazoa; phylum Chordata; class Mammalia; order Diprotodontia; family Macropodidae; genus Notamacropus; species Notamacropus eugenii. The sequence continues at coordinate 231,575,066 of NC_092876.1, forward strand.
AGGTAACTTCACAGACTCACTGAATTTTGAGATGTAAGTAACATTATTAGCAACCATCTAATTGACCTCCTCCCTCCAAAAAAAATATTATAAAATACCTTTAGAACTTGAATGACTCCATCTTCCCCTCTGCTCCCTCCCTCACCATCCAAGGCAACTTGTTCCACTTTTAGATAGCTCACATTTTTGGATGTTTTCCCTAATATTGATTTTAGGTATGTCTCTTGTCACCTTTCACCCACTGTTCCTAGTTTTGCCTTCTGGAGCCAAAGAGACTGAGTATAATCCCCCCTACCACATGAAAGACCTTTAGCAGCTAGGTGGCATGGTGGATAGAGTACTAGATCTAGAGTTAGGAGCATTCATCCTCTGGAGTTAAAATCCAGCCTCAGACACTTACTATCTGTGTGGCCCTGGGCAAGTCACTAAACTCTGTTTGTCTCAGTTTCCTCATCTATAAAATGACCTGGAGAAGGAAATGGCAAACCACTCCAGTATATCTGCCAAGAAAACCCCAAATGAGGTCACAGAGGCAGATATAACTGAAACAATTGAACAACAATCCTTTACCTAATGAGTCTTCCCTTCTCCATGCTAAATACCACCAGTTCCTTCAACCATTGTTCATGTGTCATAGACTCAAGGTTTTTCACTATTTTTATTGTCCTCTTGTATATTGTCCAGCATATCAGTGTTCTTTCCAAGCTGTAGCACTCAGATTAGTACTTGAAATGTGGTATGGCATGACTATCACCTTATTTTTGGAAATTATACCTTTCTTTATGAAGCCCAAGATTCATCTGTTTTTGTGGCTGTCATATCACACTCACTCATACTGAACTTTAACCAAAACCTTCCCAATCTTTTTCAGATTAATTACTGTGCAATAAATACTCCCTAATCACATTGTAAAAATGATTTTTTGGAACTCAAGAGTGAGAGTATACATTTTTTTCATATGAAATTTCATTATTTTAGATTCAGTTGAATTCTATTGCAGCTAGGTGATATACAGTTAGAGCACTGGACTTGGAGTCAGAAAGATCTGAGTTCAAATGTAACCTCAAACACTTAGTAGCTGTGTTTCATTAGCAAGCCAATTAATTTCTATCTGCCTCAATTTCCTCATCTAGGAGATAAAATGAAGATCACAGTAGAACCTACCTCTCAGGATTGTTTTGAGGCTCAAATGTGATCATATTTGTAACATGCATTGCAAATCTTAAAGTCCTATATAAATGCTATATAGCTGTTCTGATTTTCTAGCTTTTCAAAATGTCTTTGGATCCTTTCTGTCATCCACTGTGTTATCTATCCCTCATAGCTTTTAATAGTCTGTACCTTTGATAAGCCTGTCATTTCTGCCTCATTCAAAGCATTGATCAAAAGGTTAATTAGCATAGAGTCAAACCCAGGTCTCTTGTGGTACTTCACTGAAGAGTGCCATTCAGCAAGCTCCAAATTATCCAAATATATTCTCATCTAGACCATATCTCTATCTTTCCCAGAAGAATAAAATGTGATAATTTATCAAAATTTTGCTAAAATCTAAGTAAGTTATATTTATAGCATTCCCCTGATCTACCACTTAAGTAATCCTTTTAAATAAGTAAATTGCGTTAATCTAGCATGTTCTTTTCTTGTTAAAGACATGCTGGCTCCTTGTGATGATCACTGATTTCTTTTCCATGGATATTAATGTTCACTATCTGTCTTTTAAAAAATCCATTCTAGAATTGCCCAGAAATTTAACTCACCTTTACTGGCCTGTACTTTAAATATTTTATTTTCTTCCCCTATTTTGTTTTGTTTTTTATAATTGTCTTTCTCTAGGTTTGCAGTGCATTTTTCTTTAACAGTCTTTCAGAAATCATTGATGATAGTTCAAATATCACATCCACCAGTTCTTTCAAGTGTTTGATGATGTAGTTTATCTTAGACCAAGTGACTTGAATTAGTCAAAGGCAGCTAGTGCTCTCTTACTCTAACCTTCATATAAATTACTTGATTATTTTTTGTCTGGGCTTTCTAGTGCAGATATCATTCACAGAACCCCCTCTCACCAAAGAATTGAGCTGCTTTGCCTTTTGTTGTTATTTCTCATCCTTTCACATGTCCTGAACAATTGCTATCCATCCTTTGACTTTCTTTTTTTCCCTAACATAACTTAAAAAACAAAACCAAACCCTTTTGGTTGTCCTTAGTCTTCTTCACCAGTTTCAGCCCAGTCTGAGCCATGGCACTTAGGATGTCCTTTTTTTTCTATTTTTGAGGCAATTGGGAGTTAAATGACTTGTCCAAGGTCAGACAGCTAGTAAGTGTCTGAGGCCAAATTGGAACTCAGGTCTTCCTAACTCCAGGGCTGGTGCTATACACACTTTGCCACCTACTTGTTCCTTATGATACTATTCTTGCAAGACCATGCCTTGCTTTTCTATTCATTCTGTGTTACATTCCCTTGTTTCCCATGTTATCTATATATCTTTTTAAAAATCTAAGTTAACTCTAAATTGATGTTTTCTTGTGATCCACATTAGTGTTTTCAAATTTTTTCTTCCTCATTGAAATTGTTACCATTTCTTTAGAATTCCTTTCAAAATAAAAATAATTTTTTAAAAAAGAAAAATACATAGAAATATATTTCCACATGACCTCACATATGTTAATGGGTATCATTACTTACCTTTTCAATAGGTGGGGGAGGGACTTCGGGGAGAGAGAGAGAATTTGGGACTCAAAATTTTAAAAATGAATGCTAAGCTTTAATTCTTAAGTTTCTCATCCCTTCTGGGTTGACTTTGCCTGTAGAATTTTAGTCCCTGGGATTAACTGGTTAGCAAGCATTTAAGTACTTAAGATTAGCCAGTGTGTAGATGTGGAGTATTGTGTCAAGGAAAAGCAAGTAAGTTAAGTGTAGCTGGATCATTTAGTATGTGGGAGAATAATGTGAGAAGAGTAGAAACTTACAAAGGAGCCAGTTTGTGAAGAACTTACCAAAGAGTAGACTCTATATTTTACTATGGTGGTAGTAAATAACCATTGAAGTTTATTGAATAAGGGTAGTGGTGATATAGTCCAAAAGCTGTTTTTAAGAAATCACTTTGACAACTGTGTAGAAGATGGATGGAGATGGGGAGAGATTTGAAGCTGCGAGATCAATAGAAGGCTGTTGTAATAGTTGAGACAAGACATGGCATGAATCTGAATTGGGGTGTTGGCTGTGTGAGTGGAGAGGCAGGGATATGAGAGGCAAAGCCTGAAACTTCAACATTTGACAATTGGATGGATATGAGTGGTGAAAGTGAGTTGTTGAAGAAAATGCTAAAATTACACACCTAGGTGACTGGAAGAATGGTGATGCTCTCAGTTTTTTTTAAAGGGAAGTTTGGAAGAGAGGTGGGTATAGGGGAAAAATTAATGACTTTTGTCTCAACTACATTGAGTTTGATATGCTTACAAGACTTCTGGTTATAAAAGACCATTTGTGATGAGAGCCTGTTACTCAGGAAAGGAGTTCAAGCTGGATATATAGATCTGTGAATCATCTGTATAGATTTGATCATTAAAACTGTGGGAACCGATGAGATCAAATGAAAGTGCATAGAAAAAAAGAGGTCCTAGAACATAATCTTGGGTGACACCCACAGTTTGGGAGGACAACAGAATAAAAGGTTCAGTAAAGGAGACTGAGAAAGAGAAATCAGACAGGTAGGAGAAGAATCAGGAGACAACAGTGTTACAAAAACCAAAGAGGAACATGCTTGAGGAGATGGTCAACAGTGTTAAATACTATAGAGAGGTGAAGGAGGATAGAAAAAAGGCCATTAGATTTGGCAATTAAGAGATTTTTGGTAACTTTGAAGAGAGCAGTTTCAGATGGTCGACCACTCTCTTCTAAATAATCTCTTCCCTGAGTTTTCGTATCTGTCCTGATTCTCTTGTCTGACTGCTCTTTCTTGGTCTCTTTTGCTGGATCATCATTAATATCCCAACTCCTAGCTATGAGTATACCCATGGCTCTCTATTTCTATGCTCTTACTTAAGAACCTCATTATTTCCTTTGGATTTAGTCATTTCTGTGCTGGTAATGTTCTGTATTCCTATATCACAAATTTAAATTTGGACATTTCAAACAGAATGTCCTATATAGTTCTTAAATTCAGTATGTCAAAACAGATACATTGTTTCCCCACTATTTGCTCCCCCAAACCCATCTCTCTTACAAACTTACAATCTCTCACTTGCCCCACATTTTCAGTCAGTTGCCAGTCTTGTTAGTTCTACTTCTACAACAGTTCTCTACAAGTTTCCTTCTCTCCACTCAGGCTGGATTACTGCACTTGCTTCCAAATTGATGTCTCTGCTTCAAGTCTCTCTGTACAGTGACCAAAGTGTTTTTCTAAAACATTGATCTGATCATGTCATTTGCATGGCTCCCTATTTATTACTTGTAGGTTTAAATATAAACTCATTTTTTCTGATGTTTAAATCCTGTCACAACCTGGACTACCTTCCTAGACTTAGTATGTATCACTCCTCTTCATGAACTCTACAATACAGCCAAACTTTTATTATTCTTCAACATGTCCCTTGAGTCCCTCATGCCTAGAATGCATTTGCCCTCATCTCTACCTTTTAGAATTCTAGCTTCCCCTCTCCCTTCCATACTAGTATTTGGGTATATACAAAATAAGAACAAAGTAATTCTTAGGGAAAAACAACTAGATTGTGAGCTCCTCTGAGACAGGAACTGTTTTTCTCCTCTCAGTGCCTAACACAGTGCCTAGGTTATAGTAGATACTGTATAAATACTTGTTGATTGATTGCCCTCTTTTGGCAGAAAACTCCACGAGACAGCCGGATAACTCAAGTCCTCCATCACTTTTGCTATGTCAAGTTTATAATCTGTTTCTTCAACTCCTCTTCTGTTTCCTCTTTATATCCAGGGGGTCTGATAGCAAAATGACTTCTGTTATCTTCCTCTTATTTTTTTTCACCCAAATGCTTTCCTTTGTACTTTCCTACTCTTGTTTCTGGATTTCTACACATGAATATATCTTTTAAATAAGCATTTCTACTACCCTTTCCCATTTTACCTGAGATCATATTGACCTTATTAATAACATTAGGTCTTGTGATTCATCTTACTTATTGCATAAACTTGTACATTGGGTTCTGTGGTTTTCATTATTTGCTCCTTTCCTATATTTTGTCTTAACTGAGTTCTGGGAGTCTCAACTGCTATTTTTCTTTATATACTGTAGTTTTCCCTGTATAGTATGTATATTGGTTGATAAATGTGGACAATTTTTCTCCTCCTTCATTCTTTTATTTTTTTAATGTTTATTTATTTTTAGTTTTCAACATTTCCACAAAATTTTGAGTTCCAAATTTTCTCCCTGTCTCTCCCCTTCCTGGACCCTAAAATGCCATGCATTCTGATTACTCCTTCCCCCAATCTGCCCTCTCTTCTAACACCCCTCCCTTCCCTTATCCTCATCTTCTCTCTTGTCTTGTAGGGCAAGATAAATTTCTATACCCCATTACATGTATTTCTTATTTCTCAGTTGCATGCAAAAACAATTCTCAATATTTTTTCCTAAAACTTTGAGTTCCAGCTTCTCTTCCTTCCTCCCTCCCCACCCATCCCCACTGAGAGGGCAAGCAATATAGGTTATATATATGTAGTTTTGCAAATTACTTCCATAATAGTCATGTTGTGTAAGACTATATTTCTCTCCATCCTATCCTGCCCACCCCATTTATTCTATTCTCTCTTTTGACCTTGTCCCTCCCCAAAACTGTTTACTTCTAATTGCTCCCTCCTCTCATTTGCTCTCCCTTCCCTCATCCCCCCACCTTGCTTATCCCCTTCTCCCCTATGTTCTTGTAGTGTAAGATAGATTTTCATACCAAATGGAGTGTGCATTGTTATTCCTTCCTTAAGCCAAATGTGATGAGAGTAAGCTTCACTTTTTCCCTCTCACTTCCCCCTTTTCCCCTCCACTGAAAAAGCTTTTTCTTGTCTCTTTTATGAGAGATAAATTGCCCCATTCATTTCTCCCTTTCTCCTCCCAATATATTCCTCTCTCACCCCTTAATTTTATTTTTTTAGATATCATCCCTTCTTATTCAACTAACCCTGTGCTATCTGTGTGTGTGTGTGTGTGTGTCTGTATGTATGTGTGTATGTGTGTGTGGGTAATCCCTCCAACTATCCAAATATTGAGAAAAGTCTCAAAAGTTACAAATATTATCTTTCTATGTAGGAATGTAAACAGTTCAACTTTAAAAAGTCCCTTATGTGATCTCTTTCCTGTTTACCTTTTCATTCTTCTCTTGATTCTTGTGTTTGAAAGTCAAATTTCCATTCAACTCTGGTCTTTTCATCAAGAATTCTTGAACCAAAAGTTTGAATTGTTTTATCTATTATAAGCTGTGTTAAAAAATGAAAAATTAAAATTAAAAAAAATTTCTTTAGTCCCTCCATTGGTACCAGAGAAGAAGTCCAAATTTTTTATGTCTTTTATGGGGTGTTTACGGCACCTTATTATAAAATCTGGGTTGTGTTTGGTCATAGGCTAAATGATATGAGAAATTCACTATGCAAAAATTGCTGTGAGATCACCATAGTATGTCACATGAGAGATTGCCATAAACACACTCAGCATCTCCAAATCAGTGCATAGAACTGTAGTTCTTTTACTACAAATTTAATTTTAAGAAAAAAATGTGTAGCTGTTCATTTATGTTATTAAACAGTAATATACATACTGTATAGGTAATATTGTATGTAACAGTAATACATTTTATGCATTTATGAGTTATTAAACTTTTTAAGATGCCTCTAAAAAAAAAAAAAAGAATGCTCGGAAGTCCTCTATCTCATTGATTGACCATTTTTTCCCCTGAAGTATTATACTCAGTTTTGCTGGATAGGTAATTCTTGGTTTTAATCCTAGTTCCTTTGACATGTGGAATATCATATTCCAAGCCCTTTGATCATTTAATGTAGAAGCTGCTAGATCTTGTGTTATCCTGATTGTATTTCCACGATAGTTGAATTGTTTTTTTCTGGCTACTTTCAGTATTTTCTCCTTGACCTGGGAACTCTGGAATTTGGCTACAGTATTCCTAGGAGTTTCTCTTTTTGGATCTCTTTCAGGAGGTGATTGGTGGATTCTTTCAATATTTATTTTGCCCTCTGAAATAACAGGGCAGTTTTCCTTGATAGTTTCATGAAAGTTGATGTCTAGGCTCTTTTTTTGATCATGGCTTTAAATTAGTCCCATAATTTTTAAATTATCTCTCCTGGATCTATTTTGCAGGTTAGTTGTTTTTCCAATGAGATATTTCATATTATCTTCCATTTTTTCATTCTTTTGGTTTTATCTTGTAATTTCTTGGTTTCCCACAAAGTCATTAGCTTCCATCTGCTCCATTCCAATTTTCAAAAAAACTATTTTCTTCAGTGAGCTTTTGAACCTCCTTTTCCATTTGACTAATTCTGCTTTTTAAAGCATTCTTCTTTTCATTGACTTTTTGAGCCTCTTTTGCCAATTGAGATAGCCTATTTTTAAAGGTGTTATTTTCTTCAGTATATTTTTGGATCTCCTTTAGCAAAATGTTGACTTGCTTTTCATGATTTACTTGCATTGCTCTCATTTCTCTTCTCAATTTTTCTTCCACCTCTCTTACTTGATTTTCAAAATTCTTTTTTAGCTCTTCCATGGCCTGAGACCATTGCATATTTATTTTAGAGGTCTCTGATGGTAAGCATTGTTCTTCCTATCCAAAAGGATGGTAGAAAATACCTGTTTACCAAGACAGTAGGCTTCTATAGTCTTATTTTTTTCTCCCCTTTTTGGGCATTTTCCCAGCCAGTTAACTTGACTTTTGAGTCCTTTGTCAAGAAGAGGTTATACTCTGGAGACCTGTAAATTCTCTGTTCCTCCAAGTGGCACAAATGGGAGAGGAGTTTACTCCTCTCCTGGCCTGCCCTCTGGTCTGGGAGCTACCAAAGCTGTTCTGCCCAGGATCTGTAGGTAGAATTCCCTTTCTAGAGCCTCCACCAGCTCCACCACTATAGCCAGCACTCTTCCTCACCCTGGACTGCCAGTCAGGGACAAGACTCAGATCAGCAGCTCAATTCCCCCAGGGGCTTTAGACTGAGTGCTCCAACAATAGACACTGCTGCTGCTGCTGCTGCTGTCTGGGGCTGGGGCTGGGGCTAGGGGAGGACCCTGCTCCCTTCTCACCCAGATGAAAAAGCTTTCTCACTGATCTTTGTTGGCATTTGTGAGTTGAGGAATCTGAGAACCTCTGCTGCTGCTGGGGATTCCGCCCCTAAGGCCTGTTCCGGTCCTGTTTCTGTGCCACGTGGCCAAGGCTATGCTGTGCTCAATGGGCTGTGCTCCATTCCCCATGTGATAAATCTTTCCTGTCAGCCTTCCAGGCTACCTTGGGCTAGAAATCTCTTTCACTCTGTCATTTTGTGGCTTCTGCTACTCTAGAATTTGTTTAGAGTCATTTTTTACAAGTATTTTATGGGCTGTGGGGGAAGAGCTAGAGTAGATATGTCTTTCTACCCTGCCATCTTGGCTCTCCCCCCATCCCACTCTATTCTTTACTTTTAAAGTCCTTTTGATTAGTTCTGCAAAACACTTGGCAAATGCCTTCTTATTAGCCTTTCTTGGTAAGTGTACTCCATTAGGCATGCTGCTTCTAGTCCAAAAACATACATGCCATTCCCAAATACCATCTTCTTGGCCAGTTTTTTACTTCCCAAAACTACTTTTATCCTCTGTATCTCTGCCTTCAATAGGTAGCAAAGATGAAAAGGCTCTATAGTCTTCAAATTCTTTTCCAAGACTATAATCTTTGTCAGTGCTTATTAATTTTCTTCTGGCATATAATTTATGTTTGGAAGAATCACCAGAAGTGGATAATAGTTATCCATTTGGCTATTTCTTGAGTTCTCTTCGCTATGTTGAATGTATATGCCCTGAGAAAGCAACAGTCTTAGCTATTTAGTAGAATAAATTAACCAGGGTCCAGATCTCAAGATACATGATCATAGTGACACCCATCTCTAACTACAGGGTTCATTAATACATGTACAAACCATTGAAGGAGTACTTCCAGAGAACAGATACATGCCTAAGACTTAGTCTGGCAGATAGAAACATATCTGTATACTGCAATCGGGACAATTGGGTTTAACCACATTTTGGAGTGACCCAGAGCAAGCATACTCCAAGTAGTTTTGAATAAACTGATGATCAATGTGATGAAAACAATAGAATTCTTGTAGTGTCCAGGGTTGCATTCATGTTCTGAAATCATTCTTGCTATTTCTAGATGCATAATTCCATTTTAGAAGAAGCAACCTGGTCTAACCAGTTAGAATAATAGATTGAGCTATAACATATGGTATAGTGTATTTTTTTTAAAATAGGAAAGTATAAAAGCATCCTATTGTAAATTTAACTAAAACATGAACTCACTTTTAAAAAGTAAATATATCCTTTGATTATTTATTAGAGTGTAAAACTAGATTTTATAATCCACCAGCATTTAACCCATATCTTTATGTTAAAATGCTATATATATTATGAAACTGAATTTAAGAATGTTTTTCATACTAAAAATACTGTTAAAGGGTATTAATTTTTTCCTTAAAATAAATCAAACATGTTACACCATGTTATATTATTATTACCTATGTTTATGGGGAAATCTTCCTTTCTTGGGAAAAATTGTATGGGAAAATTATTTAGGCTTTGTTTTCAATAACAGAATCACATCATGTTAATGATTATTTTTGATAATGTTTTAGGTTTTGCTTATCCAGGAGTCAAAATGGGATTTACCACATTTATTACAGTTGCCTGAGAACTATAATACCATTTTTCAGTACTACCACAGAAAAACCTGTAGTGTCTGCACTAAAGTTCCTAAAGATCCTGCTGTTTGCCTTGTTTGTGGTACTTTTGTCTGCCTGAAGGGTCTTTGCTGCAAACAACAAAGTTACTGCGAATGTGTGCTGGTAAGAGACAACATGAGACCTAATATTTTTGAAAAGAAAGTTTTTAATTATCCGTGTTCAAGTGAGTGACTTAAACTCAGCTACCCAGATAGTCCTTCTTAGAGCAAGGATTCTTAATCTATTTTGTGTCATGGACACCTTTGGCAGTTTGGTGAAATCTTTGGACATTTTCTCACAATGATATTTTTAAATGCATAAAACAAAGTGCATAGGATTACAAATGGAACCAATTACGCTGAAATACACTTATCAGAATTTTTTTTTTTAAGTTCTCAGACCCTGGGTTAAGAATCTCTGCCTTAGAGAGAAAGGGTATAGTTTTCTTTCTTCATTTAAAGGAAGGATAGAAGAACAGTACTTAAGGATGAAGCTAAGTGGAATATTCTTAAGATTGTTAGTTTATCTTCACCCTTCTCTTTTCATGTTTCACACCATTTAATGATGAATTTGCATGGTACTGAGTCACCCAATATTCTAATGTAGTTTTTCACTTCTTATATCCCAAATATGTTTTAATAAAAATGCCATATAATGTAATAAAATTTTAGCATGAGGATTGCATATTCAGTTGTTGCTATTAAACATTTCTAAAAAGAAAATGCTCCTTAATGACTGGACTATTTGAATAGTTTGATCTTGACTTTATTATGAAATTGTTAATCCATTAATGGGCTTTAAAATTTTTTTTTTTTTAGCATTCTCAGAACTGTGGTGCTGGAACAGGAATTTTCCTTTTGATCAATGCATCGGTAATTATCATTATTCGAGGCCATCGTTTCTGCCTCTGGGGTTCTGTTTATCTGGATGCACATGGTGAAGAAGACCGAGATCTTAGGTAAGTTATTAAGATGCTTACCCTTATTAAACTAAACTATACAGAAAGCACTATACAGTAGCATTAGGCCAGATGTTACAATCTGAGGCAAAATTGTTGACTTGGGAAAATTATATTAAATAAATGTCTGTCACTCTGTTAGTTCTAGCTTTATTCAATTTCATAATATGGATTTCTGAAGATACTGATTTGAGTTACTTATAACTTGAGTTTTGTGAGGTTCCCCCCCATAAGCATGTAGTCCCCAAATACCAGAAAACATAAACAAAAAAAAAAATCTGTGTAACTTGATTGTCACAAGGAATTAGCTCAAACAAAAATGACAAACTTAATTTCTCTGGATTAATTGTGTTAATATTCACTTTTCTTTCTAGACGTGGCAAGCCTCTCTACATTTGCAAGGAAAGATACAAAGTTCTTGAACAGCAGTGGGTTTCTCATACTTTTGATCACATCAATAAAAGATGGGGTCCACATTATAATGGGCTATAAATCATCTATTACCTGCAGCTTTGCACCATATCATCTATCACCTTTACTAAGAATCCAGCTTTACAAAGATAAGCTTTAACTTAATTTGGGGGAATTAACTCACTGGAAAAATTGAAACCATGCTATTTTTTAAGCCTTTCAATAATTAGGTGCTGTTGATACTACATTAATGGTACTATAACTTAAAAAAAAATCTTTGGGAGGGCATGAAAAGTTTAATTTCCTTGGTACTCATACTTTTTGTTTATTCCACAATTGATAAGAAGCACAAGTTATTCTCAAAATTATTTGAAAGTGAGATCTCCCAACAATGCGATGAAATATTTCTTTGATATTTTGTGTGGATTTGAGTTATTGCAGGTTTACTGCTTCTACATCCTTTGTGTTTAATTTGCATCTACTAAACATATTGCATCATTTTTTCTTTCCATTTCTTGTGTTGATTTGAGATTTTTGCTTGCTACATATGTAATTAGACAACAATTGTAAAACATGATTTATGTGAGATATTGTATAGTAAAAGTTGGTCTAACAGTAGAACCTAAAAAAAATCCACTTATTGTGAGAGGTCTGTAAAAAGCTTCAGACTTTGCTGAAAACCTAACTCATTCTCAGGAATTTCATAAATATTATCCCCAGGTAAATAAATAAAATAGCTGTAAAATAATTAGATTGCTACTGTTAATATAATACAGTATACTCTTTTTTTTTTTGCTCCTTCAAAAAACAAAATTTGCCATTACAATTGGGTGAATTATTAGTGGTAGTAATATATAGATTTTACTATATATATACAAATTTTCTAAGACTGTACAACATGACAGATTCTAATTACAACCATGCATGCCTGCCTTTCATTATCAACCCAGATATGTTGTTTGAGTGATTGAATTGGAAATATGCAGACTGCCCTAAAAACGAAACATAATTTTGGATCTTTCCTGTCAATTCAAGAGATTCATCTGTATTGTATTTATGCAGAGTAATCACTGATTTCCTTTTAAAAGAAAAAAAATCCCAACAGAAGTGGCCCTGGTTTGAATAAGTGCATCTATATTCTTCTCAGAAGAATGCTGGAGAAACCGCTTATGTTTATAGTGTTTTTAACTTGGCAGGAATAAAAAGGATTGAGCTTAAATCCGCTGTCTATGTAAGAGGGGAAGAGTATGGACAAAAAATGCCACCAAACAATTTTTCATATGATCCAGACATTGGTTGATTATTTCATATAAAATGCTGTCAAAACAATTGCTGGTACTTTTGACTTTCGTAGCTTGTTCTGTAAAATAAAATTTTTACATGTAAAAATCACATCTAGTGATAAAACATATAAAAATAAAAGCAGATCCATGTTCTAAGATCTAATTGAATGATATCATGTGAAAATGATAGAAATGACAGTCTAGCATCCAAATAAAGAAAATCAAATAGTACATTTTCCAAACAGGTCCAAAGCAATTAGGATTTGGCCATTAGATCTACAATAGAATACATGGTAATGGCTTGCTATTTTTATATAAATTTCCAAAATATTAACATAACTTTCTGTAAGATTAGAATGATTCTATTTCACTAACTGAATAGCTATGTGTTTTCCAACATGTTGCTAATTTTTAAAATATTGTACCATAAGTTCAGCCTGTAATATTTTTTTGCATTGGTCATTATGAATACCAGGCCATTTTGTAAGTGTGGTTGTTGATGAGCAAAATGTTAATTTACATCTCCAATATGATACCATTACAGGACTCATGAACTTGAATAATTCTGTAGTTTGAAACTCTGATGCTCTATTTACAAGGTATAATGTATCCAGAATTTGATTATTACATATTTAAAATGGAATGTTTTATGGTTGTGCATATGGATGTGAAGTGAAAATATTAGCCTTAACTTTAAAAATCTGGGTATTTGATAGTGTTTATTTTGATATTGGTGAATTAGTCACCAGTAAATTTTGAAAAAAGCACTTGGTTGAAAATTGTACTTGAATACATACATGCATGCTGCTAAACTATAACTTTGATTTTCCCCATAACTTTTATAAGCCCAATTTATAAGCCCACTTTGAAAAATAACAGGTCCAAGTTAGAGTGATGTGTGTGTATATTATTATTAAAAAAAATGTACTGGTGTGGTATCTTGTATGAATGATCATTTAAGTACAGTACATTACTGTAGATGCTAAATCAATCTTTATAATTAATCAGAAAATACAAAACTAGGAATAATCAACATTGTAAAATATGTTAATAAAAACCTACTGTCATTCCGTGTGAGAATTTTTTTAAATTTACCTATGTTTATATGTCATTGTGTTTCATTGTAACTGTCATTTACAGGCTTTCTTACTGTTTTCCATGTCTCTTGTTTGCCTAACAGGAAGACTAATGTAGCCTTTGCTCAGAAAAGCTACCCTTATAGTTCTATACCAGTATGTTCTGCACCCAAATTAGTATCCAAATGAACTTCATCCAAAATTATGCTTTGTTTTGTCCTAAAAACATTTCTTCCTACTGCCCTGCTTATGGCCACCCTACAATTCACTAACAAATTGTTATTTTGAGTTTTCTACTATCATCCAGTTTATTTGGACCAGTAGAATTGTTACGCAAATTCTGCTTCAGTGCTGCTTGAATCATTATAGATTGACTCATTTTTGAGACTTTTTGGGTGATCCTGTGCTGATATAAAAGCACACAGGGTAGCATTGGAATATATTAATGTGTATGACTTGTGGAAAAATACTGATAAAACACTTGGAAAACTTGGAGGCAGTAGCCAGATACTAGGCTGAACATTTGAAGATCCAGTGCCTTCTCATGCACAGGCCTATGTTAGGCAAAGTGCTTATCTTGGAGGCCTCAGACATTAAGCCAAATGCTACAAGCACTAAGGTTTCAGGCACTTGGCTTGACAAAGAGCTGAATATATTCTCAAGTGTGAGATTTTCTAGGTGTCTTGATTGCTCACAGAAGTGACTTTATGTATGAATTTAGGCATGTCTCTGAGGACCAGATTCTGGTATTTACTGGGCCAGACTAAAGATATTATCTCTTTGCCATCTCCATCTCTCCCCCCACTCCCTGCCACCCGCACACCCACCCCAGTTCCAGGAGGCTTAAAACTGGCACCAGAAACCCTTCATTGGCATCCAGCCCTGGAGGTTGGGACTCCAATCAACTATTTAGCCCTTACTGCTATAATTAACAAATTTCCACTTCCTTGTTTCCCAGTTCTATTGAGTGAGAGTCACTGTGTCCCCTGGCAAAACAAAACAAAACAAAACAAAATCCCAAACCTTTTCCCTGCTATATTTCTCTATGCACTCCCATTCCCTTCATCCTTTGCTTTCTTTTCTTTTCCATTTTGTATTCTGGAATCCTTGCTCCACATAAAATTTACCTTTATCCCAAAGCCTTTTTAAAATTTTATATTTTTCATCTTGCACTTGTGGAAACTTTTTTTTTCTCTCGTATAGAAGACACTATATCAGTTGCTCTAGTTCTGATTGTTTATTATCTCATGCCCCCCAATATACTGGCCCATAAAGAGGAGTCTGCTCCATACTCCTTGTTTTCTGCTACTTAGCTTTCTCTTCTCCCTAATCCCACCATTACTTAACAACCTTTCCTCCTTTGAAATTCACTCCACTCATCTCTCACACAGTTCAGATCCTTATGACTGAAATCTACCAGTTCCTAGTTTGTTCTCCCATCTTTCTTAAGAGGTCCATTCACCTTTTTCTTTAAATTAACTAATTTATTTTTAATACTAATTTTTAAACATTTTGAGTTCCAAAATCCCTCCTTCCCATCTCTTCCCCCTCCCAGTGAGAAGGCAAGTAATATGATATCAATCATACATGTGCAGTCATGCAAAACATTAATTTGGAATTGTCTTAGATCATTGTCTTAACTGTCTTTCATAATTTTTGCAGTATTGCTGTTACTGTGTACAATGTTCTTCTGGTTCTGTTCACTTCATTTTTTTATTAGTTCATATAACTTCCTAGGTTTTTCTGAAACCAACCCCTTGTCATTTCTTATAGCACAGTTGTATAACATCACAATGATGTACCACAGCTTGTTCAGCCATTCCCCAAATGATGTGCATCCTGTCAATCTCCAATTTTTTGCCTACCACAAAAATATGTAGCATGTATACAAAGTACAAAATAGCTATTTTGTCCATATGGGTCCTTTTCCCTTTTCTTTGATATCTTTGGGATATAGACCTAGTTGTGATTTTGCTGGGTCCATGCCCTTTGGGCATAATTCCAGATTATTCTCCAGAATGGTTGGACTAGTTCACAATTACACCAAAAATATATTAGTATCCCTATTTTTCCACATCCTCTCCAGCATTTATCACCTTCATTTTCTGTCATGTTACCCAATTTCACAGGTGTGAGGGGGTACCTCAGAGTTGTTTTAATTTGCATTTCTTTATTCAGTAGTGATTTAGATAATTTTTTTCATGTGACTGTTGATAGCTTTGATTTTTTGCTTAAAACTTCCTGTTCATATCCTTTGACCATTTATCAATTAGGGAATGACTTTATTTTTATAAATTTGAATCAGTTCCCTATGTATTTGAGAAGTGAGGCTTTTATCAGAGAAACTTCCTGTAAAAATATTTCCCCAGTTTCCTACTTACCTTCTAATTTTGGCTGCATAGGTTTTGCTTGAGGAAAACCTTTTTAAATTCATAAAATCAAAATTATCCATTTTGTTTCCTATGATCCTCTCTAGTTTTTGTTTGGTCAGAAACTCTTTCCTTCGCTGGAGATTTGACAGGTAAATTTTTCCATGCTTCCCTAATTTGCTTATGATATCACCCTTCATGTCTATATAGAGCATTTACCCATTTTTACCTTGCTTTGGTATATTATATGAGATGTTAGCCTGTGCCAATTTCTGCCAAATTGCTTTCCCCAGAAAGTTTTGTCAAATGGTAAGCTCTTGCCCCCAAAGCTTGTCAAACACTATCCTACAACTTTATTAAAGTTGTTATAGTTTTTCGTTGATTCTTGAGGGCTTAAGTATACCATCTGAAAAGAGTGAGTTTCATTTCCTCATTGCCTATTTTTATTCTTTCAATGTCTTTTTCTTGTCTTAACACTATAGCTAGTATTTCTAATACAATATTGAATAAGAGTGGTGATAATGGACATCCATGATTCACTCCTGATCTTATTAGGAAGACTTCTAAATTACTATAAGTTACAACTGTATATTGTGTACTTAATGTGTTCCACTGATCCACCACTGTTACTTAGCTAGTATTAGATTGTTTTGATAATTACTGCTTTGTAATACAGTTTGAAATCTGATACTACTAGGCTGCCTTCACATTTTTTTTCATTAATTCCTTTGATATTCTTGACCTTTTATTCTTCAGGATGAATTTTTTTTCTAGTTCTATAAAATGATTCTTTGGTAGTTTAGACTGGTATGGCACTGAATGAATAAATTAACCCAAGGAGAACTGTCATTTTTATTTTATTGACTCAGCCTACTTATGAGCAATTAATATTTCTCTAATTGTTTAGATCTGTTTTATTTGTGTGAAAAGTATTTTGTAATTGTATTCATATAATCCCTGGGTTTGTCTTGTCAGATAATATTTTATATTGTCTGCACTTATTTTAAACGGAATTTCTCTTTGTGCCTCTTCTTGTTTGTTTGTTTGTTTTTTTTGGTACTATATAGAAATCCCTTTGTAGGTTTATTTTATATCTTGCAACTTTGCTGAAGTTATTAGTTGTTTCAACTAGTTTTTAGTTGATTCTCTAGAATTCTCTAAGTATATCACCATACTATCTGCAAAGAGTGATAGATAGATTTCCCCATTTCCTGTTTGTATTCTTCCATTTTTTGGTCTTAGGAGTATAGCTAGCATTTCTAATACAATACTAAATAACAATGATGAACATCCTTAATTCACCCTTGATCTTATTGGGAAGGTTCCTAATTTATCCCCATTATAGGTAATGCTTACTCTTGGGTTTAAATAAACTAGTTATAATTTTAAGAAAGACTCCATTTATTCCTGCACTTTCTAGTGTTTTTAATAGTAGTGGATGTTGTATGGGACTATTTTCTTATCTTCCTTAACTTTTCTTAACTTTCTCTTCTCTCAACTCTAAATTCTATTTTGATGTCCCTTTCAACAGTCTAGCTTTTCAATTCCTTAGCCTCAACTTCCATAACCTACATCTTTACTCCATCCATGAAGGATGGTCATATCTTACAACTTACCATCTCTTCATAACTGTGCCGCTTTCCTTATTTTTAACTTTGAAATTCTTCTCTTTAATCACAAATGCTGCCCTTTGATTTCTTCTTCTCATTCCTAAACCTACTTGTTCTCACCAAAAGTTTCGGTTCTTGTGTGCCTCTTTCCGTGTTTTTTAGTCCTTTGTCCCTGCTCCGTCCTCAGTCAGTTTTCTTTCATTGCCTTGACCATATATTTAACAAATTCACCTTTGACTCCATTGACTTCTTGTTATCCTGCTATTTAAGCTCAGCCTATCCTGACTTCTGTCTTTTTTTTACCCTCCATTCCCAAGTTGTATAATCCTTTCCACCCTTTGATTGATCCTTTCCCACTCCCTTCCACAGCTATTTCAAACTTTTTCTCCTCAAGAGAAACCACCCTAGTTGACCAAAGAAGTCAAGCTCATCCACTATAAACATTCTTAACTCCCAACATGAAAACCCAAAACTCATCCTTTCATCTATACTACTTTTCTAGAGTCTCTTGAGAAACAAGCAACCCTCCTCATTGCCAAGGATAACCCTTCCACCTGTGCTTTGAACCTATCTTCTTCATGAGCTTTCACTTCAATCTTTACTCTCCTGTCTCTCTTTAATATCTCCTTCCCATTACTTACAAACTTGCTCTTGTCAAATATATCCTTTAAAAGCCATCACTTGACCCTGTCAACCCCTCAGGCTACTATATTTCTCCACTCTTTCATTGCCAAAATATGATAAGGAATGAACTAAATTCATATATATTTCTTCATCACTACTCACCCCATTGACAGCTGGCTTCTGACCTCACCACTTTACTGAAACTACTCACTGCAAAGTTACCAATGGTCTCATTACCATTACGCTTAATGACCTTTTTTCTTAGTCCTCATCTTATTTGATCCTTCTGAAACTTGACATTCTTCATATCCCCTCCTAGAAAATCATTTAATGTTTGGCTTCTTTGACACTTTTTTTCTCCTCAGTTTTTAAACTCATTCTTTTTTGTTGGATGACCATCCATTTCTCACTCCCTTTGCTTATGTGTCCCACTCTCTCTCCCTCTCCATTTGGGCTCAATCATCACTTCTACAAAAATGATTCCCAAATCCATATATCTAGTTAGAATCTTTCTCTTTGAACTCAGATCTCCTGGATGTCTTATTCTGGATATTCTGTGTTCATTTCTCAAACTCAGTATGGCCAAAATGAGCCTCATTTTTTTCTTTGCCCTAAACATGCTCTTCTTCTTCCACAGTCCCTGTTTCTTTTATGGTCACTGTCATCTTGAGCAGCTATGGCCATCTTTAGCTGCTGGCATTTCTCACCCCCCCACCCCTTACACAAACATAGTGTGTGTGTGTGTGTGTGTGTGTGTGTGTGTGTGTGATAGCTCTCAACATATTTAGAATTTTTTTGACTCATTGTCAGCTTTATTTGTTAGACCTGTTGACATACAAGAGTCCCTCAGGTAAGGTCCTTTTTTTCCATTCTCACTTGCTCCCCGCTTAGTGATATTTCTCCCAGACTCCCTTGATAGATTGGGATGAATAGAATTTCTTTAACATTCCATCATACCTGCGGCAACTAGCATGAAAGCTATGCATATTACCCTCAGTCTTCAATAAACTTTCAGTACAACCATAAAACTAGAAAGGATAAGAAGGAGCTGATAACTTTTCCCCTCCATCATTACCCCATTCACGTGATTAAGTATAGGAACCAGAGTGGGAAACATGGTGGAGGATGTTTAGGTGAAGATGAACAGAAACAGTATTATAATTGAAGTATACTAGAAACTAGTTAGGAAGAAAGAATAGATGAGTTCAGTAGACAGATTATAAGCCTGCACAGAGGTAGTAATAAGGAACTTCGTCTGCTGGAATTCTTTCTCTGTCAAAAACAGCAGCCAATAATTTTCTGGATTGCTTTGATAATTTGATTTTTCAAAAGGTTGAAAAAAGGAGAGGACCTACTATCCTGAACTTAATTCTCACCAGTAGAGAGGTTATTTGTCGAAATGATGGGAACCTTAGTTGGGAGTGTCCATTCTGTTTAAGAATTTGTTATACAGGAGAGGAAACCTGAATATAATCCTATATATATGTTACATATTGGAGCAATCGATTTCAAGGGGTTCAAAGAAAGAATAGCTAAGGTGCATGAGATAAAATTTTACAGGGGATGTCATCCCAGGAGGCATGAAGAAGACTCAAGAATGGAATTCTAAAAACACAAAGAGGAATTGTGTGTCATAAGAAAAGGAGTGAGGAACATGTAAAGAGATGGGTCAAATGCAGGGATTTGTTGAACATTTAAAAACATTTTTTTAAAGTAACAAAAGAACTTTATTATCAATGAAAATTGATTCAGAATTTTAAAGTAAAATACTGCCAAAAACAGTATAGCAATTTATATTACAAAAAAATTACTATGCTAAAGGTGTATTCATACCAGAGTTATAAAGATGGTCCAATATTGGGAAAATAATTGATATAATTAACCACATTAAAACCATTCCCAACCACACAATTGTATGAATGCAGGAAAAAAACCTTTGACAAAGTACAATATGTACTTATGCTAAAGTCTACAAAGTATAGGCATAATGAGATTTTTTCATAACGATAAAAAAAAAATCCAAAACTGAAATCTAGCTTTATATATAATGGGAAAACAAAGCTTTAAGAATACACAAAAGAGTGAAGCAACTTTGCCCCATTTTCCTAGTATTATTTGACATAGATCTTGAAATGTTAGCAATAGCAGTAAGAAGGAAAAATTATAAGAATAAAAGTAGACAAAGAAGTCAATTATATAATTTTAGAATTGGAAGGGTCATTAGTGGTCATATGGTACAATATACACCTAAAAAGAATGTCCAGGATAATATATCATTTTGAAATAGATAAATAGGTAAAGAATATGAACAAGCATTTGTCCTTAAGAGAAGAATCACAAATTATTAAAAAATTTTTTTTTAATTTTGAATTTAAGTCACTAAATAAAATGGCCATTCACACATACATAGTAGAATAGAATAAAAGATTGTACATGGAACTGCAGATCTCTATCACATATAGATTGCTTTTTCTTTGATATAATTTATTTGTTTTCCAATTTATTTACTTTCAGTTCTCAACATTCATTTCCACAAGATTTTGAGTTCCAAATTTTCTCCCTATCTCTCACCTCCCCCCACCCCAAAACACTGTGCATTCTGATTATCCCTTCCCCCAATCTACCCTCCCTTCTATCACACCCCTCCCTTCCCTTATCCCCATCTTCTCTCTTTTCTTGTAGGGCAAGATAGATTTCTATACCCCATTACCTGTATTCCTTATTTCCCAGTCACATGCAAAAACAATTCTCAACATTTGTTCCTAAAACTTTGTCTTCCAACTTCTCTCACTTTCTCCCTCCTCATCCATCTCCACTGAGAAGGCAAGCAATTCAATATAGGCTATATATGTGTAGTTTTGCTAAAGACTTCCATAATAGTCATGTTGTGAAAGACTAGCTATATTTCCCACTATCCTATCCTGCCCCCCATTTATTCTATTCTCTTTTGACCTTATCCCTCCCCAGAAGTGTTTACTTCTAATTACTGCCCTCCTCTCACTTACCCTTCCTTCTATCATCCCCCCCACTCCACTTTTCCCCTTCTCTCCTACTTTCCTGTAGTGTAAGATAGATTTTCATACCAAATTGAGTGTGCATGTTATTCCCTCCTTAAACCAAATGTGATGAGAGTAAGCTTCACTTTTTCCCTCTCGCCTCCCTCTTTTCCACTCCGTTGAAAAAGCTTCTTGCCTTTTTTATGAGATAATTTTGCCCCATTTCATTTCTCCCTTTCTCCTCCCATTATATTCCTCTCTCACCTCTTAATTTTATTTTTTAGATATCATCCCTTCTTATTCAACTCACTCTATGCCCTCTGTGTGTGTGTATATATATGTGTGTGTGTGTGTGTGTGTGTGTATAATCCCTCCAACTACCCAAATACTAAGAATTTCAAGAGTTACAAATGTTATCTTTCCATGTAGGAATGTAAACAGTTCAACTTTAGTAGGTCCCTTATGATTTCTCCTTCCTGTTTACCTTTTCATGCTTCTCTTGATTCTTGTGTTTGAAAGTCAAATTTTCTATTCAGCTCTGGTATTTTCATCAAGAATGCTTGAAAGTCCTCTCTTTCACTGAATGACCATTTTTTCCCCTGAAGTATTATACTCAGTTTTGCTGGATAGGTGATTCTTGGTTTTAATCCTAGTTTCTTTGACTTCTGGAATGTCATATTTCAAGCCCTTTGATCCCTTAATGTAGAAGCTGCTAGTGTTATCCTGATTGTCTTTCCACAATACTCAAATTGTTTTTTTCTGGCTGTTTGCAATATTTTCTACCTGACCTGGGTATTCTGGAATTTGACCACAATATTCCTAGGAGTTTTCTTTTCAAATTTCTTTTAGGAGGTGATTGGTTAATTCTTTCAATGTTATTTTACCCTCTGATTCTAGCATATCAAGGCAGTTTTCCTTGATAATTTCATTAAAAATGATGTCTTGGCTCTTTTTTTGTTCATGGCTTTGATCATGGCATAATTTTTAAATTGTCTGTCCTAAATCTATTTTCCAGGTCAGTTGTTTTTCCAGTGAGATACTTCACATTGTCTTCTATTTTTTCATTCTTTTCGTTTTGTTTTGTAATTTCTTGGTTTCTCATAAAATCATTAGCTTCCATCTGCTCCATTCTAATTTTTAAAGCTTGTGAACCTCCTTTTCCATTTGGCTAATTTTGCTTTTTAAAGCATTCTTCTCCTCATTGGCTTTTTGGGCCTCTTTTGCCATTTGAGTTATTCTATTTTTAAAGGTGTTATTTTCTTCAGCATTTTTTCTGTCTCCTTTAGCAAGCTGTTGACTTGCTTTTCATGATTTTCTTGCATTGCTCTCATTTCTCTTCCCAATTTTTCCTCCACCTCTCTTACTTGATTTTCAGAATCCTTTTTGAGCTCTTCCTTGACCTGAGACCTTTGCAAGGGTCTTTTGGAGGTTTTGGATGCAGAAGCCTTGACTTTTATGTTGTCCTCTGATAGTAAGCATTGTTCTTCCTCATCCAAAAGGATGGAAGAAAATGCCTGTTCACCAAGAAAGTAACCTTCTATAGTCTTACTTTTCCCAACCAGTTACTTGACTTTTGAGTCCTTTGTCAAGAGGAGGGTGTAGTCTGGGGACCTGCCCCAGTGCCATGGGGGCACAATCAAAGGAGAGGAGTTTACTCCTCTCCTGGCCTGCACTCTGGTCTGGGAGCTACCAAAGCTTTTCTGTCCTTTCCAGAGTCTCCACCAACTCCACCACTACAGCCAGCACTCTTCCTCACCCCTGGACTGCCAGTCAGGGTTGAGACCTAGATCAACAGCTTAATTCCCCCAGTGATTTAGGCCAAGGGCTCCAAAAATGGACACTGCTGTTGCTGTTGCTGCCACCATCTGAGGCTGGGGGTAGGGGAGGACTCTGCTCCCTTCTCACCCAGGTGAAAAAGCTTTCTTACTGATCTTTGAAGCTATCTTTGGCATTTATTGGTTGAGGCATCTGGGAACCACAGCTGCTGCTGCTGGGGATTCTGCCTCGATGCCTGCTCTGGTCCTGTTCCTGCCAGTGCCCCACAGCCAAGACTGAGCTGGGCTATGTGGGCTGTGCTCCATGCCCCATACAATAGACCTTTCTTGTTGCCCTTCCAGGCAGCGCTGGACTAGCTGCTCTGGAATTTGTTTAGAGTCATTTTTGACAGATATCTTATGGGATGTGGGGGAAGAGCTAGAGTAGGTGTGTCTTTCTACTCCATCATCTTGGCTCTGCCCCCTGAACATTTTTTTTTCACAAGATTATATGTAAGATGGAAGCACAAGCAAATAATAGAATAAAGATGAAAATATGTCATGATCTTATAAGAATAATTTCAGGATGAGCATCAGAATAAACTAAAGCTAAAAAAATAAAGCTAAGGAGAAGAAAAGGTCTGTTTTAAGCTAGAGGGGGAAACACCAAAAAAGGATCACAGTGGGTGTTACAGTAAGGGTTGATAAAATGGAGCTACTTTGTACTTTGTATATACTTTCTTTGTGAAGCAGAATTATGTTTAGAATAGAAAAGGATAGTATAAAAATAAATAATAGGAAATTGAAACCCAAGATGGAATTGTGGACATGGTAAGAAAGCACCTAAATTTCCATAACAATTTCAAGTAACTTGACCTGGATGAAATACGTCCTTGCAACAGGAACGAATTGATTGATGTCATTGCTGAACCTGTCTTAGATCTTCAAAAGGTTGTGGAACTTGGAAGAGGTACCACAGAGCTGAAGAAGGACAAATGTCTTGCTTTTCAAAGAAAGGGAGATGGAGACTGCAAACTATAGTGTAGTAATATTAATTGTAGTCACTTGCTAATGGTGTCCCAAAAATTCATCACCCAACTAAACTTGTAATTTACATCTTTGAACTTAGTCTGGGTGTTGGACAACAGATGTTGGCATCCACTCACAATGTATAAAAGCTTTCTTTTCATTGCTTCTGACCCCTTAAAGCTGACTTATTTTTTATCACTCATATAATTTTTAAAATCAGATGTATGTGTTTATATTTTACTGACAATATAGTCAAGGCTTTTTTTAATGACATAGTATGGAATTATCTCACAAACATTAAAATTTTTTAAAAAGTTAATGATGTGAGCAGTGTTTAGAAAAAATAAATAATTTATAAGATTCAGCTTTTAAATTACTTATAGATTTGAATCATTAATCCCAAAATTTACATTGGTATTTGTGCTTCTTGCTGTTACTTTTTTCTGTAGAAAGAACAAAGAACAAAACAACTAAATGTAAATATTAAGAAAAAATGCAACTTAGAAGAAAATTTAAAGTGATACAAACACCTATCTATGATTACATATCTATTTCTCAAATGTTAAACTGTTCTCAATCTTTGATTAGGCTAATCCTAATTTTTTAAAATAGAATATGCTTTTCTAATTCAACACAACCATACCTTACTGGTCCTGTCCAAATCTTACTGGGGTTTATTTATGGTTTAAGAACCATTGACCATATTCTAATCAAAAGTCTTTACAGGATTGAATTTAGCTTTGACTTTTTGTTGCTAGACACTATGCAGGTACAGTTGCCTCAAATACAGGAGACAGTGGTAGTAAATTAGATCCATTCGTAGCTGCACCTTATCCAGACTATCTCAGAGAAAGGAAAGGAGAGGGCTAGGTCCCTATTTAGGAGCTTAAAGCACCGAATTCCCACACCCCATTCACCAAGTGTGACCTGTGATCTGTCCATTATCTAATTTTCTATTTCCTTATTTCTTTTGAGGACACCACTATCTTTACAATCACCTGGGATGACAGCCTTAGACAGCCTTGACTCTTCCCTCTCTCTTTCCTCCCTATATGCAATAAATTTTCCAAGTCTTATTGATTCTATCTCCACAACCACCTTTGCTTTCATTTCCTTCTCTCTACTAACAGACTAACAGCCTACTTCAAACCCTAATCCCCTCTCACTAGGACTATTGTATCATCCTTCTAATTGGTCTCTGCTTCTCATCTCTCCTCTCTCCAATGTATTGTCTCTAAAATTGCTAAATTGATTTTCTTGAAATACATATCTGACTACATCACTCTCCTCTTGAAAAAAAATCATCAATTGCTCCTTATACCTAGGATAAATTACAAAATCCTTTAGCATTTAAAAACATGCATACTCTAGATTCCACCTGCTCTTTAAACCTTTTTTCATATTATTCCCCCCTTCATTCATGCTATGTTCTAGCCAAACTATTCATGACATCCTCTCTTCTTTCTTATGCCTAAAATGCTCATCACTTCTGCCTTCTAAAATCTGTGGCTTCCTTTAAGATTTAGCTCAAGGGTCACAACTTGCACAAGACCTTTCCTGATTCTTCTTCAGTGTTTTCTTCCTCCAGAAATTACTTTGTTTTTACTTATCTCTGTGCATGTTGTAATCCTTCCTTAGAATGTGAGCGCCTTGAAAGCATAGAATAATTCACCATTGTCCTTATATTACCAGTAGCCTAGCCTGTGCCTAGTCTATAATAGTTGCTTGTACTTGCAATGCACTTGAATTTAATCGAATCCCTAACATTTTGGCCCGGTTCTGGTTTTTTTGTATTTGCTCCCAGGTTCTATTGTTGCTAACTAGTTAAAATTGTATTGTCATACTCCTTTGTGTTGGTCATACTGTGCTTGAAGACCTAGGTTTTATTATTATCTGTGAAGCATACAACCTACCTTTCCACCTCTGTTCATTCACCAACTCAATCTACCTAAACGACAACATGCCTTTTTTATCTTGTACTCTATGCCTACTTTCATTAAGACATTGAGAACTACCAGCCACCTCAGGCATCCAGTCCCACCCCAGCACAAACAGGGGAACAGACAGGAAAATCCTTTAATTTCCCAGTAACTTATGATAGGAACTGCCTCATTTGTCTTCCTAGCAGCAGAAAGATGGTCCCAGCAGAAGGGTAGCTTGGAACCCTGGTTGCAGCAGAAGAATGACCTTGGGAAGTATATGGGCAACCTGTACCTGAACCACATCGGGTAACAAGACCAAACAGTTTCTGCATGAGGTGCAGGCTAGTCTTAGCCACTACACTTAGGACCAAGCAGAGGCTGTCTTTACCATCCAGGAGTACAGGAATGAAATTTGACCCAAGCACAAGCTCACAGCCCAGGTACTGAGGCTCCTAATATGAACAAACCAAAGAAAATGAACACACAATGAAGAAATACCTTGGACTAAGATGCCCAAGGAGCATAGCCAGAAGACTAGAGTAACTCCATAGCAAGTCCCAGGGGAATCTCAGAAAGTAAAATATCCTGACCACAAGGACTACAAGAGGATCTGAAAGAAATTAAAGAAGACACAAAATAAAGTAGCAAGGAATACTGGTCCCTTAGGACAGAAAATGAGAATCCTTATCCAAGAACTGAATGCCTTAAAAATTTTAATGGGTCAAACAGAACATAATGACGCAATGAGACAGTAGACATTAAAGTCAAAAGATTACAGAAATAAAAACTTCACAGATCTTTTAATATTATCATTTTTAATAAAATCCACTACTCATCTCCTAAAAAAAAAGAAAACTCCCAGGAATGTCATAACCA
The DNA here is from genome assembly GCF_028372415.1 of Notamacropus eugenii. Classification (NCBI taxonomy): domain Eukaryota; kingdom Metazoa; phylum Chordata; class Mammalia; order Diprotodontia; family Macropodidae; genus Notamacropus; species Notamacropus eugenii. The sequence goes on from NC_092876.1 coordinate 231,601,899, forward strand.
AAATTGAAAGATGAGTCATAGGATAGCAGCTGCCACCATTAAGGAGAAGAGAGCTTGAAATATGATAATCCAAAAGGCATAAGATAAAGACTTCGAAAAAGAATGAGCTATCCAGCAAAACTAAGTATAGTCTTAGAGGAAATGTATATGTGTACATTACATATATAATGTATACAGACACAGACACACACATACACACATATATATGCATATAATTAGAGTGAAAAAGACAGAAATAGAGGATTTCCAGGTACTCCTAATGAAATAGATACTTTGAAATGTAAATGCAAAAGTCAAACATAGAAAGGTATGCACATTTATTAAATTGGAAGGGATTGCATGAGGATGACTATTTACATGCCAATAACAGTATGAGAAAAAAATGTCTTCTCAGAATCCTTCAGGGTCACAAAGAAAAGTAAAAATGACAAGCAGACTCCTAGGAATAGTTTTATTCTGTTTTGATGGTCTTAAGAGAAGAAAGAAATGGGAGTGATAGGAGACTGGGGAGGAAAGGAAATCACTATCATAATAGAGATGCATATAATAAAGAGCATACAAACAGGGGAAGATAAGTTGAAGGAATGAACATCCCATCAGACATAAATCTGAAAAAGAGAAAGGAAATTGGAATATAATTATACACTTTCCTCTTCCCCCTACACATGAAGAGATTGCAGTTTAGAAATACATTAAACTTAACAGGTGACAGAAAGGGGAAAGAATGGAGGTGTTAGGATGGGCAGGATAGTTAAGGGAATAATACTAAACAAAACAAACTCTAGCATTGAAGGTGAGATGGGGAAAGGTATATTAAAAGGAGATGAAGAAAGTAAAAACCTGGCATAAAGAAAGGGATAAGCAGAAGAGAAGAGGGACAATGGAATAGAAATTGATCATTTCATTCATAGATCACAAGTGTTAGGCTTTTAGCACTTTATAAGAAAGAGGAGTGGGGATAAAGACAGGATAAATACAAAAGGATAGGGTGGAGGGAAACAGTAATCACAACTTTAACAATAAATGATATGAACTGACCAATAAACCAGAAGAGTAAATAGAATATATTTTTTAAAAAATCAGCAATATATTCTTTACCAGAACCAAGCTTGAAACATAAAGATTCACAGAGTTAAATGATGGGCTACAACTGTAGTATATTCTTTTATTATTATTATTATTATTCAACTATTATTCTTCAACTGAACTTTAAAAAAATGAGGGGCAGTGATTAGTTAAGGTTACAGCAAATATCGATTCAGGGGCGGATAGGTGGAATGTTAGCCCTGGAGTCAGAAAGACTCATCTTCCTGAGTTCAAATCCAGCATCAGACAACTTATTAGCTGTGTGACACTGGGCAAATTACTTAATCCTGTTTGTCTCAGTTTCCTCATCTGTAAAGTGAGCTGGAGAAAGAAATGGCAAACCATTCTAGTACCTCTGCCAAGATAACCCCAAATGGGATCATGAAGAGTTGGACATAAATGGAAAATAGCTAAACAACTGAAAAAAGATAAGTGAATGCTGAAAGGCACCATAGATAAACCAACATTTAATAGTAATGCACTGAATATCATAACATCTAAATAAATATAAAGTCATTTAAATTTCAGGGATAAAAAATAAAAGTCTAATTGTGGGGGACCTCAGCATACCCCTTTCAGATCTAGAAAAATCCAACAAGATATTTTATAAATTAAGGATCTAAATAGAACGTTTGAAAAACAAAAATTGATAGATCTATGGTAATTACTATATAGGAACAAAAACGAATTTCCATACCTTTAATATGTGACACCGTTATAAAAACTGATCAAGTATTAGGACATGCAGACCTCATCAAAAATATAGAAAATCAGAAGGAGTAAACTTGTTATTTGCTGATGACAATGCAATGTAACTAAAGGGCTTTTGAAGAAAAATTAATTAGACACCAGTGAGGTAAAGAACAAATTATAGAAAAATATGGAAAATTTCATTAAAAAGAAACATGAAATGCAGCTAAAGCAGTTCTCATGGAAAATTTTATTTCTCTAAATGCTTTCATCAACAAAAGAGAGGGCAACTAAACAAATTAACAAGAATTTTAAAAAACTAGATGTAAGAATTCTGAAAATCAAAGAAGAGATTAATAAAATTCAAGGCAAAAAAGTGGATTGATGAATAAAACTAGTAGATTAATAAACTAAATCTGGCTGAAAGGAAAAGTAATTTGTTCACATAAAAAATGAAAAAGAATTCACTATAATTGATAAGGAATAAAGAAAGCTATCAGGAAATGTTTTGCTCAGATATATGCCCACAAAACTGATGATTTAGAGAAAGTGAATGAATATTTTAAAAATGTAAAAATATCCAGGTTAAAAGAAGAAGAAACGTTATCTAAATAACTCAATATCAGGGAAAGAAATTGAATAAACCTTAAGAGAATTTCTAACGTTCTCTGATGAACTGACAGATTTATAAGGGAATTCTATCAAATATTCAAAGAACAATTTCAATATTGTATAAACCATTTGTGGAAATTTTGAAAGGAAAGAATCCTTCCAATATCTTTATATTACAAATGCCAAGGAGAGAGAATAGAGAAGGAAAATTATAGACCAATATTCCTAATACATATACAAAAGTTTTAAATAAAATTTAGCAACTATGTTATAACAATATATTACAGTGATCATACAACTATATTATACAGCAGGATGGTTCAGTAGAAGTCTATAGACATAATAAACATAAATAGTAATGTATAATAACTACATGATTACTTAAATAGATTTTGAAATGGTTTATGACAAAATCCAGTATTCATTTCTAGAACACTAAGTAGAATAGGAATAAATGAATTTTTCTTTACCATGATAAATAATATCTAAAACCAAGAACAAACACTATTTTTAAGAAAGAAAAGTTATAGATCTTTCCAGTAAGACAAAGGTAATGCAAAGATGTTCAGTATCACCACTACTACTTTAGCATTGTACCAGAAAATGCTATAACTAGCAACAAGACAAGAAAAATAAATGAAGAGAATAAGCACAGGTTAAGAGGAAACAAGAATATCATTTTTCACAGAGAGTATTAAGGTGTATCTAGAGAGCCCTAAAAAGTCAACTAAAATTAATTGAAGCAAATTCAATGAAGTTGTGGGATAAAAAAATGAATCACATAAGTCATCACTATTCCTGTGTATTAACAATCAAATCCAGGAGGAAGAAATAGAAAGCTTCCATTTAAAATAAATACAGTCTGTTTAAAACATTTGGGAGTCTATCTGTCAAGACATACCCAGGAACTACATGTAACCAACTACAAAATACTGTACAAAAATACAAGCCTGAGTAATTGGAGAAATATTAATTGTTCATAGATAGGTCACTGCCAGTATCATTAAAAATAATTCTACTTATTTATTCATTCAAGGCAACACCAACAAGCTATTTTATTTTATAGGGTTAGAAAAAATAATAACAATTTGTATGGAAAAACAAAAGGTCAAGAAGCTCAAGGGAAATAATGACAAAATTAAGTGGGAAAGAAGGGGTCCTGGCAATACCAGATCTCAAACTACACAATAAGGCAGTCATCATCAAAATGATTTGGTAATAGTTAAAAAATTCAAAGTGGAATTGTTGAATACACAACTTGTACAAGCAAATGGACAGCCTACTATTCAATAGATCCAAAGACTCTAGTTACTGGGCAAGGACTCACTCACTATTTGACAAAAACTGTTGGGAAAACTGGAAAGCAATGTGGCAGAAAATTAAATATAGACCTAACATTTCATATTCTATGCCAAGATAAAGTCCAAATGGATATAAGACAATATATGGTGACATAAGCAAGTTAAGGATACAGGAAGAGTTACCTTTCTGTTCTCTGTATAAAGTAAGTGTCTATGACCAAACAAGACAGAGAGAGAATTACAGAAGATAAAATGGACAATTTGAATTACATAAAATTAAATCCAATTTTTGTTGGACTACTTTTAAGTTTTTTTGGTAGTTTTTGTTAAATAGTGATTTCTTCTAGCATTTGAAGTTTTCAGGTTTAAGCTATTATATTTGTTTCCTACTCTGTTTTTTTAATCTAACTTGCCCCATTGATGAACCTCTTTGTTTCTTTACTTGTACAAATAATTTTGATTAGACTATATAAGATTAAAGTTTTTGCAGAAACAAAAAGTTAAAATTGGAAAGGAAATAGGTAAGAGGGGAAAATTCTTACGGCAAATTTCTGTAATAATGGTTTTATATCCAAGAATTAAAAGTAACTTACTCAGATTTCTAGAATAAGAGCCATTTTCCAATTGATAGAAGGATAGGAACAAGCAGTTTTAAAGGAGGAAATCCAAACTATTAAAATGTATTAAAAAACACACACCAAATTACTAATAATTAGAAAAATGAAAATTAAAGTGACTCTGAGGTTGCAAATCATACCTGTTAGATTTGCATACATGACAAAAGCGCAAATTACAAATGTTAGAGTAGTTGTGCCAAAATTGGTATAATAACATAGTGCTGGTGGAACTCTGATTTGGTCCAGCCATTCTGGAAAGTAATTTGAAATTATTTCAAAAATCCAGTCATCAAACTGTGCATGCCCCTTGACTAATGATGTCATTGCTAAGTCTATAACCCAGAGCAGTCAAAGAATGGAGAAAAGGACCTATACACACAAAAATATAGCAGCAAACTCATAGAAGCAAAAAACTACCCATTAAGAGAATGCCCACCTATTATATCTGCAAGTAAACTGGCATATAAATATAATTCAATAGTATTGTGTCATGAGAAATGATAAAATGGATAGTCTCAGAGGAAATTGGGAATACATGTATGAAGTAATGCAGAGTAAAATGAATGGAATAAGAACAATTTTTACAATGATAACTTTATGAAGAGAACTTTGAAGGATTGTAAAACTCATTGAGACAATGGCAAACCATACAACAAAAACCCCAAAACAGCAAAAACCCATTGTTATATAATTGCAGATCTAGGTTTCTATGTTCAAGTGATAGAATTTTTTTAAAATAAAGTTTGTCTATTCAGTGATTTTAAGTTACTTCAGATCAGTGCCATTAGTTTCAGTTTCTCCAAAAGGAATATCCGTAGTGTGTGTGTGTGTGTGTGTGTGTGTGTGTGTGTGTGTGTGTGTGTGTGTGTGTGTGTGATTCTCATCACTCTTGGAAGTGTTTTGTTTCTCCAAAGTTTGGTTGTTTTATAGAACGTTCCTTGTATCTCTACTCAATTCCCTAGAATTTTCTCAGTTGGCTTAAGATGCTAAATTACCTAATTCAGAATAACCCTTTTGGAATTTTCCATTCTGAAACACAATTTGGTAATTAATTCTGATTCAGGTTGCTGTTAACCTTAACCTTAATAGCTTTGCTACCAGGAATATATATCGCTGATGATATATTTTCTTATAAAATTTTCTATGTGTTATAGGATTTTCACATTCAGAATTATATTACTATATTTAAAAAACATAATCAGAAAGTGATGGGATTGTTTCTTCATATTTTGACTTTGCTCAGTTAATAAATATTTATCCAGGGTCTACTATGTGCCAGGCATTGAGCTATGTGCTAGGGGTGAAGAAAAGACAAAAAATAGTCCCTGCCCTCAAGCTCACAGTCTAACGGAGGAAGCAATAAACAGATACACGTAAACAAGCTAACTATAGGATAAACAGGAAATAATTCAAAGAGAAAAAGCACTAGAATTAAGGGGATTTGAGAAGATGGGATTTTAGTTGAGACTTAAATAAGCTAGGGAAGTCAGTAGGTGGAGACGAGGAGGGAGAAAATTCCTGGCATGAGCGACAGCCAGAAAAAATACCTGGAATCAAGAGGAGTGTTTTATTTGTGAAAAGGTTAAGAAGCCGTCGTCACTGGATTGAAATATATACATAGAGAGGAATAAAGTATCAGAAGACTGGAAAGGTAGAAGGGGGCTAAGGTACTTATGAAGGTCCTTAAATACCTGACATGATTTTATTCAATCATAGAGATGATAGGAGAGCCACTGGAGATTCTTGGGCGGGGGGGTGGGGTGAGGGAGGGTGGAGGGGGTAGGGTAGGGTAGGGTAGGGTAAGGTAGGGTGATATAGATCACTCTAATGGCTTAATTGGAAAATGGTCACAAGTGGGGAGAGACTTAAGGCAGGCAGACCTACCAGTAAGTTATTGCAGTTGTCCTTGCATGAAATGATGGGGGGCCACTGGAGTGGTGGAAGCATCAGAGGAGAAAAGGAAGTATATTCAAGACATGTTGCAAAGTCAGTTTAACAGGCCTTGGCCACACATTGGATGGGGGAGGGAGGGAGTAAAAGGTAGTGAGGAATCAAAGATGACAGTAGGTTGATAGCCTCAGGGCCTGGGAGGATGGTATTGCCCTTGATAGGGCAATTGCCCTTGATAGGAGAAGGTGGAGGGTTTAGGGAGAAAGATAATGAGTTCTGTTTTGGACATACTGAGTTTAATATGTCTATTGTACATTAAGTTCAAGATGTCTGAAAGGCAGTTAGAGATGTGAGATTGGAGGTCAAGAAAGAGGTTAGGGCAAGATAGGTAGATTTGAGACATCGGTTTAGAAGTAGTAGTAAGTCTATTGGAGCTGATAAGTACTAGGGAAAGAAAGGGAGAAGAGAAGACCCAGGACAGAGACCTGTGGGACATCAATGGCTAGAGGACATGATTTGGATGAGGATGGAGCAAATGAGAGTGAGAAGAAGCTGTTACTATTATGATAAAAATATGGCACTGATTGACCTTGGAAAAGTGAATGAGGCAAACCTAAGTGGCAAAGTAGCCAACAAATGTGTCTACCATCATTAGCACCACTGGGCACTCTTCTTCTCTGTTCCTGGCTTATCAGTATTTCATTCTGGCAAGAGATAGCAATAGGGTTTATAATAATTGTGCCAGAAGTTGTCATATCACTAAATACTAGCTAGCATTAGGAATCAGTTTCTGGAGAGCCAGTTTAAAAATAAAAGACATTCATTAGAACTTTGGTTAAGTGGAAAATGTTTACTTATATTGTGTGGAAATTGGAGATGCACAAGCTGATACTTCTGAACCAACCCATGCTAACCAAATAATGCTCAAGGAAATTTTGTAGTTGATTAACAGTTCAGCTGAATGCTTGAAAAAACAGCAACTAAAGGAATCTTAGGTCAATGGAGAGGCAGAAAACTGAAATAACAGGGAAAGAAATACAAATGGTAGAAGCACATAGTGAGAGAAACTGTCAGAAGAGAAGTGAGTAAGCAGATGATATATTTAGAAAGTAAATTTGTGTGGAATGTCATGTTGACCTGTGCACATCAACTCTCCACCAGCCATAGCACTACCCAGTGAGAACCACTGTGCAGAATGATGAGCTTAGCGGGTATCTAGAAAATCACTAAAAGTCAACCATCAAATAGAAAATTATACCATATACCTATAGACACTCAAAAAAATATTAATACATTTGAAAGATTTCCAGTAATAAGGGTGAAATAAAAACAGGTGCAGTGCCTAATGAGGCCAATGTTTGTCTATTCAGATGGCATAGTAAAGTGGATAGGCCATTGGACTTAAAGCTGGGTACTGGTTCTAGGTTCAAGTACCACTTCAGACATTGTCTCTGCAACCCTGAATAAATCACAAAAACCTCTCCATGCCTTCATTTCCTCATAAATCTTTAAAATCCTATGAACCAAACTCTGACTTCTATGTGCTTCGCTGTTGACTAGCATGAATCCAGATTTCAGCTGCTTTGCTCCAATTATGATCATAGTGTAATGAGAAGGAGAGGTCAGCTCCATTCCTGAGTTAATGAGTCAAGAGATTTTTGTTTTTATTGGCTTTGTTGATTTGTTGATTACATTTGTATGGGGAGTTTATAGGGCTTTGTGTAAATTCTGAGAAGGAATATTCTTCCATATTTCACAAAGACAGAAATGAAAATCACCAGAATTAAGTGACTTACCTCAAGGTCACTAAGCTATTGAATGATAAATTTAGCCAAGCAGAACTAGGTCTTTCATCTATGTGTTAAAATTAATTGACTAGACTATCCAGGAAAGGTCATTAGTCTTCATGGCCTTGGCCTAATAAGAGTCAGGCAGCCTGCCTAAAAGAAATTTCCAAAAGTTTCCCCTTTTTATATCTCTGTTTTTAATCTCTTCTAAATGAAAATTTATATTTATATGTGGAGTGTGGAGTATCTATTTAACCAGTTATTCAGATATTAATCCAGTGTCCTTATGTGCGTGCTACTATACTAGGTTCAAAGAAAGATGGAAAGAAATATAAATCAGTCTCTGTCCTCTTATAATTACAGTATCTTTTGGTTGGAAGTCACCTAAGAGACAATGTAGACTAAAGTATCTAAGCAAATACCTCTTGATGATATCCCAGACTTGTGGTCGTCTATCCTTTTTTCAAAGACCATTAGTGAAGGAGAGCCATTGTCTCCTGAATTAGGCAATTGCAGTCCTAGAGAGCTTCTAGTTGTTAGGAATTTTTTCCTTGCCTTAAATCTAAATCTGCCTCTTTGTATCTTCTTCCAGTGCTCCTTTTTTCTGCCCTTTGGGACCAAGCAGAACAAATCTAATTCCTATTCCACATAGCAGCCAGTCAAATGTTTAAAGATAGCTACTGGGGCCTGCAAAGTATTCTTTTCTTCAAGCTAAAACATCCTTATTTCCATCCTCATAAGTGTGATCTACAAGACCCTTCACCATCCTGGTTGCTCCTTTATAGATACACTCTGGCTTATCAAGTTTCTTTTAAAAATCTGGTACGCAGAATGAATTTTAGAGCCCAAGAGGTGGTCTCTCCCAGTAAAAAGTACAGCATGACAATCGCCGCACTTCAAGTGGATGTTATGCCATACTAAATGCATCCTAAAATAGCATTAGATTTTTTTGACTGCTGAGTCATACTGTTGATACATGAAGTCCACTAGAAATCCTCTCACCCAAATCTTTTTTTGGATGAACCACTGTCTAGCTATGTCTTTTTCATTTTTCACTTTATATTTTTTTAGCCCAAGGGCAAGAATTTATGTGTAGCCTTATTGAATTTCTTCTTATTAAATCATCTCGCCATTCTAGCCTATTGAGGTATTTTTGGAATCCTAATTCTTTTATCCAGTGTGTTAGCTATCACTCTTAACCTAACTGCAAAAAATGTATCATATATATACACACATATACATGTATATATGTGTATGTATACATGTATACATACATATGTTTACATACACATATACATATTTATATAAGCATGGAAAGAGGAAGGGAGGTTCTGGATATATAGACATACAGACAGGGAAGCCTCCACGTAGGATGGAGAACTTGAGGAAGGCCATGAAGGAAAAATCAGATTCAGGCAGACAAAAAAAAAGGGGGAAAGGCATAAATGAGGTGAACACACATGCTATTAATCTACTGATAAGGAGGTATAGAAGAAAGAACCTCTGAGGGTATTTACTTCTACTAGGAAATACAGGTGAAACTAATGCAAATTTTGTAAATGAAATAGATTTTATGCAGGACTAAATAGTCCTTGAAAACGGCTGATGAAACTCAATCCTGTTGCCTCAACTCTGCTAATGTGTCTTAATTGGTTAACATATTTATAAATGTTGTATTTTGTGATTTGTGGTGTCAAATTGTACCATCGCAAACATTTTCAAGAGAAAATAGTTTCCTATATTATTTAACATTTAAGTAGGTTACATTAGGATTTTTAGATATAAAAGGCTGAAAATAGTTACAAAAGTTACTTTTTCTCTATGTAAAATAGAAACTTTTATGAAGTCTCAACTTGAATAGGGAAATATAGAACCTGAATTTTTTTTTAATAAAAAAAGTTAGCTTCATGGATACTTAAAATTATTCAGTATAAGATCACATATAATCCATTTTCTACAATTTTAACCCTTGGTGAAGTAAATGCTGGGCTTTGTAATTTGTGAAGTGCATACTCCATGGAACCCCATCACAGAATGATTAACTACCTAATAAACAGCTTATTATCCTTTTTGTAGCCTGATTCTTGTTTGCTGCAAGTAGCTCCCAACCCTTTGTCAAAAGTCAAGTGTGAAAACAGATGTTAAAGAGCTGAAGTTGAAAAAAATGGCTTTTCTTTTAAAGCAGAGATTCTTCTTGAGAAAAGCAATCCCTCCCACAAAGCAAAATTGAAAGTAATATATTTATGGACTTTGGGCCTTAGCTCAATGCAGTTCATGCTTATTAACTTGTAATGTATTGCATTCTAAAATTTGAATTTCCTTTTCTGATCCTGCTGGTTTTGAATTTATGTTGCAGATAGCAACACTATTGAAATGTAATTGCTTATTGTTAACTAAATAGTGGAAAATTCGGAGAATTATAGAGTTGGAAATTTAAGGGACCTTAGAGTTTATCTATCAGGAAGAGTTACATACAGTTGAAAAAAATGACTCGACAACAGAGTTCATCTAATCCAACCTGCTCATTTTACTCAAGAGAAAATTGATGTTCATTAAGGAAAAGTGGCATGTCCAGTGGCATATCTAGTGGCATGCAGTTAACTTTACAGAGGTACTAGAACCTGGGTCTCCTGATTCTCAGCACCAAAAATGGCAGATTTATAGCTGAATGAGACCTTAGTGAGCCAAATGCTATCATCTTATAGATTAGGAAATTGAAAGTCAGAGAGTTTAAGTGATCTGCTCAAGATCACATAGGTAGAAACTTGTAGAAGCATGATTAAAAACCAGGTTACCCATAAGCAGTCCTCTTTCCAATATATCAAATTGCCTCTATAGTGTGAGATACATTCTTTGCAGGAAGTTCATTTGATTGGAACTTGAAAAAAAATTAGTCTTTCATTCTTAGTAGATACACTCACCAGAGTAGGGAATTATCTGGATTAAATTATTAGTAAAGACTGAAATTATAATTTGTGGTGCCTAACCAAACAACACAGCAATACTTGGTTTCAAATTATGAAGAACAGGAAGTGACCTTCCAAGAGAGACTAATGGTTACATACTTAGAAATGTTTATTGGTTGATATTAAAGGTCCAGTGGGAATTTGAAGCCAAGAAGCCCTGAAGTAAGGGCAGCTAGGTGGTGCCATAGTGCATAGAGTGCCAAGCTTTCAGTCAGGAATTCTCATCTTCTTGAGTTCAAATGCTGTCTCTGGAGTCAAGAGGACCTGATTTCAAATCCGGCCTCAGACACTTACTCTGGACAAATCACTTAACCCCATTTGCCTCAGTTTCCTCATCTGTAAAATAAGCTCAAGAGGGAAACGGCAAACCTCTCCAGCATCTTTGCCAAGAAAACCCCCAAAGGAGTCGTGAAGAGTCAGACATGACTGAAAACAACTTAACAACAACAAAGCCTTGAAGTGGTATCCCATTAGCAAAACACTTGGCTTAGAGTCCCAGCTTACTGTCCCTTTGTTGTACTGTGGGGCCTACTAATAAAAGCTGAATGAAAGCAAACCTAATTTCAGGCCTAACACTGAACAGCCAATACCCTACTGAGATTGAGAAATTTTTATACTCCAATGGAGGGATGAATGGGATAGTACTTGTATTAATGTATTTTTAATACATTAATGTATTTTTAATGCAATTAATATATTTTTTAATGGAATGGGAAGATCTCTCCTATCAGTTAATACACCTGTGTGACCTGCTTAAGTCACATGGAAGCCTAAGTCACCTGAGTTACACCACATGAAGCCTGTGGTGGGAGGAGCTTGCTGAAAAGGTGGAGCAGGAAGAGGCAGAGCTGAGAGGAAGTTGGTCAGACTAGTCAGAGCTGGGAAGGACAGAGGAAGCAGGCAGATGGCTGTGAATGAGAGAAGGGAATTCTCTTGAGGTTGTTTGTTTGTGGGAAAGGCCTGATAATGTGTACAGACTTCTTGGTTATTATGATGGATTTCTTTGTGGCTATGATGGATTTGGCTTTCTGGTGTTTGAATAAATGTTTTGGTTCTGTCTTCCATGTGGAGAGTCAGTTGTATTTTGTGATTCAGAACTGTACTGGCATATTCATAGCTCCTGTGAATGCTGTGAATATTGCATTGGTGCTACACTACCTGGCCCTGCATGGGAATTTTATTGCTTTCTTATTTCCTGAGATAGCTTTGTTCAAAGCACCTCAAGAGAAAGCTGAGGCATAGAGGAACTTAGTACATGAGACATGTATCTTTTTTCTAGAACAGGTTGCAAAAACTTCAAATGAGTAGTATGTCTCTATCATTGGTAGCTTGGTGGGTAGAATGCTGGCCCTGGTGTCAGGGAGACTTCTCTTTATGAGTTTAAATCTGGCCTCAGACACTTCTTAGCTGTATGCATCTGTGCAAGTCACTTTACCCTATTTGCCTCAGTTTCCTCAACTGTAAAATGAGCTAGAGAGGGAAATGGCAAATCACTCCAGTATCTTTGCCAAGAAAATGCCAAATGGGGTTGCAAAAAGTTAGACATGACTGAACAAAATCATTGGTGTTCATGATGCGAACCAGGCCTTTCAAGCTTGGTCCTAGAAGCTGGGTCAGTGGTTTAGGAGGTATTTCTAAGAATAGAGTTTTTGGGTTCAAGGTTCTGGTCCTGACCATCTTGTTCAATGGTCTTCAAAGGGGAAATTGTGACCTGGGTTCAATATGTGTGATCAGTCTATCAGAGGGTGAGACAGTGGGTACCATCTCACTGCTTCTCGGTAGCAAATTATTGGGCTTGTATTTAACTCAACCACACCTACACTTAGACTCCAATGATCCTGCTCTGTTCCTTTTATGGTGTCAGGTTCCATCTTCCTCCCTTCTGAGCCAAGTATAGACCCCTAAATTATACCTGTACATACACAGCCACCTACCCAGTCTGTCCCTCCAAGCATACCCACCTTCTAACCTCCAGATCACCATCTGACTGCAGCAGATACCTCTCAGAAGATGGACTCTGTGCTTCTGGGATGTGATCAAAAAGAAAGAACCTGCCTGTTCCTCCATTTTCCTTCTTATTGGACAAAGTGATTTTTGTGGGGCAGGAGGATCATGGATGAGTTATCTGCGTTTCTAATCTCTTTATTATATTTTTTCCTGCTGATTGCCAAATGTTGCAAGTTCTACCACCACAAGGTCTCTCAGATCTCTTCCCCTCTACTCTATTCACACAGCCACACCCAAATTCATACCCTCATCACCTATTGCCCAAACCATTGGTGCCTTTTAACTTGTCTCCTATTTCCAATCTCTCCCCATTCCAGTAGTCAGGGCAAGAGGTGATTAGGCCCTGACCTGGAGAGGGGACTGTGTGAATAGAGAGAACTTGTTTTTTGCTTTTTTGATCCTTCACACCTATTAGTAAAAAAAAAAAAAACAAAAAGCACCCCCCCATTTATCCTTTTTAATAATTATATGCATATATCACCATCCGAATTATAGCAATTATAAAACTTTCATAAAAATGAAGTTTAAAAATATGAGATAATGATAAAATAATATTTGATCCTTGAATCAAGAAGGAGCTGCTGGAACTGCAAAGTGATTTTCCTTAAATATAGGTCTAAGTATCTTATTCTTCCTTACTCGAAAAGTTCTAGGAAGGAAAAAAAAGCATTTGTTAAGCACCTATTATGTGACAGGTACTGCGCTAAATTGCTTTACAAATATTTTATCATCTAATCCTCACAACAGCCTTGGGAGGTAGATGCCATTATTATAATCCTCATTTTATAGTTAGAAAAATTGAAGCAAAAGGACTTGCCTGGGGTCATATAGTTAATAAGTATCGAAGGCCAAGGTTGAACTCAGGTCTTCCTGACTCTCCGCTCATCATTCTATTGGCTTCGCCACCTACCTGCCTGGGGTGCTATACTTGTTAATGTTCTTTTCCTCTGAAAATACTTTGTATAGAGTTAATTTTTATTTACACATATAACCGATGTGCCTTGGAAGGGGATGGGGCATTAATTCCACCCATTTAGCTGAAGTTGTTGGAGGGAAATCTGAAAAAAAGTCAAAAGCAACAGGCAAGTTAAAAAATGGACTAAACTAAACATGAGGGTGAGATATGGAAAAATGGTGCCTGGCTACAGGAAGCCTGGAAGTTGTCTAACTGTTTTGGCTGGTGTTGAAAGAACCAGGTACTTTATGCACCATAGAAGAAACTCCCTTCCTTCTTACTTACAAATGTGAAAGGTGCAGAGACGTAAGTAAATGAGTGCTGGAGATAAAAGAGCTGTAGGACAGAGGAGTGGAGTTGGGTTGTCTGGACAAGGGAACCAGTGCCCATAAAGGAAAATGATTCGTCCTGAATTCCTGAGTCACTTCTACCATCTTAATAGTGATGCCTCAAAGGCTTCATTATAAGTAGAAAACTCTCAAGGCGAATGCCTAACTAGCTCCTGGGGAATTTCTCAAATTAGAAGTGCTAGGATCTTTGGGAAGAGTAATTCGATCTACCTGGATCCCTTTAACTGGATGTCTAAGCCAGAGGCAAGGCTAGATAAAAAGTTAAATTAGCACCATCTGATGGCTAGTCCTTAAGTGGATAAGAGACACACAAAGGGAGACATACATACATATACATATATATGTGTGTAGATATCTACGTATCTATGCATGCAAAGGGAACTTCCAGTAAATAAACTCCTTCTAGAAATGCAGACTAATCAAATAAACAACAGGCATTGGTTAAGCACTTAATTTGTTTCAGGCACTATGCTAAGCAATGGATGTAGTCCTGGAACTGGAGACAGGAAGACTCCTCTTCCTGAGTTCAAATGTGGCCTCAGATGCTAGCTTTGTGACCCTGGGCAAGTCACTTAACCCTATGTATCTCAGTTTCCTTATCTGTAATATGAGCTGGAGAAGCAAATGGCAAACCACTCCAGTATGAGGTCACATAGAGTCAGACAGGACAGAAAAATGACTGCACAACAACAAAATGACATCACCAAAGCAAAAGGAGTCTATGAGGTGAAGCTACTCAACCAGTTTCCTTATTTGGGATGTGAGGTGATTTGGGGAGAATGTGTTAACCTTGGGGGGGTCTCAGGAATTTGCAAAGATATGGAGGTTTGTTCCAGGGGGTGAAGTATTTCTCTGAGGTTAGCCTTATCAGACTATCCTAAAGGGGCAGCACATCTCGAAGACAGGGGAAGCCTCTTTCAAGGTAGAAATCAGTAAGGCTTATCCCATTCTTGTCAGCCTAAGGGTCTCTATTATACAACTCCTTCTCTTTTACTGCTACAATTACTTTTTTAGGGAGAATATGTTTCCTCAGAACCATCTGTGTCTTCAAGAGCAACTTGGAAGACAGTATTTGAATTTTTAAATCGCTTACTTAAAGTGAGGTTGGCTTTGGAGTCAGAATTACATGGGTTGAGAGAAGATGCCTTCGTTGTGCATTGATGTATTTGTGTTTTATTTAAAAAATTATACTTAAAGTTTGTTTTTGTTGTGCTTAGACTAACACTGAGATTTCATTGGTATAGGGAACTTCCAGTAAATAAACTCCTAGAAATGCTGACTAATCAAATAGACAATAGGTATTGGTTAACCATTTAATTTGTTCCAGGCAACTATGCTTAGGCACTGGAGATACAAAGAAAAAGTCCTCCAAGAGCTTATGTTCTCGACTATGTGCATACAAGATAATATGGTGTGATGGAAGGTACCCTGTAAGGGCAAGGCTCTACCACCTGTGGGATAGGACATGCCTTCTGCAGGAAGTGGTACTTAAACTGAGTGTTAAAGGAAGCCAACAATTCTTAGAATCACAGGTAGTGTTCAATAGGCATTCGGTAATGTGGGATTGGAACTCAGGAGAGAAAGATGAATAATATGCCAGTGAATTATATATTTTGGGGTAAGAAGGGCTCTCCTGATGCCTCAATTAGGTAGGTATCTACTCCAACTCTTTCTGTTATTGAAGCCAGCCATAATGTCAAGACTACCTTATCATATGAAGAATTAAATCTTAACATTTCCTTCACTTATAATACTAAACTTCTTTAAGTAAAGAGCTTTATCTTTGAGTCAACTGTAGTATGCCTGACCAGATCAATGTGAAATTTAGAAAAAAATCAATTGTTTTAAATATAGTAACTAGAGTTTCCATAAATGCTAAGTAAAACTTTAATTATATCTTTAAATTGTAGTTCTATTGCAAAGGAATATAGAATAGGTAATCTCTCTTCAAAAAATAATGAAATCTGAAAAGAGAGAATTCTGATTATTTTTTTTGACAAAGGTCCCCATTTCTCATATTCAATGATAGATATTCCTTTATCCTCACACTATTGTTCATTTCCATTCTTTCATCTCTTCCCCCAGCCACCATACCCATATCTTGTGTCTTTTCTTTCAGAACAGCCACTCAAGCCCCTATTTCTTAGACTTATGGTCCAGTGACTAATGTCTAATAAATTGTCCCTTTGGGATCCGTAAGAAAGAACTACAAAGCTATTCTAAAGTTCCCTGGACCATACACAGGGAAATACTGTTATAATGGATGAATCCAGAGATGGTTCAGGGGCCTAATCCCTTATTATTATTGCTGCTGATGCTACTACTAGCTAATATTTATGTAGCACTTAGTTTAGAGAGTACTTCACATATTTTATATAATTCGAGCTTTACAACAATGCTTTGAAGTTACAATTTTACCTGTGATGGAATTAAGGCTCAGAGAGATTGAGCAGTTTCCCATGGTCATGGGACTAGTAAATGGCAGGCCTGGGACTCCAACCAAGGTCTTCTTATTCTAAATGCAATGCTTTTCTTATTATACAGTACTGACTCCTCTCAGCTCTTCTACTGTGTTCTTGAATTTGAATTTCTTCGGCCATCATTTTCTTTGTCAAAGTTCAAGTCTATGAGATGGAAGGCCATGAAGGAGCTGTCCAAAATACCATTCTTCAGGGATGTGTACTAAAGCTAGAGTCCAGAATTATTTCAATACTCTCTTGTGAGGGTGGATCTCTGGGTCTTCCCATTGTTTTGTAATAACTGTCCCACACTGTGTTGCTCTTTCCATCTAACTCTATGAACACAAGTGAAGCAGTACATACCTTTCTTTCACTAGGGCTTGGCTCTTTCTCTCAAACTACTTCTCACTCTTTGGTTCTCCTCCTTTCTTTTTCTCTGCCCTAAACCAACCTTCTAAAAATTAGACCCCTCCCCCATACTTAAAACTTTCCACCTAGAGTTCATGAAGTCTAAAATTCCTTTATCTGATCACAATCTTTTATCGTTCTATCTTTCCCTCTGCTTTAAGGATTGACTATTCTACTGCTGACAGTGGCTATTCCAAACTATTTATCCCTCCTCAGATCTTCGAGGGCACTCCTTTCCTGCATGGAGTCAGGAAGACTGATCTTCCTGAGTTCAAATTTGGTCTCAGACACTTACTATCTGTGTGACCCTGGGAAAGTCACTTAACCCTATTTGCCTCGGTTTCCTCATCTATAAAATGAGGTAGAGAAGGGAATGGCAAACCATTCCAATAATTTTGCCAAGAAGACTATGAATGGGGTCACAGAGAGTTGGAGACACCAAATGACATCTCCCCTATTAGATTGTGAGCTCTTTGAGGGCAAAGACTGTTTTTGCCTTTCTTTGTGTCTCCAGACCTTACCATAGGACCTGATACAGAGTAAACATTTAAGAAATACTTTTTTGACAACTTCTCAGCCTCCTCTAACCTTCATCAAGACATACAGGAACTGTTCTCCTGGACCTCCTTCTCTGCCATCAACTCATTTCCCTCGAGTGTTTAGTAGTATGAGCTTGAGATAGAGAAATTAGTAATCTCTTCCAAATGACTAATTTGTGGAACACTCCTTCATTTAGAAATCACATATGAATTTCAGATGAGCCAATCAGCTATACTTATTTATTGTACTGTAAATAAGTAATGTACTATGACTACTGATTTATGGTATCTAAATTCAGCTTCATAGCACTATCCCCATGGAATTCTATTCAGTGTATGTTGATTGCAATTCCAAGCTGATGCAAAAGTATGTTTTCTTCTAACACTTCCAATAAAACCAGTTCATCCTTTGCAAAGCATCATGACTTATTTTGAATTATTAGACTATAAAAGCCTATAGGCCAAGCATTTATTTAGAAATATTAGGAAAACAGAGCAAATGAGATTGTGTTGTGGTAGAAAGATAAGAATTTATAGTCAAGGGAGGGTGTGTGTCAAGGGGTCTGTTAGCAGAACTGCATTAGTAATTAGTCTGATTTCTCAGGCACAAGGAAAGCTAATTGTCTGTGATCCATTTTGAGATAAGTGTATACTGTTAAAGCTTCCCATCCATTGAAAAACATCTAATAATTCCCTGCTGTGTCTGAATTCTTTCCATTAACTAAATGTTCCAACTTGGATCAATAAGTTAAGTGTATATTTACATTTACATTTTTGTCCTTATTTTTATTTGTTCTCCCCTCCTTCCTTTCCTCTCCCTGGAATTTCTTAGTCCCTAATCTTTCTCTTTTAGAATTTTCAGTATTTCCTCTGTACAGGGATGAGAATCAAAGCATGTTATACTTCTTTGACCTGCAAGTTCTTGACCATAGTAATCAAATTTCTGAGTAAATTAAACCTTGGGGTGCTCTTCAGTCTTACCGTGTGTAATCTATCAATCTTCATTTTCCTAATACTTGGTTCCAATGTTTCTAGGTACTTTGCTTTTGATTTCCTCAAATATGGCATATTTTTTATTTTATCATGTTTTCCTGGGAGGCAAGTGATTCTTAGATTATGTCTAAAATACTTCAGGTCTTAGGCATTATTTTCCAGACTGATTGTTTTCTATTGTAGCATTCTTGTGTGTTTTTCCAATTTTGCCACTTTCTAACTTTTCTCTAGTATTTCTTGTTGTATCATTGAATTTTTTTTGCTTTGTCTCCTTCATTTTCACTCTCTTTCCACCAGGGTATCTGCTGTTTAGCTAAACTCCTTCAACTTCTTAGTCTCTGATATTTCTTCCTAGGAACTCTAATTTCATTCTATTTCTCTATTGCTCTTTTTTAATTTAAATTTTCAATTAAAAATCTATTTTCTTTCTAACTTTTCCAATAAGAAAACAAAAACATTTGTAACAAATATACATATCCAAGTAAAGCAAATTCTCTCATTGACCATGTCTAAAAATGATTTTTATATCTGCACCCTGATTTCATCCTCTTTGTCAGGAGTTGAGTAGTGTGTTTCATCATGGATCCTCTGGGATTGTGGTTAGTCATTGCCTTGATCAAAGTCCTTAAATTTTCCCAAGGTTGTTTGTCTTTACAGTTTTTGTGTAAATTGTTCTCTTGGTTCTGCCTCCTCTACTTAGCCTCAGTTCATACAAATCTTTCCAGCTTTCTCAAAAATTATCTCCTTGAATACTTCTTATAGCACAGTAGTATTTCACTGCCATTCCTTATTTCTTCTTTCAGTTCTTTTTATTACATCTTTAAACCTCTTTTGCGGGGGTTCTTTGATTGGTCCACTCTCTTTTCTGAGGTTCTAGTTGTTATTACAGAATTATTCCCTTTTGTATTCTCCTGGAATTCTCTTATACTATAGTATTTTTTTCTTATATTAAGAGCTTTACTTGCTCATTTCCTCATTCATTCTTTTTGAACTGGAAATTTCTTTCCTTTTTACTGTTTTAGAAGTTGTTGGTTCCTCTCCTCCCCCAGTTTATTTGCACCTTTCTAACTTTTTGAAGTGATGAAGGGATGGTATGCTTATTTACTCATCTTTTTGGAAGTCCTCTTTTATTAGCCTTTCCCTGAACTTTTGTAATTGTTTTCCAACTGATCTCCCTGTGTCTAGTTTTTCCAGTGTTTCTATCCTTTACACAGTTATTAAGATAATTTTTCTAAGGTATTTGTCTGGACACATCACTCCTGCCTAAATACCTTATTCTTCCCATTGTCCACTAAAATGCGAATTCTTTATCCTAATATTCGAGGTTCCCACAGTTTGGCTCCAATCTGCCTTTCTAATTTAATTTCATATTACTTCCATCCATATACTCTACATTTTATTTCATTTCATTCTGAACTCTCCTACCTTCTAGAATTTGAATAAGCCATTCCTCATTCTTAGAAGAGATTCCATCCTTATTTCTACCTGTTGAAATTTACAAAGGGCTCCACATATATCTTTCATCAGAGCCTCACCACAACTCTGTCAGGGCTGACACTAAGATATTATTATCAACATTCACAAACAGGAGAACTGAGGCAGAGATGAATTAAATGCCAGGGTCACACAGTATCCCAGGCAGGATTTGAACCCAGGTCTTCCTGACTCCAAGTCCAGAATGTCATGACAATATGCTGGGCTATAAATAAAGAAAAAAAAACACTAAGTCAAACTTTGGTAAGAGGGAGAGCCTGAGAATGTCTTTACCCTCCATTAGGGCCTAAGGAGCAATTGTTTTCCAAAGAGGCCTCTATCTAAATCACATCTTCTATTATACAAAAATTATTTTTTTAAAGCTGAAGTTTTTTAAAGACAACTTTTAGGGTTCACTATGGGAATTCAGAGAAAGTTTGACTTGAGTCAAACAGCCCCTTTGACCCTCAGTTTTCTTATCTGTGAAATAAGGGTATTGGACTGTCTAAGATTCCTTTCCACTCTAATATTTTTTTTTTATTCTCTGAGATATGATTCATGACTTCTTCATGAAAGGACTTATACTTTTCTCTGGCACTGCTGTTTTATAAAGGTAGATCAATTTTTAGGTTACTTCCCCCTTAGTTCATAGGATTTCCCTTCGTTAAATGATATAGTTGACATGGCATTTTATCCTTATTATGCCACTTTACCACTCACAAAACCCTCACCTCAGGTCCCCTTTAAACAAGGATCTACATTTCTGTCATAGACTTTCAGTGTGGCCCTGAAAAATATACCAGTTTTGCTCAGCTCAGATGAGGGAATTATAAATGAGTGCTGGTCACATGGACTGAGGAACATCTGGAATCTCAGTTACTGGGGAGGCTGAAGCTGGTTGATTACTTGAGCTCAGGAGCCCTGAGTTGCAATGGACTATGCCAATCAGGTGTGTAGATTAAGCATTACATTAATATATGAAGACCCCAAGAGGGGTTTGGGATGGGGATGACGAGGTTGCCTAATTAGGGAGGATCAGTACCTCAGGAAATGGAGAAGATCAAAGATCCTTTGCCTATAAGTAATGGGATCAGACTTGTGATTAGTCCTACATATCCAGATTGGGTGAGATGGGGAGATAAGAAGGAAATAAATAAATAAATAAATAAAGAAAGAAAGAAAGAAAGAAAGAAAGAAAGAAAGAAAGAAAGGAAGGAAGGAAGGAAGGAAGGAAGGAAAGAAGGAAGGAAGGAAGGAAGAAAGAAAGAAAGAAAGGAAGAAAGAAAGAAAGAAAGGAAGGAAGGAAGGAAGGAAGGAAGGAAGGAAGGAAGGAAAGAAGGAAGGAAGGAAGGAAGGAAAGAAGGAAGGAAGAAAAGAAGGAAAGAAGGAGGAAGGAAAGAAAGAAGGAGGAAGGAAGGAAAGAAACAAAAAAGGACATGATTATTTATGTGAATGTGAAGGAAATATCATATGCTTTAATATAGGATTGAATTTGACAGATAAATGAAAAATATACAAAAGGGTTTATCCTTCTGCACAAGTTCTTGTCTGAAAAGCTGACTTTAGCAAAGAGTAAAGCAAGCTGAGTTTGTTTTCTTTTCCCTGTCTCACCAGGACTATATACTTTATTTTGATGCTCCTGTTTTAGAAGTTCAGTACTTTCTAGTCCCCAGCTACCTCAGGGTTCTCCATTGTGATAATAGCCCACTAGGTGTTGTGGCAGCCCAGGTTCCAAGCTGTCTCCTACTTCCTCCCCTTTAATGATACTCCCTGATTTTGTAACTCAAAGGAACATTTTTGTATTTATATCCTTGGCATCCAGCATAGTGACTGCCATGCCATAGGCATTTAAGGCAAGCTTGTTGACCTTAACTAACAGTGGAGGTGACTCTGCGGGAATTTGAGATAGTTTGAAGTCCAGTGGAAGGGATATTTGGGGCCAGGTGAGCCTCTTCAGGTCCCTTCAATCACATCTCTGTCTACATTGGGAGGCAGGGGGCAGTGTGGGGCATTAGATTTGGAGATTTTTGAGTTAGAAACTTGGCTCTTCTACTGATGACCTTTACGTACTTGAACAAGTCACTTAATCTCTGGCTTATTCATCTGTAAAATGAAGACTTTCCTATTCTTCATCCTCACTCCCTAAACCCAGTACTATAGCTATCTACCCCGAGCTATTATGTGTTTAACTCCTTTGTATTATATTTGTTTTAATTCACTTTACATTTATGCTGCAGATTTTTATATATGTACTCCCTCCTTAGGATATAAGCTCCCAGTGAGTAGGATTTATTTTTATTTTTGATACTTGTGTCAGAATGTGCCTGGAATAGTACTCACCAAATAATAGGTATTTAATAAGTATCTGTTTATTGATTGAGGTGAAGATGATCTCTAAGGCCCCTTCCAGTTCTAAATTCATGGTCCTATGAATGGGCAGTTTGATCACTACCTGACTATAGAAGGCCACTGACAAGCCAGGTCCCCTTTACCTAATGGAATATTCCAAACACAGACAAGTTTGAAGTATTTTCTAGCACATACAAAATATTCCGTTAGCTAGTCTTCCTCCACTTGGTACTTTGGTAGCAAAATGATAAATATCAATAACCAATTTGGTATTCTTTTCTGTTAACCTGACCTAAAGTCATATTTGTTCTGGCTGAGTAGGTTAGTGACTTTTTCAGAGGTAGGAGGAGTCTGATTCCTGATGCTGGTGCCTTTATCTTCAGTTGGGACAGAGTCTTCTCCTAGGTAAGTATATGTGGTGAGATAGGATCTTTAGGCCCTGACACTGGCTAAGAAGCAGAGGATGGCAATGAAGCACAGAGAAGGGAGAGAGAACAATGAAATGATGAATAAAGAGAAACATGATAAGAATTACATGAACTGATGTGGAGTGAAATAATTGGGGCAGCTAGGTAGAACAGTGGATAATGCCCTAGACCTGGAATCAGGAAGACCCAAGTTTAAATTTGGCCTCAGACATTTACTAGCTGTGTGATCCTGGGCAAATCACTTAACCCTGTTTGCCTCAGTTTCCTCACCTGTAAAATGAGCTGGAGAAGGAAATGACCAACCACCCAAGCATCTTTTCTAAGAAAACCCCAAATAGGCTCACAGGGGACTTGACTGAAAGGACGGCACTACAAAAGAGTGAAGTAGCACTAAGACAACAGTGCACTCAATACCACAATGTGAATGAAAAGAAAAACCACACACACACACACACACACACACACGAATCACAAGTGAATATTGGAGAATTATAAAGAATCAGCATGTCCCCAAAGAAGAAAGATGAGAAGGCTCTTTTGCAGAGGTAGAGGTCTATGGTATGGAACATTCCAAATATGTTTCAGACTTTTTGGATACATTGATCAGTTTTGTTGTCTTTTTTTCTCTTCTTTCTTTCTTTCTTAAAAAAATGTCCTTTGTTATAAGGAATGTTTCTCTGGGATTTGAAGTGGGAGGGATACTGGGAAAAAATTTAATAATGTAGAAGTAAATATCAATAATTTTTTTCAAGTGAAAAAGGTGGGGGCAGGGAGAAGAAGTGCTAATTAAGAGTTATAATGTCCATAGGAAAACGAAAGGGAAATCCTGACAAATGTCCAAGAAGAAGGAAAAGAGGAAGGGAAGAGAAGAGAGACTTCATATTTCATAAAGTTCCATCAGGGTAGTTCCCATCCCAGACTGAGGACAAAGCATCTGTCTACTCGGCCATGATGGAGGAGGCATAAAATCAGTCAGGCCTGAAGGTTAGAAGTCACTCTTTTTTAGTGATACTAGTCAGCAGAAGCCATCTGCCCTGGAGTCAGCTGAGAAAGGTGATCAGGCTACATGGAATATTAGACTTGAAATGCCATCAGGGGCAAAGACAGAAGCTGCCAAGGTATGGCCATGTAAAAAAACAGAACTCTGAAGGAATGAGGAGGGGGCTGCTGCTCAGCCCCCTCAGTCTCTAGGAGAAACAACAGAGAGTGAAAAGGGACTGAATAGGGCCGTGTTCTCTCCCATGAAGAGTTAGTTCATCTATAGACAGGGAAATTCTAAGGCCCACAGGTGCCAAGTTTTTATCCAAGATCTTATATTCAAGAAAGCAAGCAAGAAAACAAAGCACAGTCTCCTCTATTGATGTATCCTTTGTGAAAAAACAACAACGAAAGGTTTCAGACAGGCAGCTAGGTCTGTCTGGGTCTCCAAAGAAAGACTGCTCCGAAACAGTTTGTGGTTTTCATTGCCAATGCTGCAAGACAGATAGAATTAGAATTAGTAGAGTTAATTCACTGGCTGAGAACAATGCAGAAAATTCTGTGTATTGGTGCCTGGGAGACACGGACTACTGACTCAGGGGAATTAGAATGAGTCTAGGAGGAATGGAAAAATCTTAATATTAGAGAAAAGAAAGAGTAAGTCTGCCTTGTTCATAATGACAACTGACACTATAGCACTCCAAGGTTGAAAAAGTGCTTCATACATGCTCTCTCATTTGGTTCTCAAAATAAGTCCATTATCTAATGATTACAAGTCTATATCCCAGAGTACAGATGAGGAAAAGGAATTTCAAGGAGGCTGAATCTTGCTCATAGTCATATAGCTAATAAGTACGAGGGGAGGAATTTGACCCTAGCTTTTTCCTGACTTTAAGACCAGTATTCTTTGCAATATAACATATAGTAGAGGGATAGGAAAATCTTTATTTTTCTGACCCCAGGAAAACTTATAGCACTCTGAAAATATTACAGATTCCATGGGAAAAAGCCAAAACAAGTTCAAAGGTAATCAAAAATTAAAATACCAACCAATCATTAATGAATATTAATGTTGATCAGGTAGCAGGAGCATGACTCCTTGTTTCTAGAAACATAGAAGCATGACTGGATTATTGGTCTAAATTTTGCTTCTGGTAGGGGTGTGACCTTGGGAAAATTGCTGTTCTAGTCATTTCTGGAATGTTAATCCAATGTGTGCCTACTATGTGCAAGGTGGCATGCTAGGTGCTGAAGATTCAAAAACAAGAATGAAAAACACTCCCTAAGCTTAAGGGACTTATATTTTATACTGTGTGTGTGTGGGGGGTGGGGATGGGAAGGGAGATACAACAGGTAAAGAGATCAGTACATGCATGGTGATTTGAGGTGTGCAGGTGGAGAGATGGATCAATCAACCAACAAGCATTTACTAAACACAATGGGTCAGGACCTGTGCTAACTGCCCAGGATTACATTAGGATCAGATCCTGATTCCAAGGAGTTTATATTCTCAAGAGACAGCTCTCTGTCTCTGTCTCTGTCTGTCTCTATCTCTGTCTCTGTCTCTCTGTCTCTGTCTCTGTGTCTCTGTCTCTCTCTGTCTGTGTCTCTGTGTCTCTGTCTCTGTCTCTGTCTCTGTCTCTCTCTCTCTCTCACACACACACACACACACACACACACACACACACACACACACACAAGTATTGTGATAAGAGAATCTTTGGTTCAGGCTTCTTGTCTCCACTGTGCTCAAAACAAAACAAAACAAAATAAAACCAAACCCTCTGTCCCAGACTCTGTCTTGAGCTTTCTGATTTTGTTTGCTCTAAGCAAGTGGGTCACATCTTCTGCTGAAGTCTGCAGAATCAAGCTTGGGATATTAACTACGGCTCCAATTTTGGCCAGTTACTTCCTAGACCTTCCTTGCTGCACACATCCTTGTCTTCTCCTTCTTTTGTTTGTTTTCTGATGTGTATACTTTTATTTCCCCCTCCATTGAAACTGCTCTCTCCAAAGAGCTCTCAGCTGTCAAATCCAATGACCGTTTTTCATTCCTCATTCTTCTTGACCTCTTTTCAGCCTTTGACACTGTTGACCACTTTCTCCTCCTTAATACTCTCCCTTATTTTTAGGTTTTTAGGATACCCCTCCCTCCTGATTTTCCTTCTGCCTATCTGACTGTTCCTTCTCTTTCTCCTTTCCTGCAACTTTTTCCTGATCACATCCTTTAACTATAGGTATCCCTTAGGGTTCTATCCTGGAGTCTCTTCTCTTCCTCTATACTACTTCACTTTGCATTCTCATAAGTTCCCATGGATTTAATTATCATCTCTCTGCAGCTGATTCTCAAATCTACCTGCCCTGAGCTCTCTGCTTATCTCTGATCTTGCATCTCCAAATGCCTTTCAAACATCTTGAATAGGATGTCTTAAACTCATTATGTACCCAAACAGAACTCATTATATTTACCCTTAAATTCTCCTCCCTTCCCCTGCCTATCTTTCTGTTTACGGTAGAGGGCAACACTATCCTCCCAGCTTCTCAGGCTCACAAACCAGGAGCCATCCTGGACGCCTCACTGTCTCTCACTCTCCATATCCAAGCTGTTACCAAGGCCTATCAGTTTCACCTTTGCAACATCTCTCATATGCCCCCTTCTGTCTTCTAACACTACCTGAACTCCAGTACCTGCCCTTATTCACACTTGGAATATTGTTGCCCGTTACCTGTTATTATTATAGCCTGTTTGTGGGTCTGCCCATCTCAAGTCTTTCCAAACTCCAATCCATTCTCCATTCAGCCAGTAAGGTGATTTTCCTAGAATACAGAGCCAATCATGCCTCCTCTCATTTAATAAACTCCAGTGGCTTCCTATTACCTTCAAGAACAAAAACAAAATCCTCTGTTTGGCATTAAGAATCCTTCATAATCTAGCCCCTTCTACCTTTCCAGTCTTCTTATACCTTCTTCCCTAAACACATACTTTTTGATCCACTGACACTGGCCTTCTGGCTCTTCCATAAACAAGACATTCCATCTTTTGGCTCTAGGCAATTTTTGAGGGCAAGGACTATCTCTTGTCTGGCACATAGTAGGCACTTAATAAATGTTTATTGATTGATAAGGCATGT
Source organism: Notamacropus eugenii (assembly GCF_028372415.1). Classification (NCBI taxonomy): domain Eukaryota; kingdom Metazoa; phylum Chordata; class Mammalia; order Diprotodontia; family Macropodidae; genus Notamacropus; species Notamacropus eugenii. The sequence goes on from NC_092876.1 coordinate 231,628,918, forward strand.
GAGAGATGATAAGGGTTTATGGTGGCTGTGTAAGTATAAAAAATGGGATGTACTTAAGAAATGTGGAAAAAAGAAATGACAAGATTTAGCAGATGATTACATATATGGGAGTGAGGAGCTTTGAATGATTTGGAGGTTTTGAATCCAGGTGATTAGATGTCTGGTGGTGTCCTTGAGAGTAATTGAGAAATTTGAAAGAGGGATAGTTTTGGGGAAAAGAAAATGAGTTCAGGGTGAGAGGGGGATCAGGAAAGACTTCCTGAATGAGTAGCACATGAGCTGAGTCTTTAAGGAAGTCAGGAATTCTGAGGTAGAGGTTGAAACTGACTGCATCACAATTATGGGAGAGAGTATGTACAGAGGGCCCAGAAATGGGCTGTGCAGTGGGCCTGGAATCAGGAAAACCTGAGTTCAAATCCTGCCTCAGATGCTAACTATGTGACCCTGGGCAAGTCACTTTACCCTGTTTGCCTCTGTTTCTTCATCTGTAAAATGAACTGATGAAGGAAATGGCAAGCTGTAAGCCCAAGCAAAGTGGGATTTTTTGTTGTTTTCTTTCTGGAGTTCAGTTTCCCAGGCTTATTGAAAACACCTGAGGGATACCTTTTTGAATCCTGATAATTCACAGCTGTGTGGAGTTACATGGGTTGTGATGCTTTCTGAGTCTATTAGTTGAAAACTATGTATACTAGAAGGTTAGTATTTTGCTTTGGGAGTTTCACTTATGAGAAGGACCTTTTGATACCCTGGATGGGACTCTGAGTAGCCATTTGTTAAGAGCCCTCTGCTGCCTCCCCATTGGGTGGTGATGTAGGTGGTTGTGTTACTTTGTCAGTTGGAGCCCTGTCTGTTGATCTTTGTGTTAATTTATCTGTTCAGGTGCTGACCTTTCCCTTGAGCTAGTGAATGTAATTATCAGTAGGATTATTAGCCCCTTTTTGAGCAGTCTTTCCTTTAAAAGCAGATCAAAGAACCTGGACACCATCCTGAGTGTGCGAGGGCACTTGCTGTCATGCAAACCATTCCAGTATCTTTGCCAAGAGGACCCCAAAAGGGGTCACAAAGAGTTGGACACAACTAAATGACTGAATGACAGCAAAAACAACAACAAAATGTCAAGGTCTGGGGAAAAAGAAGTTATCCAGTTGGCTGCAATAGAGAGGTCATGGAGAAAAATAACGTGGAATGATCCTGGAAAAGTAGAGTGGGGCAAGATTGTATAGGACTTTAAATACCAAACTCAGAAGTGTATAACATATTTATTCCAGAGGCTAAAGGAAGATGATTTTGACAGCTGGGTGGAAGATGAATCAGAGAGGGTAGAAAATGGAAGGGAGTTCAGATTATTGCAAGCATCTAGTAAGTGACTGAGGGCCTGAATTAGGGTGATGTGGATTCGACTGAAGAGAAAGGGAAGAATCAGATATGTTGTGGAGGTAGAATCAGCAAGACCAGGGATTTCATTGAATGTTGGAAGAAGGTGGTGAGGAAGAGGAAGGAGCCAAAGATGACTGAGGTTGAGAACTTAGGTAACTGTTTGAGCAGTGATGGCTTCAATAGATATAGGGAAATTTAGGGAAGGAGTAGGTCAATACTATGTATTCACTTAGCACCTACTATGTGCCAGTCACAGTACTACACTTTAAGGATACAAAAAGAGGCAAAAGACAGTCTTTACTCCCAAAGAGCTCACAATCTAAAGAAAAAGAACCAGTGAGTGATATAGTCCAGATCTGCAGGTGACTAGATATGAGGATATAGAGGCCCTTCACCTTAAGCTTATAGAGAAAAATAGCCAAGAAAAAATTCAAAATCTTCTAGAGAAGGAAATGGACTGAAGAAAAGAGAGGACAGTGGCCTATCCAAAGAGATGAGGATAGGCCAGAGTGGGAGTCTAATGTCTTTCCTAAGACCCTTCTTCCTGTCTATAGTTGGAATGTAAGCTTTCTGAGGGCAGAGATTGTCTTTTGCTTCTTTTTTGTACTTCCAGCCCGTTTAAAGCAATGCCTGACACGTAGTAAGTGCTTAATAAATGCTTACTAATTAACTGATTATAATTTATGGGGAAATTGCCTTAGCAACTCTTTAAAACCATTCATTCACCTTAACAGTTGTGGGTTCAAAAAGTTGTGAAACATGAAATACGGAAGAATCTAAATACTTTGTGGACTGATGTTCAGGCTCCTGCAAATTGCTGATTCCCATCTTTTCAGAATTAAAACCATTGGAAATTCATATGCCTATTAAAAATGAAACTTATAACAGCACAGAAGTTCTGGGAAGAGGTTTTCTTCTCTGTAGAATACAATGGCAAGACAGTGCTTTTGTCCTGACTTCCAGGTAAGAAAAGGGATGGACAAGGGCAGGACTGCTCTGAATACTATTCCTTTGAATTAAGATGTGAGAAAGTTGGATATCTTGAGGTTCCTCCATTGGAGCATTGCTACCCTCTGAAATGAAAACCCTGAGAAATGAGATATTTTTCATATGTTGATGCTCCAGGGCAGAGAGCAGTGGGTACTCAGTTCTGCTAGTAGTTCCTGGGAGAAAATGATGATGAATGTTGGGAGCCTCTCCTTCTGCCTGGGCAGCTTTTTTGCTGACTAGCATGATTAATGGTAAGACTTTCCCCTAAGATATTTCAATTCTTCAGTGATTCAAGTCATTGATTGTGGTTCTTTCTAACTTGGTAGGAAGGTGCTGTCCCTACCCCTTCCATCTCACCTCTCCTCACCTTGTATAAATCAGCACTGTGCTATTAGAATTAAAAATGCAAAAACAGTGATGGCATTTTGAACTGTGTTCCCAGGACTCCGCCTTCTTTACTTTTTGTCCTTTTTTGTCTCTTTATAAAAAATCATCTATGTTTAGAATATACCTTTAAGTGGTGATGGTGGAAGTCAGTCTGACAGTAGGAATCTTAGGCAGATGAAATCCTGTCAGTGAAGAAAATATTTTAAGACAGGTGGACCTTTTGGGGTTTTCCAAATCACATTCCCTGTTTTACTACATGTAGGTTTAACACTGCTAGTGTCAATATAAAAAGGTATCAGAAATTCAGAAGGCCAAAGGAAAGTGGCACTTCCTTGTCCTAAAAAGGTTCCAATCAGGGAGACAGATAACTGTAACTAGCATGGGATGAACAGGACTTTGCCCCAGGTGCTGACATCTAAAGGGGCACCCTTCCATCTTGTGGCAATCACTATCCTGACCCCTTCCTATTGGTCTCTGGTGCCACTGACCCCCCACGATGCTAACCTTAGTGTCAGTACACTAAGTCTCCCAGGGTCCACTTTTCTCCCTAACTCCTGTGAGGATGAGGGAGGTCAGGACTCTCTGGGAACATTTTGTCCCCTTTCCCATAATAACCACCCTGCATCTTCACCCAAAATGCACACGCATCTCCATTTCCCTCTCCTCTACCCTCCCACAACTAAATTTATCCCAAAAGCAAGAAATGACTCCGGGTAGATCAGTCTGAAGAATACATCAATCCATGAGGAAAAAGTAAAGTTTTAAAAACTTGGAGTTTTAAAGCTACAGATACTCAGTTATCTCAGAAAATAACTATTTAGAATAACTCATTCTTAGGTAGTCCAAGGTAGCTGAAAATTTATTATCCAGCAGTGGTGTCAAACTCAAATAGAAATATGATTCACTAAACCTTACATTAGGATCTCAAGGCTAAATATGGACTTAGAAAAACACATATTAACATTACATGTGTTCTACTGTATTTTTACTTACTTTGTGAAATATTTTCCAATTATATTTTAACCTGGTTCAAGCCATACTTGTGAGGGTTGTGTTCTGCTTCATACCTCTGCTATACAGATTTCAAAAGGAACTTAAATCTGCTTGGGTTTGGTGTCACCTGGCTTAGCACAATGGAAAAAAAAAACTTGCCATTAAAATTGCACTTTGGGTTTTCGTGAAGAAAATGGAAAGCATCTTTGCTATCATTCACAGATCAGTAAGTCAGAACTACAAGCACTGAACTTCCTTGAAGATGTACTTGACTTTAAGCATGAGAAGCAATAAGTGCTTTTAAACCAGAAATGTAGGATTGGTTAAGTATTAAGAAAACTATAAACATAATTGACCATATTAATAACAAGAATAACAAAATTCTATGATCATATTAATAGATATGGAAATTTGTTTTGACCAAATACAATATTCATTTCTGGTAAAAACAAAACAAAACACTGGAAAACACGCATAAAGGGATATTTCCTAATCATGATAAGTGGTTGTTTTTCTTGCTTGAGGAGGACCAGGATGACATCACTATGTCAGAGTCAATGTACAGTGTGTCTGATTGTGGCTGATCAGACCAATACAAGCTTGGAAGGCTCTACACAAGTTAGGAACAAATAAACCATGTGAACATTTGGATGGAGATGTCTCTAAATTTGCACATCTCACAAATAGTGTATATGTAAAATCAGCATTATATGTAATGAGGATAAAGTAGAGATCTTCCAAGGAAGATTAGGGCTGGAGGTAGGATGGTCACTGTCACTACACACTTCCAGATTGTCCATATGATGAATGATGGCGCAGAAATGCCTGCATCAGATCTTTAAGAGGAAGAAAGATTTTTCCTTTGCCCAATCAGCTTTGCCTCTGAGGAATTCACAGAAAGCATTTAAAGCAAAATGAAAGTAGGGGATGGTTTGGCCATTGACTTGTAACAAGTGTCTTCCTTCCTTCCTTCCTCCCTCCCTCCCTTCCTTCTTCCCTCCCTTCCCTCCTCTCTCTCTTCTTCTTTCTTTCTTTCCCATTCCTTCCTTTTCTTTCCTTCTTTTCTCCCTCCTTTCTTATCTCCCTTTCATGTGAGGTGGGAAGGGAGAGAAAATAGATTTTTGTTAATTAAAAAACAAAATTAAAAAAAAATACAGTTGCTTTGGAGCTACCGAGCCACTGTATCTTGCCCATATTGACTCAAGTCTAAACTGGAATCTCTTGCCCTTTCTGAATCTGAGACTAGGACTCTATTTCCTATGCCACAAATTAATACAACATGGTGAGGCTGCTCTCATTGAGGTATCCCTGACAATCACCAGCAGGCCTTGGGAACAGAGACCCACCAACCTGGCCCAGAGGCAGAGAAGTTCCATGATCACCAGAGCCTTGAAAGGCAGCACCTGTCCATTCATCTCCAGACAAGGCTTATCCAAGCAAGCAAATGGATTTCACTTGTTGCTGGCTATCACCATCAACCAATCAAAAAAGGATTTATTAAGTTCCTCTATGTTATAGGCACTGTGCTAAGTGTTGGCGATACAAAAGCAAAACAAATAAACAGCTGTGGCCTCAAGGAGTTTATATTATATTGGGGGAAAATATGTATGTGTGTACAGATACACTTTGTTTTTATTTTTTAGATATATTTTATATATGAATATACATATATATCCATATGTCTTTATTCACATACACATAATGTGTACATATTATGTATGTGTACAAAATATGCAGAACCTCCCTGTTCTCCATTGGCTAGGACTACTTAATTGGAGCATTAACATAACACCTCAGTTGTTTTTGGTACAATAATCTGGTAGGACTACAGAATCTATGGAATACTGCTATTGCAGTTGAGCAAAATCTGTTCCTGCCTCCCCTAGTGTGCGGATTTCATGTGGCTGATGGACCATCAAGGGCCTTGCTACTTGCTCAAGACAGGGCTATCTTGCCATCTGTGTTCCGTTGAAGGTAGAGTCCTATTATCTGGATTATTGTGATCAAGAGTTCCCAGGAACTCATCTTGTGATAAATACGCCACTCAAAGAATAAGGATCTTTGAGGAGGTTTGGCTCACAGATTGGTTCGAGGTAGGGTGATCAGAGACTCCATCTTTATTTAGTAATAGGCAGAAGGAGAGGAGGGAAATTAGCTCACTTGTGACAGCAAGTATTTTTCCTATTTACCTTGAGAAGGAGGTTGTAAGGATAAAATGACATCCCAGATGTACAAGCCCATTGGGAGAAAAGGTTAAAAGTACTTTAGAAATACAAGAGTTATCAATAGAAGCTAGTCAGTTGCTCCAAGATCATTCACATAAACCACAAGTAGGCAAACACTGAATAAGACCATAAACACTGGATCTGTCAATCAACATACATTTATTAAGCATCGACTATGCATCAGGTTGTCCTATTGTGCTAAGTTCTGGGGATACTAAGACAGGCAAAAGATAGTCTCTGTCCTCAAGTTGCTCATAGACTAATGGAAGAAGACAATATGGAAAAGAAGGTGAAAAACAGTAGCGTACATGGGGAAAAGTACCTGGCATGGGGGTTAGAGGGCATGATGAAATCCTGTAACCAGGTGGGGTGATAAATTGTCTTCCCTGGTCTCTTCCTTAAATGGAAGCCCTGGAAGGAACTCTCTGATATCTCTAATCAGAGGGAGGGGCTCAAGGGGCAGGGAGTAGTGATGAAATGTGTTTCAGAATGGATTTGATCTTGTAGGAAGATGAGTTTCTGCAGACAAAGGAGATATCCAATGTAGTAGCCAGGTGGAAAATGATTTGTGATGTTTCAGCAAAGAGGAAAATGTATTTTGCTGGACAGTGATGAAAAGAAGAGTCATGGGAATTACTAATTTATACAGGATGAGAACATGTGAAATCATTAATGTATCATTTAAGAAGAACTTGAATTCATAGAAGAATCTCTAGATCTTGATAGGTTATGATTTTTAAAAAAAGAAAGAAAAGAAAGAAATGTTTCTGATTATTTGACCATAAACCATTTAGCTCACAAATGCCAATTCTTCATGCAGCAGCTTCAGTCTATTTTTTATTGTCTTATCCTTAGGGGAGGCAGCCTGGCATAGTTTATATAGTATAAAGACTGGATTTTTGCTTCCAAATGAACCTGGACACTCAGTCTAGGCAAAATAACAACAACAACAAAATCCCCCCCCCCCCCAAAACAAACCTGAGATAAACAATTCTTTGAGAAGGTGTTTTATTTAGTGGCACATGTTACTCAGAACTTTTTGGAGCCCAAGGCTTGTTTTTTCCTAAATGGATGTTTAGAAGTAGCTTCTTTGTCCCTAGACTCTGAAAGAGGACTCACTCTCCAAGTCTTTTTGTGAAAGAAACTTGACATTTTCAACTTGGAGTTTATTTCATTCATTTAGCCCTTTCAGTGACCAGGGCTCCTCAAGTTCTGCTGAATTATTAACTATTCACCAGTTCTAGGTTTATTTCTTGGGAGCAGGAATTCCTCAGGCTTAGTCCAGCCCCTGGCCAAAGAGAACAATGACAGGTAAGGATAAACTTCTTTATTGGGTGCCCCTCCAACTTCTCTTTGGCAGGAAACTGGCAGTGTAACATGGGGCATGTTTTGGGGGGAGGGTGGCAAGTCATCTCAGTGGCTGGCCCAGGTAGCCTGGTCTAGGAAGGGTTGGAACCATGCCAGGGGTTTCAAATGTCTTGAAGTCTGTCAAGATTTTCATGTTTTGTTGTTCGTTGCAGCATTGGTGAGCACGGCAAGTCCTGAAGAAAACAGAACTGGGTAAGAAGGAAAATTACCAAAGTCCTCTGACTTTCAGTCTTTTGTGTATGTCTATCTCTGGGGAAGGAGATTTAGGGGCTGCCCTGTGTGCCAATGCATCTTTCCTCCCTTCTCCAAAGAGGAAGATGTTTGGTGCTTCTGAACTGTTCTGGGTAATTGTATGATATGCTCAAATGTTGCTCATGAGGGAAATAAGAGAAGGGCTCCTAGCAAACTTGGATTAAAATTGCATTGAAGTCCCATTCCCTGGTTTTTTTTTTCCTCCATGGTTTCTTGCCTTCTGTTATTCTGAAACAATTAGCTAACTGAGAGAAAAGAACCCTCATCCATTTAGTTCAGAATATAGCCTAAATCAGTGTGCATGGTGCAAAAATTAATTTGTGTAATTCCTAGGTTTCTCATTAGGTGCCGTGTTAACTTGCTGTGATCTCTTAATGGTCGCTCTCCCTTTGTCTTTGTGGAGGGACCAGTTTGACTTCTGTGGTGAGGAGGAGCTCCCCTACCTACCAGCCTTCCCAGGTGGGCTTGTCCAGCCAGCTTCTCCCGGTGTGTTCTCATCACTGCTTGTGAAAGAGGTGTTCTTGAGCTGCCAGCCAGAGTACATAAAATTGTCACCTGCTGCTGATGCAGTGTTCAATTCAAACCATAGTGCCTCTGACATGCTGCATGGAGGGACTGGGCTGAACACCACATAGTCCTGATCCGTGTCCATGCCCCTTTCCCAGGGTCCAGATGCAATCAAATATGCATATGCTGCTTTCCACTGAGCTTTACTAGTTCTTCCTTTGGGAATTAGTCAGTCAACATTTAAAAAATTCTTCCCAGAGTTCAGAGCACATTATTCATTATGGAAGGTAAATGGATTATGGGATCACAGATTAAAGTTAGAAGGGACCTCAGAGGGCATCTAAGCCAACTCCTTTATTTTACAGATGAGGAAATTGAGGCTTAGGGAGGTTAAATGATTCACTCAAAGTTAGGCATATTGTAAGCACCAGAAATGGGATTTTTGCTATTTTAGTGAAACACAACAGCAACAAAACAAAATAAAGCAATGTGTTGAGTGATTTGCACATAGAAGACATCGAGGTTCAGTGGAAAATGAGTTGGATACAAAGTCAAGTCCAAACCTCAGTGCTGCCACATAGCACCTGTAGGACCTTGGGTATATCCCGTCACCTTCTAGGCTTCGGTTTCATCAACTGTACAATGGGAGATTGGTCTGTATGGCTTCTAGGTTCTCTTGCAGCTCTAGACTGATGAGACTATGATCCTTTGGTGAGGCTGAGAAAAAACCCCTGCCTTCTTTTGTATCTTCCTAAGTTCACTGTTTTTCGCCCTAATAGACTAAGCCCTGATACAAGACAGTGACTGGGTTATCTGCAGATGACTTCAAGATTACAAGGGTTGGATAGTAAAGAGGGGACAAAGATGTATGTAGCTTTCTTACCCTCATTATAATCACTGTCCTCAGAATTCATTTGCAACGTTCTGTTGACCAGGAAGCAAGAATGGGAGTCCCTCAGCTGACAGCCCATCTCTGTCCAAGAGCAGAAAAGCAAAATCAGCAGGAAGTAACACAAAGATGGGAAAAATGAACATGGTAATCAGGGAGCTTTTAAAGCCTCAGAAATGCAACATTTTAAAGTGTAGAGAGTCTTGGATGTGCTTGATTTGATTCTTGGAGAGACTTATAATGTACCACGAAGTAACTCCAGAAAGGTGGTGTAGTCACCGAAGCAGTAACCAGGGTAAACTTTCAGCTGCAGTGGCATTCTTCCACAGAATCTAAGGCTTTATATTTGGGGTTTGTGACAAACTTGCACTTTATAGTAGAGAACAAACTTGGCATCTTGTACCAGTAGTCAATGTCTTATTTAGTTAAAAAAAGTTCATTTTACAAGATACTTTATGATTATGTCTATTTTTGAGGCTCATCTCTCACCCATTCTTTTTTCTTAATTATATTTAAGCAAAGATTTTTATGTTCATTTAAAAATATTTTTGAGTTTCTAATTCTTTTTATTAATTAATTTTTATTTTTCAACATTCATTTCCACAAGATTTTGAGTTCCAGATATTCTCCTCATCTCTCCCTTCCCCTCCCCTCAAGATGGCATGCATTCTGATGATCCTTTCACTCAATATACCATCCCTTCTATCACCACCCCTATTTTCCTGTAGGGCAAGATAGATTTCTAGTCTCCATTGCCTGGATAGCTTATTTCCCAGTTGCATGTAAAAGCAATTTTTAACATTCATTTTTAAAACTTTGAGTACTACATTCTCTCCTTCCTTTCCTCCCCACCCACCTTCATTGAGAAGGAAAGCAATTCGATATAGGTTATACATGTGTAGTCACACAAGACACTTCCATAACAGTCATATTGTGAAAGAGTAACTATATTTCCCTCCATCCTATCCCATCCCCATTTATTCTATTCTCTCCTTTGACCCTGTCGCTCCTCAAAACTATTTGTTTCTGATTACCCCCTCTTCCCATTTGTCCTCTCTTCTATTATCCTCCCCTCTCTTATCCTCTTCCCCCCCCTTTCCTGTAGGGTAAGATAGATTTTCATACTCAATTGAGTGTGTATGTTATTCCCTCCTTAAGCCAAATCCAATGAGAGTAAGGTTCATTCATTCCCTCTCACCTCCCCTTTCTTCTCCACCATTGTAAAAGCTTTTTCTTGCCTCTTTTATGTGAGATAATTTACCCTATTCAACCTCTCCCTTACTTCTTCTCCCAGTACATTCCTTTCTCATCCCTTAATTTTATTTTTAGATATCAATCTAAATGATATCCCTTCATATTCAACTCACCCTGTGCCCTCTGTCTGTGTATATGTGTATGTGTGTGTATGTATATACACACACACATATATGTATGTATGTACATATATATACATATATATATTCCCTCCAACTACCCTAATACTGATAAAGGTCTCATGAGTTATAAATATCATCTTTCCATGTAGGAATGTAAACAGTTGAACTTTAATAAGTCCATTATGATTTCTCTTTCCTGTTTACCTTTCATGCTTCTCTTGATTCTTGTATTTGAAAGTCACATTTTCTATTCAGCTCTGGGCTTTTCATCAAGATACTTTGAAAATCCTCTATTTCACTGAATATCAGTTTTTCCCCCTGAAGGATTATACTCAGTTTTACTGGGTAGGTGATTCTTGGTTCTAATCCTGTCTCCTTTGACCTCTAGAATATCATATTCCAGGCTCTCTGATCTTTTAATGTAGAAGCTGCTAATGTTTGTGTTATCCTGATTGTGTTTCCACAATTCTGGAATTGTTTCTTTCTGGCTACTTGTAATATTTTCTCCTTGACCTGGGAATTCTGTCATTTGGCTACAATATTCCTAGGACTTTTCATTTTTGGATCCCTTTCAAGAGGTGATTGGTGAATTCTTTCCATTTCTATTTTACCCTCTGGTTCTAGAATATCAGGGCTGTTTTCCTTGATAATTTCTTGAAAGATGATGTACGGGCTCTTCTTAAAATCATGGCTTTCAGGTGATCCAATAATTTTAAAGTTATCTCTCCTGGATCTGTTTTCTAGGTCAGTTGTTTTTCCAATGAGATATTTCACATTGTCTACTATTTTTTCATTCTTTTGGTTTTGTTTTATAATTTCTTGATTTCTCATAAAGTCATTAGCTTCCGTTTGCTCCACTCTAATGTTTAAGGAATTATTTTCTTCAGTGAGCTTTTGGACCTTGTTTTCTATTTGTCCATTTCTGCTTTTTAAGGCATTCTTTTCCTCACTGGCTGTTTGGACCTCTTTTGCCATTTGAGTTAGTCTGTTTTTTAAAATATTTAAATGTAAATTTTAAAATTTTATTTTAGCCTCAAAGGCCAGAACACAAATATAGAATAGAGAAAAGAAACAAAAAATATCACAAACTTAAAAATTGGAACTTACGTACAAAGTAAGAAAGGAAAAAAAAGCAAGCATAGCAGAACACAAGAGAGAATTCAAAATATATGACAATAAATTTTTATTTCAAGAAAGCCTGTGTGATAAATAATACATGTTGTGTTCAGAATTGTCCATCTTTTCCTTGCAAGTTTTCTTTTGCTCTCTGCTATGTGCTTTTTTTTACTGAGTTCTTTTTTTCTCTTCCCCCCCAAAGGTTCCAATAAAGTTTAGATATGTTTCACTATAGTTATATGCATACATATATAGACTTATACTTTCTCAAACCTATTCTACTCCTGATCTTTGTTTTTATGTTTGTGCATAGCTCTTGTTTCCTATCCCTCCTGCCTCCTCTACTTTACTTCTTCTCACTACCTTGCCGTCCTATTACTTTGCCTATCCCCCTCCTACAATCCATCCCCTATCTTTCCATTTGATAAAATTTAAACACCTTCTATACCTCCTTTTACGTATTCCCACATTCTCACCTCTAAAGATCCCTCCCTTGTCCTCTCCCCCATCATTATGTCCCTACCATTTTATTCTTTCTGAATTTAGAAGACTTTTGAATATATGTGTATTGTTCCCTCTTAAACCCATTTCTGATAAAAGTAGTTTATTAGAACTACCAGCCTTCCTCCCCCATCTATTTCCTCTGTATCGATTCTTCCTCTTACATCTCATTTGTATAAAATAATTACTCTTTTTATCTGTTCCTAAATGTTTTTACTTTTTGTAACAGTAAACACCCTAGCATACACAGAGAGACCTGCTATCACAGGTTCTTAGATCTGCATTTATAAAAGGAAAGGAAACTTTTGAGGGGTTAACAATCTCCTTTAATCAAGCACATATGTCATTCACTAGTAGAGAAAAATACAAGAAGAGAAATAAAGACCAACAGACAGGCTTCCAATTGTCTGACCATTATATACATACATAGTTACCAGAGAGGGAAGCTCCAACATCTGGGTTTTCAAAGCCAGGGAGCTGCTTAGCATCTTCCCTATAGTCTCATCTGGCACACAAACCTTCTTCCAAAACTAAGCCCCAAAGTAAAACCTCATCTCAGAGTCTTTATAAACTTTTTAAGGCTAGAGAGCAGCACAACCCTTGAGAAGCAGTGTCTCAGAAAATTAACAAAAGGTGTGGACCTTCCTACAAATCTTCCCAGGCCCATTAATGGGTGGGGAAGATCTTCCCATTAAGAAGTAAAATTTTATTAACAATAAGCAAAAATGCATTATCAATACACTTTTAATATGCATATCGTAGTCAACTTTACTCTCATTATTATGAACTACCCAATTATTAATAAGACTCTTAGACCTACATTTTACATATAAGAAGTAAACAGTCTGTCCTTATTAATTCCTTATAATCAATCTTTGGTATACACCTTATATTTCTCTTGGTTCTAGTATGTCATATCTTCTATTAAGTTCAGGATTTTTTAAAAACAAAACCTTGAAAGTCTGAGAGTTTATCAAATATCCATTTTTTTTCATTCAGGATAATACTTTGTAGTGTATATTTTGACCAGAGTCCTAGTTATTTTGCTCTTTGATATATTATGTTCCAAGACTTGCAGTCCTTTAATGTCTCTGCTACTAGGTCTTATGCGATTCTAATGTGGAACCATTATATTTAAATTGTTTTAATTTTGATGCTTTTAATATTTTATCCTTGAGCTGGGGGCTTTGGAATTTGATTATGATATTCCTATGAGTTTTCCTTATAGAATCTCTTTTAGTGATGATGGATGGATTTTTTTCTGTTTCTACCCCTCTCCCTTGTTCTAATGCTTCAGGACAATTTTCTTTAATTATTTATTGTATTATTGTATCAAGATTCTTTTTTTTATCATAACTTTCAATTATGATAATTTTTATATTTTCTCTTCTTTATCTATTCCCCAAATCTGTTGTTTTTCTTATAAGATGTTTCACTTACTCTTCTATCTTTCATTATTCATATTTTGTTTTGTTATTTCTTGATCTCTTATTATTTCACTGACTTCACTTTGCCCAATTCTAATTTTCAAGGTATCATTGTCTTCCTTAAGATTCTGGGTCTCCTTTTCTAATTGGTTGACTTTCCTTTCATAACCTTCTGTTTTTTTCTTGGATTATTCTTTTTCACCCCTCCATCTCTGTGATTTGATTTTTAAAGTCTTTTAAAAGATCTCTTTTAAAAGAACTCTTTTTAGGCAGGTGACCATTTGATGTTACTCTTTGGGGGTTCCTTTACTTCTATATATTCCTCTGAATATGAACCCTGGTCATTTCTATTCCCATAATACCTTTCTATAGTTGGATTCTATCTCCTTCGCCTGTGCATTTTTTGTTGTAATAGCTTAATTTTTGTAATCATCTCTAGTCCTGGGGTGTGGTGCCTTTTACCTCAGATCTTCAGTTCTCCCCTCTATCCTGGAACCAAAGCCAAACCTCCAATCTCCTGTAAGTGCCAATAACCATGAGTTTTCTGCGCCACTGCTTCTGCACTCACCAGGTGTGTGCTGGTTCCTTCTTGCCCCCACTGCTCTTCGTAGCACATCTGGGTTCTCTCAATCTTCCTGGGCTGAAACGTCCAATTCCCCTCACTATCCAGAGGTAAAAGTTCCCATAGCTGGGGCCAATACAGCCTCTCAAACCAACAAACCCCAGGACTTGCCTCTTGTTGTGTAAGCACCTTGCTGCTTGTTGTTAAAATGGAACCTAGCCTGGAGGTATTTACTCTTCTCAGGAGCCAAATCTCATGCTGGAATTTTTCTTCTGATCTTCTCAAATTGTCCCAGGAAGACCTGGATTGTGCCCCTATTCTTATTTATTTCTGCCCACACTTTGTTCACCCTAGGATGTTATTTAAACTCTTTTGTGGGGGAAAATATTGAGAGCTAGGAATTTTCTGACCTGGTCCACCATCTTCCCAGAATCATCTCTGATTAGTCTATTTTTTAAGGTTTTACTTTCTTCAGCATTTTTTGGGTCTCTTTTATCAAGCTGTTGACTTGTTTTTCATGATTTTCTTGTATCACTCTCATTTCTCTTTCCAATTTTTCTGCTGCTTTCCTTACTTGATTTTCAAAATCCTTTTTGACCTCTTCCATGGCCTGAGACCAATTCATATTTTTCTTGAAGGCTTTAGATGTAGGATCTTTGACTTTGTTATCTTCTGGTTGTATGTTTTGATTTTCTTTGTTAGTAAAGTAAGAGTCTACATTTTTTCCCACTGTTTGCTCGTTTTCCCAGCCAATTACATGCCTTTTTGGCTCTTTGTTAAGGTAGAACTCTGCTTCCAGTGTGGAGGGTATGCTATCCTAAGCTTCAGGGGTTTTGTGCAGTTGTTTTCAGAGATATTTCTAGGGACCTGTAAATTTTTAGTTTTTTCCAAGGTTGTATGAACAAAGGAGAGATGTTTACTCTTCTCTTTGACTGTGCTCTCGTCTGTGAGTGACCACAAACATTCTTTTCTGACTTGGAACTGTAAGGAGAATTCCCTATCCACTGCTGTCACAAGCTCTGCTACACCAGCACTCCTCCTCACCTCTGGACTGCCACCCAGGACTTTGACCCAGATCCAGGAACTTCTAAGTTGTCTTTGGCATTTGTGGGTTGAGAATTTGGGAAACTGCCATAGCTGCCAGTGATTAGTGCCCTAAGTCCTGCTCTGGGTTTGCTAGAGCCTCATCTGTGCTGGTGTAGCACACAGTGGACTGCATTGTCTCAGAATGGTGCAACAGACCTTTCCTGTCCATCTTCCAGGTTGTCTTGGGCTGGAAATTTGTTTCATGCTGTCATTTTCTGGGTTCTGCTGCTCTAGAATATGTATAGAGCCATTTTTTACAGACATTTGGAGGGATTTGGGGGAGAGCTCAAACAAGTACCTGCTTTTACTCTGCCATCTGGGCTCTGCCCCTGAGTTTATAATATTTTCCCTCCCTCTCTCCCCTCACCACTCATCGAGAAGGATTTGATTTATATGCGTGCAGTCATGCAAAACATTTCCATCTTCTGATTATATTTTTGAATGTTTTCCCTCAGATTTTTTATAAAGAACTCTTGATACACTTTCTATCATGATTTGTTGTACAGTTATCCACTTGTTTTATTGAATCTATCAGGCTAGAATTTTTTGAACTGCAAACATATAATTTTATTAAATAATAGTCATATAAAATTGAACAAAAAAAGGTCTTTAATCAAAAAGCTCACTTTTGGCTTTCATGTGCTGAAGTGGTTTTTCTTCCTGATTAGAAGATGGCAAAGGCAGCCAGGATGAACACATTATCAGCAAAAGCCACATCACCTACATAAACAGTTGCATTACTTAGCCTGTGCCTATGCTCTTGGCAAAGTAGTCTTTGTAGGGCAACAATGACAAAAAAAATTTAATGGAGCCATTAACTAGCAATTTCTGCATTTGGGGCAAATAACACATGCCTGGGGCAAATGAATGAAGCATGCTGCTTGGGAGGCTGCCATTGGCAGAGGTGAAGGGTGAACCAGGAAAAAGCTTATGTTGTATAGCCTCTAGCACATCATCTGGTATTTTCTCATTTTACCTAATTATTCTTGTTAACTAGGTGCTAAGCTCAATTGCTTTCATGCTGTAGCCGAACTGTGCTATAGCATCCTTTAAATTTCAGTGCCCTAGGACAATGGTCTGATTGCCTCTACCAGAGTTACAATTCTGTCAACAAATGTTTATTAAGCATCTAGGATATACTCTGCATTAGGAGAGAAGATGAAAGAAATGACACAAATCCTGCCCTCAAAGGACTTGGTTATATAATTGGAAGGATTGTACAAGTATATAAGCTATTGCTTAAGATGAGGGCAAAGGAGCAGCATAGAGTGGTAAGAGAGATTAAGGAAAGATCAAACCTGGCTGAGGGAATCTGAGGGTGCTTCATGGAGGGGATGGACCTTGAAAGAAGGGAAGGAAGTAAACAGGCTGAAATGGGGTGAGATAGTCATCCCAGATATGAAGAACAAAATGAGCCAAAGCATGTAAGATAGACATTGTAGGTTGTATCACTGATTCATAGGATCCCAGACTTGGAAAGGAACACAGAGGCCATCTAATTTGAATATCTGAATAAAAATTATCTCAATAAATATGGTCATCCAGCCTTTTCTGGATAGTTTAGTGATTCCTCTTCTGGGTAGCTGTAATTGTTAGGAAGTTCTTCCTTACACTAACCTTAAATCTTCCTCTCTTGTGAATTCTATTCATTCTTCTAGAGCTGCCTTCTGGGGTCAAGCAGACAAATCAAAGCCTTTTTCCACCTCACCGTCCTCTAAGTACTTGAAGACAACTCTCATGTTCATTCTAGGCCTTCTCTTCTTTAGGTTAAACATCCCCTGTTCCTTCAGTGGATCCACACATGTCCTCACTCTGAAGTCTTTCATCATCTTCTTTACCCTCCTCGAGATGCCCTGTTGCTTATCAAAGCCTTTTGTACAAGGTGATGCACCGACTGAACACAGAATTCTCAGGAACAGGGAGAACTATAGAAGAGGCATCGTAGCTCTAGATACTGTGCTGATCAACAAGTCAAGATTACTTTAACTTTTTTGGGTTCATGTTTCACATTATTAACTCATATTAGGTTTGCAAACTGAATCTTTTTCATATGAAATTTTGTCTACTTGTGACTCTCCCATCTTGTTTTTGAGGTTGATTTTATTCTAACCTATGTGTAGGGCTTTCCATGTATCTTATTAAATGTCATCTTATTAGGTTCCGCTCAATGTTCTAACCTATTGAAAATTTTTTAGACACTATTATCTTCAATTTATCCTTATCCATTTTGTTTGTACATAGTTGTTTGAATATTATCTCCCCCATTAGACTGTGAGCTTCTTGAGAGCAGAGTCTGTCTATCTTTTGCCTCTCTTTGTATCTTCAGCCCTTAGCACAGTGCCTGGCACATAGTAGGCACTAAATAAATGTTTATTGATTGGTCAGCTCAGAGTGTTGGTTACCTTTCTTCACTCTGTGTCATTTGTGCATTTGATAAGCTTGCCATCTCTGCCTTTATTCCTGTGATGAATAAAAATGTTTAACAGTTCAAGGTCAAGCACAGATCACTGAGGCTTTCCACTACAGACAAGCTGACATCAAACCATTATTGAATATTGTAATCAGGTAAGCGTATTGTGCCAAGAAGTTTCATTCTGAAATTGATGCCTCTTTATGACTCAAGTTTTAAAAATGTCCTTATTAAGTCAAATTAATAAGCATTTATTAAATATGTACTTTGTGCCAGGCATTGTGCTAAGTGATGGGAATACAAATAACAAGCAGAAAGAAGGACAGTCACTACTCTCAAGGACCCTGAATTCTAATGGGAGAAAATAACACATGAAAGGAAGCTGAAAAGAGGTGGGGGGAACTGGGTAGAGAAGGTCTTGAGAGTCAGGACTACAGCCTGGAGAGAAATGAAGACATGGCTGGCCTAGGCTTCTTCCTTCAAATGGAGGTTCAAGGAAGAGAAAAGCTGCAGGGACAGAGGGTGCTTTAATTATGAGAAGTCTAGGGGTGGATAGAAAACTTCCAGAGTAAAGACTTTTCCATAGTCAGGTATATAATATTGAATGCATAAGAGTCTATAAGCACAGTTTCCTTGGCATTGATGAAGACTTCCTTGAAGAGGCACTACCTGGCTATTGAAAACAGCACTGACATACACTTCTGTGCCCAGTCTGAGAGTACTGTAGTGGAAAGAATATTGAGGGGGGGAGGTATGTGGAGACAATATGGCTGAATAGAAGCAACAGTTCAGCCAAACTCTCCCAAGATTCCCCACCAAAAACTTTAAAATAATGCCTTAACTTGAATTTTGGAGAGACAGAACCAACAAAAGGTCAAGATGAGAGTTTTTTCCAGCCTAAGACAACTTAGGAGCTCAACAAGAGTCTATGACACTGGGGCAGGGGCCAGTCCAGAGAACATATGGTGACAGCGCCAGAACCAGCACCAGTAACAAGCCTTGACAGTGGCCACAACATCAGCAGCAACAACTTCAGAAGTTCTCAGCCCAAAGATGGTAAAGGCTTTGGGCAACCGGTCAGAAGAGATTATGGGGGACTCTGAACTGGTGCTTGGCACAGGACCCAAGTGCATTAAGCCCAAACAGTTTTAGGTCTCAGTTCCATGGTAGAGAAGAGTGCTAGTGCTTGTGGCTACAGGAGAATGAGGAAGCAGGGTCCCTGGTTGCATCTCCAGAGCCAAGAGGACAGCTAGCACTTGTGGATGCAGAGGGAGCAGGAGTTTTTTCTGGCTAAAGACCAGAACACAGAACAGGAAAGTAATGATAACACCTCTCTCAGGATCACACTACCTTGGAAGCAACCAAAAAACTTACAGGCCCCAAGAACTAACTCTGAAAACAGTAACTGAAAAGCATGAAGTTTGGATAAGTGCTCCATCCTACCCCAGTAACAGAGCCCAACTTTAACATAAAGTTAGAAGTTATGAAATAGGCTAGAAAACAAACAAAAGGACAAGACTATAAAAAGCTACTATTATTATAGGGAAGATGAAGACATAAACTCAAAAGAAGACAACATGAAAGCAATTATAAGCAAAGTCTCAAAGAAAACAAATGCTAACTGGTCACAAGAATTCCTGGAAGAGTTAAAGAAAAGAGAATAGAATTGTAGAGGAAAAAATTGGAAGAAAAATGAGAGTGATGCAAGAAAATTATGAAAAGAGAATTAACAGTTTAATAAAAGAAGCAATAAATATGAAGAAAATAACAACTTTTAAAAAATGTGAATAGTATTTTATTTTCCAATTACATATAAAGACAATTTTCAACATTCTTTTTAATAAGATTTTGAGTTCCAAATTTTTCTCCCTTTCTCCTTCCCCTCCCCCTCACTAAGAAGGCAAGCAGTCTGATATAGGTTATACATGTGCAATCATGTAAAATATATTTCCACGGAAAATAACAGCTTAAAAAACAGAATTGACCAAATGATAAGAGGCACAAAAACTCACTGAAGAAAAGAATTCCTTAAAAAATTAGAATTGGGCAAGTGGAAATTAACGATTCCATAAGACATCATAAAAATAAAACAAAGTCAAAAGAAGGAAAAAATAGAAGAAAAAGTAAAATATCTAATTGGAAAAGCAACTGATTTGGAAAATAGATCAAATAAAGATAATTTAAGAGTTATTGGACACCTGAAAGCCATGATCCAAAAAAAAAGCCTAGATATCATATTTCAAGAAATTATAAAGAAAAATTGCCCCAATATCTTAGCCAGAAGGTAAAATAGAAATTGAAAGAATCCACCAATTATTTTCTGAAAGAAATCCCAAAACAAAAACTTCCAGGAATATTATAATCAAATCCCAAAGTTCCTCAGGCAAGCTCTGGCAATGCATGCATCAACCTCATTGTCAATGTAGACATCCCTGGAAAGTACACTACCAAGGTAAGTGAACTTATCCACAGCTTTCAAAACTTCTCCATTTGTTGTAACCGATGGTTCTACGTATGGATGGTGTGGTGGTGGCTGATGGAGCACTTGTGTTTTTTGGTGTTAATTATTAGGCCAAAATTAGCACAGGCAGCAGAGAATTGATCCATACTTTGTTGCATCTCAGCTTCAGAGGCTGCACTGAGTGCACAATCATCTGCAAACAGAAAATCATGCACCAGCACTCCCTCCACTTTGGTCTTGGCTTGTAGCCTTTTTAAATTGAAAACTTACCACCATTATGGTAGTTGACTTTGATGCCATGTTCATCCTCATTGAAACTAGTATTCAAACTATGCTTCAGAGAGCACAACTCTGATGGGCTGGCCACGTTGTTCAAATGCAAAATGTACACTTTCCCAAAAGACTATTTTATGGAGAATTTACATGGGGCAGGCAATCACATGGTGATCACAAGAAATGATACAAGGACACTCTCAAGGTCTCTCTCAAGAACTTTGGATTTGACTGTGCAACATGGGAGACACTGGCACAGGACTGCTCAGTATGGCGTGCCCATTTAAGAAAAGGTGCTGTGCTATTTGAGCAAAGCAGAATTGAGATAGCACAAAGTAAATACAGGATGCACAAATTTGGGATATCCACCCCAAATATTCATATGGACTA
The DNA here is from genome assembly GCF_028372415.1 of Notamacropus eugenii. Lineage (NCBI taxonomy): Eukaryota > Metazoa > Chordata > Mammalia > Diprotodontia > Macropodidae > Notamacropus > Notamacropus eugenii. The sequence continues at coordinate 231,649,508 of NC_092876.1, forward strand.
TCTGTGCCCAACATGTGAAGATGAAGGACAACAACCGAAGCAAGAGGGCACTGGTTAGTGAGATGGGGGAAAAGGCACTGGGAATCTGTGAATGCCTCAACTGGCCCTCATTGAGGCTTGAGGGGATTTAGGAGAGCACGCAAGTATGCCTGTCTCAGTTGACCCCATCAAGATGTAGGGATGGTTGCCCCCTTAATTCCCACCAGTCCCTGTGAGAAGGTGATTAGGGAATGCTGTAGGAGCTGGTTCTCCTAGAAATCATTTGAGAAAACTAGACTAGAATAAAGTAAGATTTAACTCCTCTGGAGTGGTCTGCCTGTCTGAGCAGATCAAGAATGAATCTATTAGAGGCTGGCGACTGAAACTTTCAGTGCCTCCTGTGTGTTACCTGTGAAATAAGAAGTCTCTGTTTTTTGGATAATGTCAGTCCGAAAGGACACCTTTTATGGAGGAATGGAAAAAAATCTGGTATGTGTTTTGGAACCACAGGACCCCTTTGTCCCCTGATTCCTTGCTTTTTTTATGTCATGTATCCCTTTTGAAGTCTGGTGAAACCTAATGACTTTCTTCTCAGAATTATGGTTTTAAATGCATAAAATAAAATACACAGGGTTACAAAGGAAACCAGTTACATTGACATTCACTTCCTAATTATTAAAATACATTTATCAAAATATTAAAAACAAACAAGAATAATTCAAGTTTCCAGACCCCAGGTTAAGAACCCTTGGTAAACAATGAAAAGTGGTATTTGGCAACCACATTTAATCAATCTTATCAGGAGAGAAGGAGACAAAAGCCTTCCCCCAGTCTTTGACAAGACAGTTGTTTTGCTTTTTAAGACGAATGAGATTGTTATCTATTACCCCAATCTAAGTTAGCAGGGAAGAGCTTGACCTGACTCTCCCCTCTCTCATACAATCTGAGTGTGCAGCCAACTGAAGAAGATGGGGTGGGACAGCACGCCTTCTACCTCGCTGGTTAACATGCCCTTGTAATCTCTGCTTCTAAACTCTTTTTCTCAAACTTCCCCATGAGCTGGAGGTTGAATGGTGATTAATTACAATTTCCTTTCTTAGCAAAGGCCCTTCCCCTGGCCCAGCCTGTTGACTTTACTTGACCTTGGGCTGTCTAGTATGATTATTCATAAAGGATCTTTCCACTTTACTCAGCCTCAGAGAATTGGAGACTAAGACTTGTCAGAAACACCTTCTCCAATCTATTTTCTTTGTAATAAAAAAATTTCAGTCAACCCTGAGAAAACATTAACATGGGGGGCTTTCCCCAAGCCTCTTAATTCTAGTGCCTTCCTTGGGTTAATTATTTCCCATTTATCTTGTATATACCTTGCTTTGTATATATTTGTTTGCATGTTGTCTTTCCCATTAGATAGAATAGAAGAATGTAGCTACCCTAAAAAGGAATTTGAGGCTCCTCTCTTGAGTACAAAATGCAATGGGAGAGTGTGAGCCAGAAAGGGACTGACTGCATCATCTTGTTAATTTGAAAGATGAAGCCTTTCCTGGCTACATAAGCCAATCAAATGCGGCTTCCTCCACCAACATGGTAGAAGATGCAAAGTGCCTCATGTTCCTAGATTTGGACATACCCAGGGAAGCTTGTGGAAATGAGCATGCCCAGGACAAGTCCCTCTAGAGGAAGTGAGCATGCCCAGGATTGGAAACATCCTTGTTAGGAGAAGCGAGCATGCTCAGGACAAGCCCCTTCAGAGAACTTTTTTTTTTTTTTAAGGTAAGTGAGCATGCACAGAACAAACCCCCTCAAGAAGCAACCTTGTTAGGAGAAAAATGAGTTTGCTTGAAAGACACCTTATACTCTTCAGTAAAGGAGAAAGTTAGAGGTAAAACGAGGGATAGTTAAGCTAAAGTTATCTTTCATGAGGTTCAAAAGCCTAACGCTAGCGAGCACTAAGTCTCAGTGAATCAGTTCTGTCAGTTGTGTCTCTCTCATGTTGTCCCCTAGGTCAGGCTCTGTGTTGTTAGAGATCTGTCTTTATAGTCACTATTTTTTTTTTTATTAATAGCATATTTATTGAAGATTAACAGAGCCTTTTAAAAATGATTTGTTTTTCAGTTCTCAACATTGACTTCCACAACAATTTGAATTCAAAATTTTCTTCCCATCTCTCCCCACTCTCACCCCAGGACAATGTGCATCCCATCCACTCTTCCTCCAGTCTGTCCTCCCTTCTATTACTCACTCTTCTTCCATTCTCCTCCCCTCTATTTTCCTGTAGGGTAGAACAGATTTCCATACTCCATTGCCTGTATAGCTTAATTTCCAACTGCATGCTAAAACACTTTTTAACATTCATTCTTAAAGCTTTGAGTTCCACATTATCTCCTTCCCTCCCTACCCACCCTCATTGAGAAAACAAGCAATTCCATTTAGGTCACACATGGGTAACAGTGCAAAGCATTTCCATAATAGTTGTGTTGTAAAAGACTAACTACATTTCCCTCTGTCCTATTCTACCCTTCATTTATTCCATTCTCTTCCTTGACCTGTCCTCCCACAATAATGTTTGCTTCTGATTATCCCTTTCCTCAATTTGCTGTCCCTTCTATTATCTTCCCTCTCCTATCTCCTTCCCCCTTACCTTCCTGCAGGGTGAAATAGATTTCCATATCCAGTGGAGTGTGTGTTATTCCCTCATTAATCCAAATCCCATGAGAGTAAGGTTCAATTATTTCCTTTCATCTCCCTCCTTTCCCCCTCCATTGTAAAAACTCTTTCTTCCCTCTTATGTGTAAGATGATTTGCTACCTTCTACCTCTCCCTTTCTTTTACTCCTAGTACATTACATTCAATAGTAAATTTTATTTTTTTAGATTCTTTCATATTCAGCTCACCCCGTGCCCTTCATGTATATTTGTATGTACTCACATATGCATACATATACACATATACTCATGTAAACATACATACCTACACATATATAATATACACATACATATATACCCATACACACTTACATATACATATATATATTCCCTCTAACTACCCTAATACTTAAAATGGTCCCATGAGTTACAAATAACGTCTTTCCACATAGGAATGTAAACAGTTCAACTTTAAGGAGTTCCTTAAGGCTTCTTTTTCCTGTTTACCTTTTCAAGTTTCCCTTGATTCTTGTATTTGAAAGTCAAATTTTCTATTCAGCTCTGATTTTTTCAACAAGAATGGTTGGAAGTCCTCTATTTCATTGAAATTTCATTTTTTCCCCTGAAGTATTATACTGAGTTTTGCTGGTAGTTTTGCTGATTCTTGGTTTTAATCCTATCTCTTTTGATCTCTGGAATATCATATTCCAAATCCTTTGATCCCTCAGTGTAGAAGTTGCTTAATCCTGTGTTATCCTGATTGCATTTCCACAATACTTGAATTGTTGGTTTCTGGCTGCTTGCAATATTTTCTCCTTGACCTAGGAACTCTGGAATTTGGCCACAATGTTCCTAGGAGTTTCTCTTTTTGGATCTCTTTCAGGAGGTGATCAGTGGATTCTTTCAATATTTATTTTGGCCCCTGGTTCTAGAATATCAGGGCAGTTTTCCTTGATAATTTCATGAAGGATGATGTCTAGGCTCTTTTTTTGATTGTGACTTTCAGGTAGTGCTATAATTTTTATTTATTATTTATTTATTTATTTAACATTCATTTTAACAAAATTTTGGGTTACAAATTTTCTCCCCTTTTATCCCCTCCTCCCCCAAACACCAAGCATTCTAATTGCCCCTATGACCAATCTGCTCTCTCTTCTATCATCCCTCTCTGCCCTTGTCTCCATCTTCTCTTTTGTCCTGTAGGGCCAGATAACTTTCTATACCCCTTTACCTGTATTTCTTATTTCCTAGTGGCAAGAACAGTACTTGACAGTTGTTCCTAACACTTTGAGTTCCAACTTCTTTACCTCCCTCCCTCCCTACCCCTTCCCTTTGGAAGGCCAGCAATTCAATATAGGCCAAATCTGTGTAGTTTTGCAAATGACTTCCATAATAGTTCTGTTTTATAAGACTAACTATATTTCCCTCCATCCTATCCTGTCCCCCATTACTTCTATTCTCTTTTGATCCTGTCCCTCCCCATGAGTGTCGACCTCAAATTGCTCCCCCCTCCCCATGCCCTCCCTTCCATCATCCCCCCCACCCCGCTTATCCCCTTATCCCCCACTTTCCTGTATTGTAAGATAGGTTTTCATACCAAAATGAGTGTGCATTTTATTCTTTCCTTTAGTGGAATGTGATGAGAGTAAACTTCATGTTTTTCTCTCACCTCCCCTCTTTATCCCTCCACTAATGAGTCTTTTGCTTGCCTCTTTTATGAGAGATAATTTGCCCCATTCCATTTCTCCCTTTCTCCTCCCAATATATTTCTCTCTCACTGCTTGATTTCATTTTTTTTTAAGATATGATCCCATCCTCTTCAATTCACTCTGTGCACTCTGTCTCTATGTGTGTGTGCGTGTGTGCATGTGTGTGTGTGTAATCCCACCCAGTACCCAGATACTGAAAAGTTTCAAGAGTTACAAATATTGTCTTTCCATGTAGGAATGTAAACAGTTCAACTTTAGTAAGTCCCTTATGACTTCTCTTTGCTGTTCACCTTTTCATGCTTCTCTTCATTCTTGTGTTTGAAAGTTAAATTTTCTTTTCAGCTCTGGTCTTTTCATCAAGAATGCTTGAAAGTCCTCAATTTCATTGAAAGACCAATTTTTCCCCTGAAGTATTATACTCAGTTTTGCTGGGTAGGTGATTCTTGGTTTTAGTCCTAGTTCCTTTGACTTCTGGAATATCCTATTCCATGCCCTTCGATCCCTTAATGTAGAAGCTGCTAGATCTTGTGTTATCCTGATTGTAATTCCACAATACTTGAATTGTTTCTTTCTAGCTGCTTGCAATATTTTCTCCTTCACCTGGGAACTCTGGAATTTGGCCACAATGTTCCTAGGAGTTTCTCTTTTTGGATCTCTTTCAGGTGGTGTTCTGTGGATTCCTTGAATATTTATTTTGCCCTCTGGTTCTAGAATCTCAGGGCAGTTTTCCTTGATAATTTCATGAAAGATGATGTCTAGGCTCTTTTTTTGATCATGGCTTTCAGGTAGGCCCATAATTTTTAAATTGTCTCTCCTGGATCTATTTTCCAGGTCAGTTGTTTTTCCCATGAGATATTTCACACTATCTTCCATTTTTTCATTCTTTTGGTTTTGTTTTGTGATTTCTTGGTTTCTCATAAAGTCATTAGCCTCCATCTGTTCCAGTCTAATTTTGAAAGAACTATTTTCTTCAGTGAGCTTTTGAACCTCCTTTTCCATTTGGCAAATTCTGCTTTTTTAAAGCATTCTTCTCCTTGTTAGCTGTTTGGAACTCTTTTGCCATTTGGATTAGTTTATTTTTAAAGGTGTTATTATCTTCAGCATTTTTGGAGTCTCCTTTAGCAAGCTGTTGATTTGCTTTTCATGATTTTCTTGCATCTCTTTCATTTCTCTTCCCAATTTTTCCTCCATCTCTCTTATTTGATTTTCAAAATCCTTTTTGAGCTCTTCCATGGTCTGAGACCATTGCATATATTTTTTGGAGGTTTTGGAAACCTTGACTTTCATGTCTTCATTTGATGGTATGCTTTGTTCTTCCTCATCCAAAAGGATAGAAGAAAATACCTTTTCACCAAGAAAGTAACCTTCAATAGTCTTATTTTTCCCACCCTTTTGGGCATTTTCCCAGTGAGTTGCTTGACTTTTGAAGTGTAGGGTATACTCTAGGGACCAGTAAGTTCTCAGTTCCTCCAAGGTGGCAAAATCAAGGGAGAGGAGTTTACTCCTCCCCTGGCCTGTGCTCTGGTCTGTGAGCACCCATAAGCACTCTTTTCTACCCTGGAACTTGGAGTATGGTTCCCTCTCCACAGAGAAGCTCTGCCAAGCCAGCACTCCTCCTCACCCCAGGACTGCCACTCAGAACTGAAATTCAAATCAGCTGCTCAATTCCCCCAGGGTCTTTAGGGTGAGGGCTCCAAAAGTGGACACTGCTGCCACCCTGGGCCTGGGGATGGGACCTGACCACTCTCCCCTCTCACTTAGGTGAAAGAGCTTTCTTACTAACATTTGAAGCTGTCTTTGGCTTTGTGGGTGGAGAAATCTGAGAACTGCAGCCACTTCCCATGATTCCACACTCTGAAGCCTGCTGCAGTCCTGTCTGTTCCTCTCAGCCATGGCTGGTCTGTGCTCTGCTCTGAGCCTGGTGTGATAGACCTTTCTTATTGGGCTTCAGACTGTCTTGGGCTGGAAATATCTTTCATTCCTATTGTTTTGTGTCTTGTGCTGCTCTAGAATTTGTTTAGATTTATTTTTTACAGGTATTTTATGGGCAGGTTCCTCCTTCTACTTTGCCATCTTGGCTCCCCCCCCCCCCATAGTCATTTCTTTTGATGCATGCTGGCTTTGTGACTCTGGATAAGTCATTTTTGCACAATTAGTGAGAAGCTGCTGGTGTGTTTTGGGAGAAGAATTTCCTCAGCAGGCATTCCCCAGCCTATGAAATGAAGGTGAGAAGAAAACTGGAAACAAAAATCTTCAGTTTTGGAGTCTGGCATGCAGTATGTATGCTGCAAATGTGTATGAAATGAAATTGAATTATGGGATACTTGGTATCAAGGTAGCATTCTAGGAAAAATATATGGGAAGGAAAAGGAATTGCAAGTAGCTTACTGAGTGTGAAACTGAGCTTGTAATTTCTGCCCATGGGGTATTGACTTTCCTCATTTAGCCATGCTCGTGGCTTGCTGAAATGTAAGACTTTTATTTTAACTTCTCAGAAACCATTGCGTTTTCTCGCTTGGTGTAACTGAAGCAGAATTATTTATTTAGTTTTCAAAATAGATTGGCGGGAAAGGCCATATGTATAATTAAAATGAAGTATTGTTTACTAATGTTCTGAATTTCATAGTCTTTGAAATGCTTCTGTTTTCATACCAATGAGACTTAACTTTGAGGCAGAAAAGCCTCTTATTCCATGAAAACTTGTAGGTTTCTATATCATAGTTCTTATGTTCATGAGGCACTTTGACTCTCAGCTTCAGCTGCCTCATCTGTAAAATGGCAATAATAACAGTCACCTCCCAGGACTGTTGTGATGATAGAGATTACATTTGTAAAGAACTTTGCAAACCTTAAGGCACTATAAGTTTTAGCTATTTGTGAACGTTAGGCATTAAAAATAATAATAATTATCATTTGTATACAGCATTACTTTAAGGTTTGCAAAGTACTCTGCAAATATTATTTCTATCTTCACTACAGCCCAAGGAGGTATTATTTCCCATTTAATAGATAAGGAAACTGAGTCAGGCAGAGGTTAAGTGACTTGCCCAGGTCACACAGCCAGTAAGTGTCTATGAGGCTGGATTTGGACTCCTTTTCCTGATTCCAGGTCCAACACTCTATCCACTGTACCCCAGTACATCCTGATTCTGCGTAACTATAAATACGTGCTTTTCTTTACATTCTTTACAATGACCTAGTTCTGGTAGTTAATGCCCAGTTAGCTATTTTTTTCAGTTGCAGTGACCAGTAGGACTACAACTCTTCCTTCTCCTTCATTCAATTGTCATTTAAAGGTGAAAATTAGGTGTGATGGTTTAAGAGTATGGTTTATTCAAAGATTCTGTTTATAAACGTTATTTCTTTTGTCTTTGTAATCTTATGGTCTCTTTGTTGGCTACTATGTGGAAATAATTTAGTGAAATGGAAGGAATATTGACCTTGTAGTCAGAAGACCTGTGTTAAAGTCTTGACTCTTCCAGTGACTTGCCATGTGATCTTGGACAAATCACTTGATGACTCTGAGACTCAGTTTCTCCATCTGTAAAACTGATATAAAAGTAACATTATCATTCCCTACCTCATAGAATTATTATGAGGATAAAGGGAATAGTTAAAATGTATATTCATATAAAATTATGTATTACATATACTATTAAGCAGTACATGTAATATAATAAAGATATATTAATTATATAATTGATGTGTTGATCACTATATTAATATAATAATAAATGTTTATGTATATTATATATAGTTATGGGTAATTATATATAATTTCTTTGGAATCTCAGATATTAAATAAATATTATTGTTATTGGCTGCTGGGAGGAGGCAGTGGGATGTAGTGAGAAGAGCTGTGGACTTGGATTTATATCCTGGTTCTGGCCACTCTGGTAGAATGACTTCCTCTGTCTGAACCTCAGTTTTTTCATCTGTAGAAGGGAGAATAATGCCTATAATGTCAACTTTATAAGAATGTTGTGAGGAAAGTGTTTGTGAGCTGTAAAATACTGTAGTAATAAGAGAGATTATGTAATTTCATGCTCAATTTATACATTTTATGTTTATGTTTTTGGCCATTATTTCAGCTAGCTTTTTCATTTGCTATTACCATTTTAATTATAATTTTTATTTCTTCATGTATCCTAAGGCTATTTGAAGTAAAAGCATAATTTTGTAAATTGAATGAATAGATATGGTTCACTTATAGAAAGGAAACAAAGAAGAGGAAAGTATGATACTTTCTTCAATGGTTGTAAAGCAATTTCCCTAACTTCAGCCAAGATCTGCTTACCTATAAAATGCTATGAATACTCAAATGTGGCTTTGCTTTCTAAAACAGTGAATTTTTTCCCTCTTTTATTTAATAATAAGTGTTTGTATATCTGTCTGTTTAGGGCTACTAGGTTGGACCGTGGATAGAGTGTGGGCCTGGAGTCAGGATGACTCATTTTCCTCAGTTCAAATCTGGCCCCAGACATTTACAATCTGTGTGACCCTAGGCAAGTCACTTAACCCTGTTTGCCTCAGTTTCCTCATCTATAAAATGAACTATAAAAAGGAAATGGCAAAACACTCCAGTATCCTTGTCAAGAAAACCCCAAATGGAGTCACAAAGGATTGTACATGACTGAGTAACAGCAACCATCTATTTATCTTTTGTTCTTTAACATTACCTGGCATACATACTTTTTAGAAGGGAGTCCCCCAGAAAAAGTATCCCAGATTCTAGACAATGTGGGGGCCAGTACCTACTCAAAATCATGGCTATGAACTACTTCCCACCCAGGTGTTTACTTTTTATATTTTATTAAATCAAATGAAGTAATATAGGTAAAGTCCCTTACAAACTTTACAGTGTATATGTGATAGCTATTATTACTAGCAAGCCAGAAGATAGTTAGTTCAAACAAAAGACATTTAGTCAAAAAATTTGTCAAATAATGTGGCAAGATAAGAATGTCCCCATGTACATGTAGAATATACTCTCCTGCTGATAACCACATCTCCAGTGGGGGCAGGTACATAGATAAAGAACCCATGTGATGAAGGATGATTCATGGATGGCACACTCATAGGAACATGTATGGCCAGGGTCTCTGATGCTGCACTCTCCTGCTTGTATCATCTCTGTTGGGTATTGTTCTCCTGGTTGGTCACTACTTGGCCGTAAGATGCTTGGCATTCTTTGGGCAAATGGTTAATGAGCTCTATGTGACCACTTTCTGGGCGTCAGTATGGCTAGCCACCTACTGGTCATGTTGGCTGCTGTGGTGTGGTGATTAGAAATCTCTCCCTGATGAGGCAAACTGACAAATCTTTAGTCCTAGCTGAAGTTAGGAGTCCCCAGAGTCAGTTAAGGGGCCACCAAAAGGATCAGAGCTATACAGAATGCTCTGTGTCTGGATCTGAATCAAAGTCTATTTTCCAATACAGTTATCTGACTTTGATTTAGATATTCCCTGTAAATCTTGTGGCCATGGTATGCCTTCCCAAAGTCATTTTAGGAAGTTATGCCCAAACACAACTCCACAAGAACTTCAGGGCATCTAGGCTACAGATCTCACTTCATTCCCAAAATCTTCTCTGCAAATAAATCCAGACAAGAGTAAAAATAAATGAAGGCAAGGTTATTTTCCTACTCCCTCCTGGACCATATTTCTTTCATTATTATTGATATCTATCAGCAGAAAAACAAACCAAGCTAAGTTTTTGGTGCTGTATTCTGGCCAGAAAGACTTAGTTGCACCTCTAGAGGTGGTGGGACAGGGGTTAGAGCCTTGGGTCTGAAGTCAGGAAGAACTGAGTTGAGATCCAGTTTCAGACACCTGGGCAAGTCGCTTAGCCTCTGTTTGCCTCAGTTTTCCTCTTCTGTAAATGACAGCATGTGCCTCCTAAGGTTGTTGTGAGGATCAAGTGAATTAGTATTTACCAAAAGTACAGGGCCTGCTTATTCTCCTGTCTTCCCTTCCCTTGATTGTCCCACTAGATATGGGGCAGCAAGGTGGTGCAGTGGATAGAGCACCAGTGCAGGAGTCAGGAGGACCTGAGTTCAAACCTCACCTCAGACACTTGACACTCACTGGCTGTGTGACCTTGGGTGAGTCACTTAACCCCAGCTGCCTCATCCTGGATGATCTCCAGTCATCCTGATGAATATCTGGTCACTGGATTCAGATGGCTCTGGAGGAGAAGTGAGGCTGGTGACCTGCACAGCCCTCCCTCACTCAAAACAAAGTCAAGTGCACGTCATATCATCATTTCTCTGATGGCATGGTCTTCTTTGAAAACAAAGGACAAACACACACACACACACACACACGATATACCTAGGGCAACTTCAAACCATTGTGTGGATTTGATATTAAAATAAATCAGGCAGTATAGAAACCTTTACATATGTAGATAGGTAGTAAAACATTTAGGTTCTCATTCTGGGCCCCCACTTAGCTACTCTGAGTTCTAAGTATTTCGTAGGTAAAGATTCTTATTTTTGACACTCATCAAAATAGTCACTTGAAAAAACACTTGTTGTAACAAAGTACAGGAGGCTTGATCACATTGAAATCTCTGAGAACTAGAGAGAAATACTATCACAAACTCTAAGACACATCATAACCATAAAATTTTTTCCCCCATCCTTAATATAATATTGCACAGTGCAACTGCTACATGACAAACTAGTGCAAAGAAATAGAAGCAAGCCTAACCAACCAATGAGAGAGACAGAGACAGAGAGAGAGAGAGAGAGAGAGAGAGAGAGAGAGAGAGAGAGAGAGAGAGAGAGAGAGAGAGAGAGAGAGAGAGAAGGAAGGAGGACGAAGGGGGCCAACCCTTTTTGTCTTGTCTTTTGACTCCTATATTAATTGCTCTTGTCTTTACTAGCAGCTTTGAGTATTTCAGTCAAATGTTACCTAACTTATGTTTAGAAGACCATTTTAGTTCTTAAACTTCATGATTGAAGTAAATCTCCCCAAAGCTCTACTTTCCCAAATGGAAAAAGAACTGCATGTTGTTAATGGTGAGGAAACTTTTAACCTTCCTCTCCCTGCCCCATTCATGTTCTTCTGTTCTGTGAAAATAGCAATGCTAGTGTTGGTTAAAGAAGGCTGAATTGCAGGTGATCTTTGACTTGTTTCATGCCAGAAATATTTCCCATCTCTCTCACATTTCTCCATAGCACAGAGGAGAAATTGTGTTTTAATGGAAAGAGTATTTGACTTTGGATTCAAAAGACCTTGTTCTGAATCCTGGTCCATACAAGTCACTTAAGTTCTATAAGCTTCAGTTCCCTCATCTATTGAATGGTTATAATAATAGCTCACATTTTGCATTTCTTTGTTACTTTAAGGTTTCTAAAGTCTGTTCCTCACAATAACCCTGTGAGGTAAACAAGGCAGATATCACTCCCCCCATTTTATAGATGAAGACATTGAGATTTAAAGAGGTTAAAATGACTTGCCCAAGACCATGTGGCTAGTAAGCACTAGAGTGGAGTTTCAAAGTCCTATTTCCTAATGCTGGATTCAGTGCTCTTTCATGACCTTCAGGTAACTCTGAATTGTGTTATAATGATGGATTCTAGAAAACATGTGTGTAAGTGCTTCATAACTATGAAGTGTTTTTTTAGAATGTCAATAATTATTAGGAACCCACTATTAAAGTCCTGGGTTCCTCAAGGCCATGCTGAAGGAATGTCCTACTGAATTGGAAAGATCACAAATACAGGCCTAGAAGCAAACTGAATTTGTTGATTTCAACCTAGTTAATTTCAGAGAGGCTTATTACCAGAAGACTAGGTATCACTAGGTAACTGAATATTTTTGACCAAAGCACCTTATAAGATCATCTAAAGCATGGAAGGGGTCTCAAACTGCCCTAGCAAAGGGCGTAACCACACAAACAAAACCACATGTCTTTGAAGGATTACAACATTCTTAGGAATAGGCATAGATGAATGGCCAGTTTTCTGATGTGCGCATATGGAATTCATTTTGTTGCCTGTGATTCAACTTGCAAAATTTTGAATTGCTGTTGTTGCTTTTTTGGTTTTATAAGCCGGACCATATAGTGAGGACTGTATACCGAACCCTTACAACAGACCTGCACAACATAATGGCCTTCAAAGGATTTCAGGCATCCACCAAAAAATGTAGGGTTGCCACAGTGCATGCTCCTGTTTGTCACATGACCTGCAGCAGCCAGTTAGCATCAGTCTGTCTCTATTCTAACCTATCTGTGGCCTGAAGAAGTTGACAAGTTCTTCATGTCTGCCTTACAAAGTCTGTGACTTTTGGGGATTTTTATGTGGAGAACAGAAAGAAACACTATTCATCATATCAGTCTAATTAAAATCATGAATTCATCTAAGTCATTGGGCATCTGGGAAGGAATAATACTTGTACATAGTAGGTGCTCAGTAAATGCTGGCCAAATTAAACTGGAAACAGCAATTGAGGAAAAAACCCCACTTATTTTTGAATGAGTTACTGGAAAGTTTGTCCTATTTCTGGGTGTGTTTGTGACTGTCACACCCAAATACATACTTCGGAGCACATTACAGCTCATTTGACTGTAATCATATTTACTATGTTATGAAAACTGTAAGGTTCTTCCCAAGTGCTGCCAGTGACTGACTGGGCAAGGAGGTATCTTGCACCAGGGATAGTTATAGCTGTTTTCATGTGCTCAGTCATCCCTAGCCACACTCTGCTGCCTTTGTAAACTGAGTGGAACAGCTTTGGGACAGTATCTCAAGTAATACTGGCATTTCCTGGCAGGGATAATGAGGGTCCAGGGCTAAGGACAGATGGAATTGAATTAAACTAGTATTTATTAAGCACTGCCTATGTACCCAGTGACTATGCTAATTGCTAGGGCTACATAGATAAAACAGTCAGTGTTTTCAGGACTCTTACATTCTGCTGGATATTAGTAACTTACATTGGGAGGTAGTGTGGCACAGTGGGAAAAGCTCTCTTTCCCTCTCTCTCATTCTCTCTCTCTTGTCTGTCTGTCTCTCTCTCTGTTTATCTCTCTGTCTCTGTCTCTCATCAGTGGTCTTAGATTCAAATGCCACTTTTGATACTATCGTGGATATCCTTAGGCAAAGTTGTTTAACCTCTTATGCCTCAGTTTCCTCAGCTGTCAGATAAGGGATTGAACTAAATGGCTTTGGAGCTCCCTAGATCTATGGTCTGCCAAGGGCTTTACTTGCATTATGTAAGTTGATCTGCACAACCTCCCTGGGAGTCAGGGACAAAGGATCATATCTCCAGGACTGGAAGAAACTTTATAGCCATATATAGTTCAACTCCTTGCTTTTATAGATGAAGAAACTGAGACCCAGGGAATTTTAAGTGATATGTTTGAGATAATATAGGTGGTAAATAACTGCCTCCTATTCTGGAGCTCATTCACTAAGCAGAGATGCCTACTGTCTTTGATGCTACTTTAGTCCCATCTGGATAATCCTTCAAATTCTACCTTTCACAGGGAATAGGGGTGAAGGCAGGGAAATGAAGGGAGGGATCTACCAGTCTGACAACAGGGGATGGAGTGAGTCATGGCAATTGGACAGTGAAGTTTCTCTAAGCTACTGTGAGGTTGTGGAGTTTCAGCCCTGAATTGCCATGACCATAGACATTGCAGCATCCAGGTCTTTGGGGGCAGAGACACAAAATTGTGTAGCGGAATGAGCTCTGAGCTGGGAGCCCTGAAACTTTAGACTGTGTCTCAGCCATATACTTCTAGTATGACCTTGATCACATGACTTTACTTCTCTGGTATTATTTCTGTCAAATCAATGGGTTGAACTAGATCAGAATTCTTAACCTGGGATTCATCAACTTGTTTTTTAAAATATTTGACAACTCTATGTCAATATGATTAGTTACCTTTGTAATCCTACATATTTTAATCTGAATCCTGAGCCAGACATAGTAAAGATGACCCTTTAGTAGAAGATGTCTGACACAGTGACACCCAGAGGTTCCCTGAAATTGCTTTTGTTGAATAGGGTTGTATTTCTATGTATTCTGCACTTCTGAGAACATGGCATTCGTGGCTACCTCAAGGAGGAAAGAGAAGAAACTGTTTTGTAATCCCTTCCTGATTAGCACCGTTTTTGGAAGAAGTAACTTGAAATCCACGAAGTCAATCACTTGGAAGAAAGAGCTCTGGAAAAAGATTCCACACTAGCTAATTTGGTAGTGTTCATGGCCTAGCTGGGAAAGGAATTTTAGGGACAATTTTTCGCTTTCCAACCTGATTTGGACCTGGCCTCATTACTATTTGGTTCAATTTAAGTGTTGGATGAAGCTTCTGCTACTGGATCTGTATATTACTTATTACATACTGAAAGTGCCCATGTAACCAACATTTTGCCAGATTCCTTTCTTATGTAGAAGAAAAACTTATATTAAGTGTGGGTCATTATTTGAACATTAATTTTTGAACATTAATAATTAATAGTTTTATTTAAAGTAGCATGTTAACTGACCTATTAATAAAGTTCAATTTTTTCTTCCTTTTTCATAACTTTTGCAATAAACCCTACTAGGCTTTTCTCCCTAGCACTTACTCTAAGATAAGATTTTTAAGGTCACACTCAGGATAATTCTTAGTATCTGTGCCTGTCAGGTCCTGAGATTACAGTTACCTTCCAAAGTTTCTAAATGTATGACATCCTCAGGCTAAGAGAGACTACCCAGTATAAGCTTCCCATTCAGATAACAGCTACCTGTATATAAGGCCACTGAGGTAGTTGAATATGTGCCAAGGTTAAAGCTTCCCCAGAGACCTGAGTTCAGACATGTTGTCTGTGATCACAGCCTTATATGTGCTGCCCAGTCAGCACTCCTGAAATCTTCAAGGCAAGATTGAATGCATACATTTATGCGAGCTGTGAGGATTTTCCTGTATATAATCAAGGGTGATTCAAACTCAGATTACACTCTGCCAAAATCTTATTACTAATGAGCACGCGACCGAAGATTGAGTCACTGCTGCCTGTGAAGATGTGGGAACTGATGAGATGTTTACACTCCTCATAGGTCTGGAAAGAATATGAGACAGTAGGGTTCCAGTGCTTGCTATGTCCTTCAATAAAACCCACTTGATACCAAGTTTTGAACTGGTCTCTGTTTTTACCTCTTACGTAACACTACATAACCATTCATTTCAAGAGCATTTGCTGCTAAATATTGAGGAAAGGAGCAGAAGAGTATCACTCAGGCTTTTCAAACTCAGAATAGATGCTAATAGAAATAGTGAAGTCTGATATAGGCTCAAATTTAGGAAGAAGAATAATGAAAATTTAGTTTAGGGTATACCAAGTTTGAGGTAGCTGTGGGACATCCAAGTGGAAATGCCCCTAAAGGCAACTGGACATGTCCTTTTGACAACACTTACTTCTCTATCTTATAGGTAGTAGTGGTTATTATCTGAAGGTTGAAGCCAAAGTGCTGTACAGAGACAAATAGAGAAGCAAGAATTAGGTGATGGGGTTCATAGGTTCACAGATTTAGCGCTTAGGGACTTTAAAGACCACGGAGTCCATTTTGTAGATTTAGAAAACTGAGGCACAAGATGGCGGAGTAGAAAGACGCAAATACACATAGCTCCGAACCCACAACCCATACAACATCGGTATAAAGTAACTCACGGTGAATTCTGGAGCAGTGAGGCCACAAAACAGTGAAGAGAAGGAGATTTCTGTTCCAGAGGGACCTGCAAACCTCTCGCAAAAGGTCCGTCGCGCTGCAGACGGGGAGCCCAGCCCAGCCTAGACCTGCTGCGGCCGCAGCACCAAGAGAAACAGACCCGAGCAGGCTTCAGGGACGGGATCTCCAGTGGCCGCACAAGTCCCTCCACCCACAGGTGACGGGGGTCGGTGAGAGAGTCTCTTTGGCGGGTCGAGAGGGGAGTGGGGTGCCCCCATAACTCGGGCCCCCCCCCCCGGGAGGTAGAGGCTGGGAGGCGGCTGCAGACCCGGGCTCCCCAAGTAGGTGGGAGCCTGGATCCATTGTTGAAGGTCTGTGCATAAACCCCCTGAGGGAATTGAGCCTGAGAGGCGGCCCTGCCCCGACCTCAGCACCTGAACTTAATCTCACACTGAATAGCAGCCCTGCCCCCGCCAAAAGCCCTAAGGCTGGAAGCAGCATTTGAATCTCAGACCCCAAACGCTGGCTGGGAGGATCAGGAGGCAAGGTGGGTGTGAGGAGAATATTCAGAGGTCAAGTCACTGACTGGGGAGAATGCCCAGAAAAGGGAAAAGAAATAAGACTATAGAAGGTTACTTTCTAGGTGAACAGGCATTTCCTCCCTGCCTTTCTGATGAGGAAGAACAATGCTTACCATTAGGCAAAGACACAGAAGGCAAGGCTTCTGTGTCCCAGCCCACCCAATGGGCTCAGGCCATGGAAGAGCTCAAAAAGAATTTTGAAAATCAAGTTAGAGAGGTGGAGGAAAAGCTGGGAAGAGAAATGAGAGACATGAAGTCAAAGTATGAACAACAAATGAGCACCCTGCTAAAGGAGACCCAAAAAAATGTTGAAGAAAATAACACCTTGAAAAATAGGCTAACTCAATTGGCAAAAGAGGTTCAAGAAGCCAATGAGGAGAAGAATGCTTTCAAAAGCAGAATTAGCCAGATGGAAAAGGAGATTCAAAAGCTCACTGAAGAAAATAGTTCTTTCAAAACTAGAATGGCAGAGATGGAGGCTAAGGACTTTGTGAGAAAGCAAGATATCACAATACAAGCCCAAAAGAATGGAAAAATGGAAGATAATGTGAAATATCTCATTGGAAAAACAACTGACCTGGAAAATAGATCCAGGAGAGACAATTTAAAAATTATGGGACTACCTGAAAGCCATGATCAAAAAAAGAGCCTAGACATCATCTTTCATGAAATTATCAAGGAAAACTGCCCTGAGATTCTAGAGCCAGAGGGCAAAATAAATATTCAAGGAATCCACAGAACACCGCCTGAAAGAGATCCAAAAAGAGAAACTCCTAGGAACATTGTGGCCAAATTCCAGAATTCCCAGGTGAAGGAGAAAATATTGCAAGCAGCTAGAAAGAAACAATTCAAGTATTGTGGAATTACAATCAGGATAACACAAGATCTAGCAGCCTCTACATTAAGGGATCGAAGGGCATGGAATAGGATATTCCAGAAGTCAAAGGAACTAGGACTAAAACCAAGAATCACCTACCCAGCAAAACTGAGTATAATACTTCAGGGGAAAAATTGGTCTTTCAATGAAATAGAGGATTTTCAAGCATTCTTGATGAAAAGACCAGAGCTGAAAAGAAAATTTGACTTTCAAACATAAGAATGAAGAGAACCATGAAAAGGTGAACAGCAAAGAGAAGACATAAGGGACTTACTAAAGTTGAACTGTTTACATTCCTACATAGAAAGACAATATTTGTAACTCTTGAAACATTTCAGTATCTGGGTACTGGGTGGGATTACACACACACACATGCACACACGCACACACACATAGAGACAGAGTGCACAGAGTGAATTGAAGAGGATGGGATCATATCTTAAAAAAAAATGAAATCAAGCAGTGAGAGAGAAATATATTGGGAGGAGAAAGGGAGAAATGGAATGGGGCAAATTATCTCTCATAAAAGAGGCAAGCAAAAGACTCATTAGTGGAGGGATAAAGAGGGGAGGTGAGAGAAAAACATGAAGTCTACTCTCATCACATTCCACTAAAGGAAAGAATAAAATGCACACTCATTTTGGTATGAAAACCTATCTTACAATACAGGAAAGTGGGGGATAAGGGGATAAGCAGGGTGGGGGGGATGATAGAAGGGAGGGCATGGGGAGGGGGGAGCAATTTGAGGTCGACACTCATGGGGAGGGACAGGATCAAAAGAGAATAGAAGTAATGGGGGACAGGATAGGATGGAGGGAAATATAGTTAGTCTTATACAACAGAACTATTATGGAAGTCATTTGCAAAACTACACAGATTTGGCCTATATTGAATTGCTGGCCTTCCAAAGGGAAGGGGTGGAGAGGGAGGGAGGTAAAGAAGTTGGAACTCAAAGTGTTAGGATCAACCATCGAGTAATGTTCTTGCCACTAGGAAATAAGAAATACAGGTAAAGGGGTATAGAAAGTTATCTGGCCCTACAGAACAAAAGAGAAGACGGAAACAAGGGCAGAGAGGGATGATAGAAGAGAGAGCAGATTGGTCATAGGGGCAATTAGCATGCTTGGTGTTTGGCGGGGAGGGGATAAACGGGGAGAAAATTTGTAACCCAAAATTTTGTGAAAATGAATGTTAAAAGTTAAATAAATAAATTTAATAAAATAAAAAAAAAAGAAAGAAAGAAAACTGAGGCACAGAAATGTTGAGTAACTTGTCCAGGGTCTTATAGCTTAAGTGATTGAAGGAATTTGAACTCAGGTCTTCCTAACCAGTACTCTATCCACTATACTATCCTTCATTACTAAGGCTTGAATTCTGATAAAGACACAAAGAAAAAGTACTTCTTTTTTGGGAGCTGTTCAGAAGAAGCATTGACTGCCCTTTGCACCAAAGATGGGTTATAATCAAAATGTGTTAATGCGAAATCTGCTGAAATTAAATTCTTAAACTCTATATAGAGAAAAGTTGTCTGTATAGATAAGGTCAAAGTTCCTGCCAGAGTCAAACTCCTAGATCAGTTTCATTGTGACGAAGAAAATCCCCATTGACCATCTGTGTTCATGGTATCTTTCCAGTCGAGGAATTTCCTTCCCTTATTACAAAATACATAGCCAAATGGGGTAGAGCATCTTCTTTTCCAAGTCTCTAATTGTGATTTTGGAGAGTCTGAAGGGAACGAGAGGTGGGTGGGCCCTAAGAGACAGCTAGAAGAAGCTCAATCTGCATCCTGTAGCAAGGTTGCTCAGCTTTGCATTTGCCACAAAGATGAAAGGGATAATGATGAGAGTATTAGCTTCCTGAAGAAGAGGTTTGCCTGGAATGGTAGGCTCTGATAAGAAGCTGAGAGGCAGGAAACTGGAGCGCTAATCTGGGCCCAAGTGAGATCAGGAGCTTCCTGGGAAAGAGAGCATACAATCAGCAACATGCAGGAAAGCAGCAGGGGCACTGAGAATTCGATTTGTTGGGTTTTTGATTTTTTTTTTTGGAAAGTCAGGAAGTTGGCAGTTGAGTCAGGATTATAGAACCAGCTGGAAAGAGACCCAAACACTTGCCACTACGTCATCAAGCAGCAAGGGCTTAGTAAGTGAATTTAAAAATAGGTAATTCTTTTTTTTTTTTAAAGCTAGTCTCAGAAAAGAGTTCTGTTTAATGAATGCCCCAGCCTACCAGAGGTCCAATGACATGAATTCAGAAAGAATCATTTTATGTAGACAGCTGCTTCTCTAATACACCAAATCTATATGGGAGCTCTTTGCTTCCTCAGTGTTGAAGCTGGATTTGAAAATATTTCAGCTAATAGTTTTCATCTTACTTTTCACCTGATGACTCAGAGGTCTGCCATCTTCTTATTCCAATCAAGATAGCTAGAATTGAAACAGGACTTTAAGGTTTCCAAAGCACTTTACAGGGGTTCTCACTGGATCTTCAGGATGACCTTGGGAGGTACCACCTATTGTTGTTCCTATTTTACAGATGAGAAAATGGAGGCTAGAGAGACTCAGTGACTGACCCAGGGTGGCACAGCTTGGAAATGTTGAAGGCAGGATACAAAGTCAGGTCTTCTTGAATCCTAATTCTGTATTCTGTATACTAAGCTACCTACCTATCTTAAAAAAAAATTATTTGGAGGTATAGTTCTAAGGTTCCAAGCCATGGTGTGAAATCTGGTACTGATACCTCTTGGCATTGTACTTATTTAGGCTTGACAATGAGTAATGAACTTGGGAGGTAACTTGGGACAGTGGGAAGAGCACTGTATTTGGGGTCAGAGGACCTGCCTCTGTCCCTCAGTGTCTGTGTGACTTTAGGCAAGTCACTTAACAATGCCAACCATAATGGTGGTAATCATGTTCACAGTCATAATAACTTGTATTTGCATAGCACCTACTCTGTTCCAGTTACTATGCTAAGTACTTTACAGCTATTATGGCATTTGTTCCTCATAACAACCTGGGGAGGTGGGTGTTTTATTCCCATTTTACAGATGATGAAACTGAGACAGAGGTTAAATGACTTGCCCAGGGTCATACAACGAGTAAATGTCTGAGGCCTCAGTTTTCTTATCTGTAAAATGAAAGGATTGAATTTCATGGAGCCCAAGGTCCCTCCTAGTCCTAAATCTAGGACCTTAATAAAACTTTCCAGTCTTTAAAGGTGACAAACCTGGGTTAAAGGGGAATGGGGCTCTTGAATTCTAAAACTGAATATCATTGGACCCTAGCCATGCTCAGGGTGGACTTTAATGAAGACAAACTGTAGGTCATTTGAAAAGGAAAAAGTCAGATGTGTGCAGAAGCCAGCTCCTGCCAGCTAGTGAAGGCCAGTTGTTAAGTTTTCAGTGTGAGCATTTACACTTCGAAAATTGGCAACTCCTACAAATCAGAAAATCAGGGATTGATGGATTGATTTTTCTGTTGCTTGTTTCGACTTAAAAACTGATGGAGAAACTGCATCAGTAAAATAAAGATTAAACTTACAAGTGTGTTGAGAACACTATTTTTCCCTTAGAGAACCGATTATTAAATGTTTACCAGCATGCTCCTGGAAAAAGGTGACATAGAGGCACATTGAAACAGATATCTCCCCCTGAGAATTCTTGGAACTTATTCCATTGGTAGAAAAGTTCTAAATTCTTATATTCTGTATCATAACACTTCCCTTCCCTGCCAACATCCCCTCCACAGCTCTACATTTCCTATGCATCCAAGCAGGGTGATATGGTAGGAGTTCTGGGTTATGGGCTAGCTGACTTGCATTCCATCTCTCTGACTCTCAACTAGTTGTATGACCTTGGCTAGTAGTTTTATAGGACACAACCACTCTGTCATCTTCGCTTCCTCATTTGTAAAATGAGAGGGATTGAATTAGGTTATCTTTAAGATCTTTTCCATCCTGGAAATTCTAGAATTCTATGATTATGAACTCATTTAATAATAGAAGAATCCTAGTTTTAATTAAATAAGGTCTATCATGTAAGTGCTTTGGGAAGAAGGAATAAGTTATATTTCCCCTAAATGTCACTCATTGACCCTTTGAAAATGCATGAGTGGAATACCCAAGTAGGAAATTCATAGCCTGGGTACCCTGTGGGTGCAGTGAATGGGAAAATTATGACTTGGAGATGAATGAGCTGTCATCTTAATGAATTTAACCAGAGCAAAAAGTCCAGAGCAACTGGTCATAGGATTAAAGTTATCAGGAAGAAAAAAGAACAGAAACAAAGTTTGATGCATCTTTTTACAGTATCTTTAAACTCAAGTGAAAATAAACAGAAAACGATATTGATTTCTTTTGTAGGCTCAAGCTAAGTTGAGCAGAGTGGGGATCATGCTACTGAGTATGCCATCCCATATGCTCTATAATGTGTCTCATGACACTGATAGTAATAAAGACAACAAAAAGAACTCATTTCTATCATCAGGGCCTCTACAATATTTATGATGCAGGGAGATAGCCATCTAAACCAGCAAGAGGAAAAAAAAAAAGATGATATATCAAGGGTCTGGAAATGGCAGCTGGTAGATAACTGGCCAATCAATTCATTTATGGCCTCTAACTGTTGCATGGAAATACTGAAACCAATACCCCTAATTAAGGGTGTAATGACAATTAGCTGTCTCCCTGTGAATGGATTCCTAATACTTCAATTACTTGTTTTTATACCAGTAGGATTTAATCAGAAAGGGTCGTTGAGTTCTGTAGTTTTATGTTTTAAAATTGATAGGCATATATCTTTACTCTTATGCATGTGATTTTTGTATATCCATTTGTTTCTATTTTTTATTGAGGCTTTCAGGAAATGAAACTGATCTTTGATGACAAATAGGTATAAATATTTCATCAGCAAGAAGGAAACTTTATCGCACTTTAGAATTTGGTTATATGTTGTTCCACAGAGTTCCCTGCAGTCTCAAGTCTCAGTGCTCTTGAGAAAAGCTTCATTTGACCCTGCTGTGCAAGGTTACCCACAAGAGCTCCGATTCTAAAGCCAGTAGTGTTTACCTGCCCCTTCACTTTCTTTACTCTTCATTAGTCCTGATCATGTGCTTGTTTAGTCATGTCCAGCTCTCCTTGACCCCATTTGGGGTTTTCTTGGCAAAGACACTGGAGTGGTTTGCTATTTCCTTCTCCATTTCATTTGACAGATGAAGAAACTGAGGCAAACAAGATTAAGTGACTTTCCTAGGATCACATAGATAGTAAATGTCTGAGGTCAAATTTGAACTCAGATCTCCATGGCTCCAGTCCCAACACTCTATCCACTGTAGCACCTAGATGCTCTTAGGGGATAAGAATAATTCTGAGGATGAGTAGTAATAGAGGTAGGAAGAGTCCTTATTATACCTCTTGATGTATTTTCTTTGTGCTAGGCTCTATATTCTTTATTTTAAAAAAATTATTCTGAACTTAACACCAAATACAATGGGTACTTGCATATACATATTAGAACAGAAAAGAGGCTTATCCTTGAAACTACAGGAATCTCTTATGTACAACTTGCTTTTAAGTATGTAATTTGATCAATCTATAGTTTTCAATCTATCTATAGCTATCTTGCTTTTCTGGTCTTCCTTCTTTTCTCTCCATTAAAAAGAAAAATGCTTTAAAGACCCTCTTTTCTTTTGACTATCTTATGCCTAATACTACTTTATT
Organism: Notamacropus eugenii; assembly: GCF_028372415.1. Classification (NCBI taxonomy): domain Eukaryota; kingdom Metazoa; phylum Chordata; class Mammalia; order Diprotodontia; family Macropodidae; genus Notamacropus; species Notamacropus eugenii. The sequence continues at coordinate 231,672,677 of NC_092876.1, forward strand.
CTAAATTCATTGAGAATAAGATAGAAAAACAAAGCGCTTGAAGTAAACATACAATATAATCAAGCAAAACAAATTTTCATGTTGACTTTCTGAAAATATGTCTTAATCAGCATTTTGAGTCTGCCATCTCTTTCAAGGGGTGGGCACCATGCTTTATGATCAATCACTTGGAAGCATGGTGGAGTTTGTCACTGATTGATTAGTGTCTTTCAAAGTTGTTTGCCACGTCAATATTGCTGTTGTAGAAATTGTTTTCCTGATTCTGCTGCAAATCAATTCATATTTCAGATTTTTTTTGAAATAATTTATTTTACCATTTACTGTGATATGATAATATTCCATATTATATTTTATTATTATATTATAACTTGTTTAGCTATTAGTTTCCAGTCATTGACTACTACAAAAAGAGCTGGCATCATGTTTTTTTGTATTTATGGCTCCTTTCCTCTTTCTGTTTAGGGTATAAGCCTGGTAGTAATATTATCAAGTCAAAGGGAAACAGTTTTGTGACTTTCTGGCTTCCAAATTCCTTTGCAGAATTGGTGGACCAATTAACATCTCCATCAATATTAAATGACTTTGTCATTTTTTTCATAGACCCTCCAACAATTGTTTTATTTTGTGTCATCTTTGCCAATCTCATGGATATGAGATAAAATCTCAGAGTTGCTTTAATTTGTTTCTCTATTAGTGATTTAAAGCATTTTTCTACATATTTGTTAATAGATTGAATTTTTTCCTTTGAAAACTGCCTTAAGCCAAGTATGGTGAACCATACCTATAATTCTATCTATTGAGGAGGCTGAGGCTGCCAGATCTCCTGTATTCAGGATTTTTGAATTTCACTGGGTATGTTGATTAGGAGTCTATGCTAAATGCAGCATTAATATAGTAAATCTCACATTTACTAGCTGTGTGACCCTGGGCAAATCACTTAACCTCTTTCAGCCTTAGTTTCCTCATCTGTAAAATGAGGATAATAAGAACACTTATTCACTTCACAGGGTTGTTTGGAAGATCAAATGAGATCACACATAAAGCCCTTTGCAAACCTTAATGTGATATATATGATATGTAAGAAAATATGATGTATGAATATATGTGATATATTAATATGCACATGATATATGTATCACTTTATGGTTTGCAAATATATTTACATATGTAGGGTTTGAATATATACATATTATAACCTATTATTAGCTATTAATGTCTATTATTATTACCCATCATTACTAGTCATTTAAATTTATAATTTCATATTCATCTTTTATTCTTCTTTCTCTCTTTCTTGCCTTAGTCAGTTGATCTCTATGTCTTTTTGATCCTTTCTTTTGAAAGTCTCAGATATGGCTAGTCCCAACCATTTCCAATGATAATCAAATGACACCGTTCTAATTCATGCCCTTTATCTTTCAATAGCCTCCTAATAGATCTGCCTGTGGTTTTTTGTTTCTTTGGTCCGGTCAAAGCATGCTCCAGAGCAGTCCTAAAGTGTGCCCCCTTCTCTCACATCACTTCCTTGATCCTTCTGGGGTCCTTCATTGCCCATAGCACAAAGTTCAAGTTCTTTATACTTGCATTCTTAGGCCTCTATGCATGGGTCAAAATCCTTCTTATGAAAGTCCTCTTTCAAACTGCTTTACGTAGGATCACGGGTTTCACAGAGCTGAAAGATACCTTAGAAGTCATTGAATGCAACCTACTTATTTTGTAGTTATTGGAAACTGGGACCCAGTGAGGTTAAATTATTTATCTAGTGTCACCCATTTGTTATGTGTATCAGGCAAAATGTGAACCCCATTCTTCCAGTTCAGATCCAGTGCTTTATCCACTACGCTATTCAGGGTTGCCTGTTCTACCGCACCCTGTGCTCGAGCCACGCTAGTCTGTTCATTATCTACCAAACAAAAACACCGGCATTCCCCCACCTTTGAGTCTTATCTTCCCATTTGAAGTGGTTACTTCCATACTTTCTTGTTCAAATTCTGTTGTTGTCATTCAGTTGTTTTGGTTGTGTATGCCTTTCCATGACCTCATTTGGGGTTTCCTTGGCAAAGATGTTGGAGTGGTTTGTCATTTCCTTCTCCAGCTCATAGGAAATAGGTAAACAGGGTTAAGTGACTCGCCCAGGGTCACACAGTTAGTAAATGTCTGAGGCCAGATTTGAACTCAAGGAAGATGAGTCTTCCTGACTCCAGGCCTGGCACTTTATTCACTGTACCATCTAGCTGCTCTAGCCAAATTCTAACCATCCTTCAATGCCTGGTTCCACTTTGTCCTCCCTCCTACCCCACCCCTGAATGTTGCCCAGCCCATGATTATTTTTTACCCTTTAAATTCATTGTCTTTGCCAGTCATTCAGTAAAGAATACATCCTGCCTTCTGACACTTATTCTTCTCTTATGTTGTTTTTTAGCCTTTCGTAAATATACCTTATTTTTGTAACTAGATTTTTAAATTCTGTGAGGGTAAGAACTGTATCTCCCACTGTACCTTGCAAAATAGCTTGCACATGGTTTTGTGTTCAGTGAATGTTTATGAATTGATTCCTAAGGTACCTCAAACAAAAAAAGCTCTTTCATAATTTATTTTTGGAGTAGGTGGAAATAAACTTAAAATAAGGCAAGGATTATTTCACTTCTGTCTTTGTATGCCTACACAATGCCTGGTGCATAGTAGGTACTTAATATGTGTTTGTGCAACAGTGACTATCCTGGCCTCCCTACGTGAAAGCCAGATATGTTCTATTTCACTCCTCCCCCAGGGTTCTCCAGCAGCCTTGAAGAGGGTGTCTGGCCTTTGTCATTGGCTCAGGCCTCCATCACTTGTTTTGGCTTAATTTGGGGTGATCCTCAGAACCCCAGTTCCATTTAAGTATTAAACAGTCATACTAGTTTTTACAAAAAAATATTCATGTCAGAGGTATAGTAATAAGAAACAAAGAAACAATTAACTCCCAATACCATAGGGCATAATCCCCTTTATGTCATTTTAGTCTGTGAGAATGGAGGTGGTGGAGAGGAGAAGGTTCACAGTCTAGTTTAATTCCTATTTGGCACCAGTTCTACCAAGTTCCAAGTCCCAAACCTCATTAAACTTGAATCCTGGCACCTCCACTTCTCAAAGCTTGCCTCCTGGGTTGGCAAAAACATCTAGGCCTGGGTCCTTGGCTCCAAGATCACTGTACTTGAGCTCCTAGATCTGGAGACTCCTCTATGAATGCCAAGAACTGAAAAGGACAAATGAAACAGACCTGAACTCTAAGTCCAATCTCTGGGGCCATAGGACCTAAAGAGTGGTAAAAGGTGGATTTTCTTCCCAACACTCAGTTTAGTGCAAGGTACCCATGCTTTAGGTGAAAAGGGGGGGCAATTATGCCTTAGTTAAATAGATTTAAGGTGAAGACATCTCTGCCAGTGCAGCCCATGGAAAGAGTTTGTTCCCACTCAAGTGGTAGAGAAATTCTGAATGTCTTTTCCCAGGTCCCCCATGTAGATACTGTCATCTTAGGTGATATGCACATGCCCAAAGCCACTTCACACTTGTTGACTGATTGATTTGGCTAGATTGTAGGCTCCATTAGGAACTCATAATTACTTTTATATCTCCTCCCAGTACCTATGGTTTACACATAGTAGCTGCTTAAGAAATTATTGTTGAATACATGAATCAGACCTTAGAAATTACTTGGTCCCTCTCCCTTATTTTATAGATGTGGTATTTTAGGTCCAGAACAATGAAATAACTTGCCCAAAGTCACTCAGTTACTGGCAGTCTTGTCCCCCCAGTTCTTGTCATATTGCCTTCAATTTATCACCTAAGTTTATAGACATTCTTTGGTTGAATATCAATGACAACTTAAGTTTAAAATGAATATGACAAAATCAGATTTTACTGATTTATTTTCTGAGTTGCCTCTGCTTTTATTTTTAGATTTTAGAATAGTCTTTCATTAGCAAAGAGTTTACTCCCTACAGTTCTTTTTAAATAAAAATTGACAGAAGGACCCTTTAAACATTTACTCACATTTTAGAAAGTCCTGAGGCCTTGATTAGAGCATGCATTATGTATTTGGGTTGTTCTGCTCTAGGAGAGAATGCTGTCCTTTTGGAGTATGGCCAGAAGTCAAGTGAGAAGAACCAAAACTGTTGCCTTTTTGAGATAGAATTGAATTCTAGCTTAGAAAGGACCCTCAGTGATTTTGGAGCCCTTTAGCTTGACTTAAGAAAGAACTAGCTCCTGGGTCCCTTCTTAGAAGTCTTCTCATTCCTCCTTCTCTGTCCTCAAATAACTTTGTATTTACTAATTTGTGTACATTTTGCACCTGCAGTAGAATGTAGTCTCCTTGGGATCAGGAACTCTTGCTCTTTTTTGTCTGTGTAGGATCTAATAGAATACCTTGCATTTTTGTTGTTCAGTTATTTTCGGTCATGTCTGACTCTTCATGACCCCATTTGGGGTTTTCTTGGCAAAGATACTGAAATGGTTTGCCATTTCTTTCTCCAGCTCATTTTACAGATGAGGAAACTGAGGCAAACTGGGTTAAGTGACTTGCCCAGGGTCACATAGCTTGGAAGGATCTGAGGTCAGATTTGAACTCAGGTTTTCCTGACTCTAAGCCTGTCACTCTATTCACTGCATCACCTATCTGTCCTGTGTCCTGTACAGAAAAAGCTTAATAAAAGCTTGCTGAGTTCATTTGGTGATTCAAAAGCATTCCAAACAAAAGACAATCTAGTACTTTCTTTTTAACCATTATTGGTGATTATACTTCATTGGTGTCTTTTGTTTTAATATCACACTTGTCTGTGTATCCTACTGCCCCCCACTTCCCTATCTGCTTAGTCTGCCCTCAGCTGGCAGTAGTATGTTGGTGCTATACTTGGCTGTTGAGCAGGGTAGCTTCTCCCCACTGCTCACAGTAGAGGGTCTGATCTACTCCTCAATCACACTCTCACCTTCCCTTGGACTTGTCCTTCTTTCCAGCTGCTCCCTTAGCTCCACCCTTTGTTTGGCCTTGGTTTTCTTTTCAAACCCACTTTGAGAAGACCCTGGGAAGAGTGGGGAATGAAAGGAGGCCAGTCTCAGCTCATCACAGTCTCTATTCTACCAAAGCTACTTACATATTTGCCTAGAAAGGTTCAAGTTCATATTTCTTTCTTTTAACCCAGAGAGTTGTAATACCTCTTCATGTCTGTCATCTACCACTTGGTTTTGAAGCTATGGTTTTATTTCTCTTTATACTTAGGTGAACACCTCATTTTCTATGATTACAACTTTGGAGGGGGAATCAGTTGGTCAGAGACCAAGTCAGGCCCTCCCTCCTCACTATACATTGATTAACCATATTCATGTGACTATAAAAAGACGGAAGGAAACCTCCCTTAAATGGAAACTAGGAAATAGGCACAGCTCCCTAAACCTTGAGAAAGGAAGAAAAAAGCAGTGTACCTATCAGGCACCCCTTTCTAGTGCCCAGTCTACTCTGCAGCCTCAAGGGGACAACAGATTCACAGCAAAGAAAACAAATAAGCAGAATAACAGACCACAGCCCATAGGATAGTCAGTGGTTGGGAACGATCTTCTCCCACCTCCCTAAGGAAAGAAGGAAATAGTATTTCTTCATCTTTTCTCAGAGGGCCAATTTAGTCAACATAGCTGCACATTGTTTGGTTCTTTCGGTGTTCTTTTGGTTTATGTTTTTTATTTCAGGGGCATTTAAAAAAATATTTTATTCCCCCCAATTACATGGAAAAACAATTTTTAACATTTTTTAAAGTTTTGAATTCCAAATTCTATCCCTTCCTCCTTCTCCTCTTCCCCCTCTGAGATGGTAAGCAATCTGATATAGGTTCTACGTGTGCAATCATGTAAAACATTTCCATATTAGTCATTTTGTACAAGAAGACTCAAAGAAAGAAAGAAAGAGAAAAAAGAAAGTGAAAAATAGTATGCTTCAATAGTATGTATTCAGAGAGCATCAGTTCTTTCCTGGAGGCAGATAACGTTTTTCATCACGAGTCATTTGGGATTGTCTTGGATCATTATACTGCAGAGAATTGCCAAGGTCATTCACAGCTCTTTCTTCATTGTACAATATGGCTGTTGCTGTGTACAGTGTTCTCCTGGATCTGCTCACTCCCCTTTGTATCCTTTCATGTAATCCTTTCCAGGTTTTTCTGAAATCATCCTCCTTGTTGTTTCTCAAAGTACAATAATACTCCATTACAGTTACAATTCTACCAACAGTGCATTAGTGTCCCATTTTACTTACATCCTCTCCAACATTTATTATTTTTCTTTTTTGTCATATTGGCCAATCTGATAGGTATGAGGTGGTACCTTAGAGTTGTTTTAATTTGCATTTCTTTAATAATTAGTAGTGATTTATAGCATTTTTTCATATGACCGTATAGATAGCTTTGATTTCTTTGAAAACTGTCAGTAGCATCTTTTAAATATACTATATAATATACTATATACGTACTATAAGAAATATAAGACTATATATTTTAATATCAGATGACCTTCAGTATTTAGCCTAACAACCATATCTTCATGTCTAATATATTTCATAACTCCTATCTAACCTAACCCTTTAGTGATGTCAACTTCATATTCACAGAGCTTTAAGCCTTCCTCATAATCATCCCAAGAGGAAGATGCTGCAAGTATTATCACACCCATTTTATAGATGAAGAAACTATTGTTTTTGTTCATCCTTTTTTCCTCAAAGAGGACCAAGGACATCATGAGGCTGATGTCTTGGCTTGTGCATGAATTGGATTTAAATGAGGCAGAGCTGCACAAAATCTTCAACCTCGCTCTTTCCTCCAGAGTCATAAAAGTCTAGTGATGAGACCAACGAAGAAACTAAGACTTAGGGAAGGAAAGTGAATGAGTCCTTGTGCTTGGACTGCAGCATAGGTTTGGATAGCAGGTCCAGGCAGTTCATCTGCTTTATCCACTCTGCGTCTATGCCTGAGTGCATTTCCCTGGGCAATGGGTTGGTTTGTTTTTTTTTTTAATATCAATCAACAAGCATTTATTAGCACTTAATATGTGCCAGATATACATGTACATGTATACTCTACATATGAATGTACCAAATAGATACAAACTAGGTACAATTTTAGAGGGGAAGGCTTTAGCAGCTGGGGAACTCAAGAGAGCATAGCAAATAGCCCTAATGATAAAACAACCCAGAATTTATTTGAGGACTAATAACTATTCCCCTAATCTTTTCTTATCCAGAATGAACAATCCTAGGTATTTTTTTCTTTACTTTTTGAGTCTCTTAAATAGTTCTCATTCTCCTGGCATTTAATTATCTTCATGGTTCTCTTTTGAACCTTCTCCAAGTTCTCCATATTTTTCTTGAGCTGTGAGTATAGAACTGCAAAATTAATTACACATAGTTTCTGAAGGCCAAAGATCAAATCCCAGGAGTAATTGTTTCCTAGTATGTATCCTTTTCTTGAGGGTAAAGTCAAAGTGTAAAGTGTGCTACTGCTAGGTCCATAAGTAGGGTGGGTCATAGGGGGCTTTGTTTCAGGTCTAGTTTGGTAGCCAGCATCCAAGGGACTTGTTTCCTCCCTGTAAGTGATGGGTGATGATGGTGGTGGTGGTGGAAGTCCACTAGGATTCCAGTCCTTCTGCATCTCAGTCCTCTAGTCATTCAGCATAGTCAAAGCATGACCACACCCATTCCCTTGCCTGGTTTTGGGCTGCCACCCCTTACAGTCATTGGGTCATAATCAACAGGGTCAGAGCTGGAAGCCATCTCATCCAGCTCCCTCTTTTTACTTATCCATTCTGAAACCAAAGGCTTCCTGCAGAGAGTGTCCCAGGAACCAAGTTTTCCCAGATTCGCCAATTTTCCTCATTCAGAAATTGCTGCATTTGGGTTCTCAGTGTTGTTGTGTCTAGTGTGTTTGTATGTGTGCCAAAAACCAAACTTTGTCTAATGTGTATCTATAACATGGAAGAACAATTAGCAAATTCTTTTGATAGGCTTTCTTTTTATGCTTTAAAGCACAGAATGGATGATTGTGAAATGCTTTCTGATTTAATTATGAATAAGCTCATGAAAGAATTGGCTAAAGTTATATCGTTGACCAGATCTCCAAAAGCACGTAAAGGCAAACTTTTCTATAGACTTTAACTCTCTAAAACTGTAGAATAAATGCTGATCCATATTTGTAGAAGGAGTGTTTTCACTGGGAGTTTCCTACACCAACAAAAAACAGATGTGGATAGAAAAAATATTGGATAGTTCTTTTTTCACAACCACCCGGTGAGAGGTAAAGGCAGAACAAGCACCGTCAATTCCATTTTACAGATGATAAAATGAGATTCAGAGATGTTAAATGACTTACCCAGAACTGTATAACTAGGGTCTAAATGAGGGCTTATGATTCTGGAGTCAGAAAACAGAAAATTAGAGAGCACTCATTCACTTTGGAAAAAGACTCTTAACTAGGGATTTAACTTGGCACATTTCAAATATGGTTACCAAAATGTTTAGTAAAGTTTCTGTTGCAAAAAGAAAGGTTTTATATATGTATACATGTACATATACATACAACCACTATTGTGGGATTTTGTATATGTTTATGACTGTGTTTTTACAAAGGATTTTCCCCATTTAGAAAAATTATATCTTATGATTAACATAGGGATAGGTTCTGAGTTTGGAGATTGAAAATAAGCAAATTAATTTTGTATTTGAATGCAATATAGAAATCTATTTAATATAGTGAAGAATTAATTTTCTCAAGGGGCTAAACATCACCAGATCTCAAATTATACTATAAGGGGGTTATCATCAAAATTATTTTGTCCAGAGGACTGATGATAAAGATGATAAAGAAGGCCACACACCATTTGGCAAAGAAAAGATGGACTCAGATGCAGTGGGAAACATACGCTTTTACATTGCCAGTGTGAGAATTTGTTTTGCTTGACTAAACGTATTTCTTATAATGGTTTTGCTTTTCTTTTTCTCAATGGAGGGAGGTAAAAGGCAGAGAAAATAAATGCTTGTCAAATTTTTAGAAATTAAAAGGACGGGACAGATTTGATACTGGTAAATTTTGGAAGACTTCATCAGTGGAAGAGACTAGGTAAGCAAGAATCAGAAGCAACCAAATTAAATGATTTCCATAGTTTCTTCCCAATTACAAGATCAGTGCACAGAGAACTTGAATAGTATTTATGCCTTTCTTTGTGTCCTCTGTGTTTAGCCCAGTGCTTGGCATAAAGAGAGCATTTAATCAATGATTACTGACTTAGTAGATGATTGTTTTCTAAATCCAAGGGCACTCACTATTAGGGTATGTATTACCTATAGGGTATTAGTTTTTAAAAGGCAAGACCAAAATAGATGGAGTAGTCAGTCAAGTTTGATTACAGACAAAAGAAAAGTTTTTGCATAAACAAAATCAATGCAGCTAGAGAAGCTTGGAAGAAAATCATTGCAACAAATATTTTTGAAAAAGGCCTGATAATCCAATATATGTAGGAAATTTATACAAATATATAAAAAAACCAAAGTCATTGAAAAAAGTCTGCAAACCTGTTCAGTGTGTCATACCTATGGACTTTTCACTTCCATGAAGGTTGGGAATATCTTCTTACATCTCTTCATTTGAATCTTATTAGATCTTCATAAGTTTATTATATTCACTTTTGATTTCTGTGTGGGGTTGTTCTTTCCATTTACATGTTGTGGTTTTTGTGTGTATTGTTTTGTTGATCCTTCTTCACTCAATATAATTTCATACAGGTCTTTCCATGAATCTCTGTATTCATCACATGCATCATTTCTTATGGCACTATATAGCATTATATAGTATACTATATGTCATGTAGTATACTATATAGTGTTGTATAGTAGTGTTTCTTCAAATTCAGATGCCACAATTCGTTTAGCCATTCTCCAGTTGATGAGCATCTACTACTTTGTGTTCAATTTTTTGCTATCACAAAAAATGCTGCTATAAAATATTTTGGTATGTATGGATATTTTCTTCTTATCAGTGGTATAAGCCCAATAATGGAGTCTCTAGTTCAAAGTGTATGAATGTTTTAGTGACTTCCTTTGCATAATTCCAAATTGCTTTCTAAAATGGTCGTACCATTTTTCAGCTCCATGAACAAGGTATTAATGTACCTGTCGTTCCACAACTACTTCACTATTGACTATTGCCATTTTTGTCATTTTTGCCAAATTTCAGGATGTAAGATAAAACTTCTGGGTTGTTTTGATTTGCATTTCTCTTATTATTTGTGGTTTGAACATTCATTCATGTAGTTGTGAATAATTTACATTTATTTTGAGGATTATTTATTCATAACCTTTGCCACTGATCTCATGAGCAATCGCTATTAGACTTGTGTATAGTTATTCACTTTATACATATCTTGGATACCAAACCCTTATCAGAGAAATTTAACACCAAGCTCTTTTTCCCCCATTTGAGTTACTCCTTTCTTATCGTAGCTGTTTTAATGTTGTCTGTGCAGAAACTCTTCAACAATTTCACATAATCAAAGTTATTTATTTTACCTTTTTAATTATACATAACTGTGAGAGGTGTACGATCTACTTCTATTTGTTTTAATAGTATGATCTTTAATATCAAGGTTGCATATCCTTTTAGAATGCATTATGGAAAATAGTGTAAAGTGTTAGTCTACGTCCAATTTCTGCCAATTGTTTTCTAGTTTTCATACCAGATTTTAATCAGATAGGGAATTTTCCCCTCTGTAATATATATTTTCCATTTTATCCAACACTGGGTTATTGAATTCCATTGTTTCTGATTCTACCTTGGCAAGTCTGTTCCATCTAGTTATCTATTTTTTAACCAATACCAAATGGTTTTGACATTGGTTGATTTATACAGCACTTCTTAGACTGTGGGTTGTGACCCCATATGGAGTTGTGAAAAATTTAGTAACAGTAAGAAATTTCTGAATGTGCACTGACAAAAAATTAAAAACTGAACATGTGATGAATCTGAGGTGTTTCTGGCAGTGCTTGCCCATGTTGCTTTGCAAGACTTCACTGCAGCCTTGGTTCTGAACATAAAACATGCACACTTAACACAGTGCATGCTTTCAGGCTATTCAGTGTCAGCCAACAAAGGGGTCACAAGTGGAAAAAGGTTAAGAAGCTCTGATTTATAATATAGTTTGAGGTCTGGAGGTGCTGTTCTCTTTTTTCAGCATTTCCCTTGATATTCTACTCTCTTTTAATCATTTCCCTTGATATTCTAGATCTTTTGCTTTTCCACATAAATTTATTAATTTATCAGGAATGCTTTTAGTAATTAGATTGGTATAGCATCAAAAGCATAAATTAAATTTGGTAGTATTGTCATTTTTGTTATATTGGCAGGGCCTAGCCATGAGCACTGAATATGCCTCCAGCTACTTAAGTTCTTTATTTTTTTAAGGAACACTTTGTAATTGAATCTATATAAGGCTTTTTAACATTTTAATGAATTTATCTACAGAAATTTTATGCATCTTGTAATTATTTAGAATGGAATTTTCCTTTCTTTTTTTGGTTCCTCGACTTTGTTGTTATTATATAGAAATATAGTTGACTTTTGACTCAGCTGGAAAGCTCTGATGGTTCAGAGTGACAAATTTGCAGGTTCTCATTTGGTGTGGGATTCTTGGAGTTTACCTACTAGGGCATGCTACAGCTCCTTACTCTAAAGTGCCTCCTCTAGCAGTGGATCCTGTCCTTGGTACAGAACTGTGCCATAAGAAGTAATAAGCAATAGAGTTGTGCCTGTCTCTGCACAAGGTTGAATCCTTCTGGCTGGATCCTGGACGTCTTCTTTTCCTAGTGTGCAGCCTCCCACTTCTTTCAGTCCCTGTTCTGGCAGGCTGCATGACCTTTCCTAGATGGACTCTCCAGCATTTGCAGACATCTCTGGCTCCATTTGCTGTCCTGGGCTGGAAAAAATTGCTGGCTATTTTTTTTTCTTGGATTTACCAATCAAAACGTAATGTGGTACGCTTTTTAGATCTTTTTTGAGGAGCTGTGGAGGATAGCTTGTCTGTAATTCTTTCTCCTACTCTGCCATGTTTGCTCTGCCCTAAACAGGCAATTTTCAGAAGAAGAAATACAAGTAATCAATATTAATATGAAAGGTGTTCCAATGTTGAAAGACTTGAGAATACTGATCAATGTAATATCCAATTGTGACTTTAGTTAGTTGAGGTCAAATCATGCCTCCTACCTCTTAGCAGAGATGGTAGGCTGCAGGTGTGTACTTAAACATGCATTTTCTGACATGGTTACTATACCATTTTTTAAAAATTTTGTTGCCAGGGAGAATTTTATTGGGGTTTGGGGAAGTCACTTGGAAGTGATATTAATGCTAAGAAAAAAACCAAGAAACTTTTATTTTTTTTAAATGACACTATCCTTTTCCAGGTCTCAGATGGTGGTTATGACTTCTTTCAGTTTTGATCTGTTTTAGGAATTTAGGTGAGTTATGTTTTGGCTAGGGATTAAAATTTTTTTTCAAAGTTACCCTTTGTACCCAAAGTTTCAACTCATATCTCAGTTTTGATGAGGTCTGTTGGAATATTAATTTTCAGGGCGCTCTTTTTTCTTCAACTGGGAGCTCTGGAAACTTTGCACCATGATCCCAGGTATCGCTGGCCCTTCTTATTGCTACAACCCAAGAAATCCAGCAGAGGGCATGATTTCTCTGCTTAGCTTGTGTTGCTGGGACAGTATTTTTTGGCTGCTTTCCTTTTTCTAATTTACCAGAGACCCCACACAGTCAGTCCTAGTATTTAAGGCTATTTTTCTACTGCTAAGGGAAAAAACCATGAGGGCCGGGTATAATTTTACAAAATATCCTTGTTCATCCTTTCCTCTGATGATGCTATCTCCTACACCCAAATATTCTCTGGCCAGATTTTTCTAGCTGATTTTTAGTCTTATTACCTGCTTCCCTCTTGTTAGATCACAGGACTTTCAAAGCCAAAATAACATAAGGGATCACTTATTCTAACCTCCCTCATTTTAAAGTGAGAAAAGGGAGGCCCAGAGCAATTAAGAAACTTGCCCAAGGTCACACAGATAGGATTGGAACCCAGGTATTCCTCTCTGCAAATCCAGAATTCTTCATTGTGCTGCCTGTCCAACCCACGTCCTCTCATTCCAGGGAACCAGCATTTCGTTTGGACTGTTATGACTTCCCTTTGCCTTGAGAAGCTCTGAGATTTCCTAGTTCTCTATCTATTTTAAATAGCTGATTACCCACAAAGAATGGAATTGAATATAGAATTCAGAAATATTGACAAAATGTACCTGAATCCTGTTTGAAAATAAAGTGTACCAAAATTATCATGGCTTTTACCAAGTGAATGATGTCATGCTGGTGTGCCCTCCTCCCAGGCATGTGCGTCCTTTATTCAGTAAATCCTGAAGCCGGCTATGTGCTCCCACAGTTGTCTATTTCTGCTAGTAGTTTGTGTAAAGCCTAATCATAGCTGATACTCTATTATCTTTTTTTAAGGATGTCCCATTTATGTTTTATCGGAGTATATATAATGGTAACAGGAGTTTTATTTTTCTTGCTTTCTTAGTAAATAATGGAAGGAGGTAAAATGGGGAGAATGTAAACCTGAAAATAAAATTGAATTTTGAAAAAAAAAAGGCAATTCATTTAGATGGCTGGCTTGAGAGAGAGGAAAGGAGAGGAAAGAATTATTGTTACCTGATAGCTGAACAAAAGGTACACAATTAGCTCAACTGTAGCTAAATTCAGCTCACTTCTCATCGTCTACAATGTAAATAGCTCACATGGAAGTTCTTTCTTTAGACTGACTATAAATGGAGAAGGAGAAAAGAAAGTATTTGTTTCTTATCTAGGATTTGTTGTAAACAGATCAACAAAGCACTGTTTCCATGAACTATCTACCAGGACACTGAGAAAAGCTTTCTTTTAGGGATTTTTTTTTTTTGCATTGACATTTACCTGTAATGCAAAATAAGAACACATAGACTGAGAGCTAGAAGAGTCTTTAAAAATCATCTGTCCCTACCCCTTTATTTTACAGTTGAAGAAATGACCTAGAGAGGTTGAATGACTTACCTAAGGTCATCGAAGTGTCAGAGCCAGGAGTCAGATCGAAGTCTGTTAACTTCCAATCCAATACTTTCTCATGGCATCATGGTGATTTCCATTATTAATGCCTCCTGTTTCTATTTCCATACCTTTAGTAAGAAAATTTGCTGACCATAAAATGTTTTCTTGGGTCTTTTAGACACAAAGAGTATAGATATAGATTGATAGATATAAATGCATAGATCTCTCTCTCTTGCTCTCTCATTCTCCTGTCTTTCTGTCTTAAAAAGAGGAAGCAATAATGCAAAAGCCTGCTGCACTTGGAGTCAAGAGCATCTGCGTTGGAATCCTGGTTCTGCCACTTACTTTGGGGGTGACCTGGGCAAATCACCCAACCTCTGTGAGCTTCAGTTTCCTCACCTGAAAAATGAGGGCACTCTACTGGATGTCCTTTGAAATTCCTTCCAGCTACAAATATATGATCTGATAAGAATTCCTTCAAGAAGTAGATTTATGATTATCCAAATGCATCCCTTTCGCCATCACCATGCCCAATACAGCCCATAATTAGCAAGCATATTCTGCTAATGCACAATTTTTCCATTTAAATATATTGGTGTTTAAAAAAATCAATTTGGAGGACTTTGTGTTACTTAATTGTACTTGTATAGAAATATAACGCTAAATTTCTTAGAAGATCATTTCTACAAAGATATACATGTTTGTATATATGTACATGTGTATACATACATATACATATATATGTTTAGCATGTGGGTGTGTGGGTATGTGGGTATGTGAACTGGTTCCTTTGAGCATCTTACCTAGGAAGATGAAGGAAAATGATATCTATTGTGGAACATCAGGTACTGTTTTATGATATTGAGGAGAAGAGTTGGTTAGTGAATAGCCTAATAGCCCTTTCATAGTATCCGCTGAAGTTACTGTGGCAACCCTAGTAACTCTAACTTTCTATGTCAGACACTCTATATTCACTGAAGTCAATACTGATCTCTATCATAGGGTAATCAAATTCAGCAAATGTGTTGGCTTTAACAAGGCTACACCTTTGAAAGCTGACTCTTTTATTTGCTAGGTTACAGCTAAAGGTTGACTAGAGTTTAGCAAGAAAGAGTACTTGGCTAACAATGCTTTTCATATGGTAGGTTCTCAGTAGATACTAGTAGTAATTCTTCAATTTTTTTCCAGATCAGATTTAAAAAGACAAATAGATTGCTCAGAATAGTCTTGTTCTCAGCTTTGCTGTTGATTAGCGGCAGGAGTTCTGGCAAGGTCCATAATCTCATTGAGCCTATTTCCATATCTGTAAAATAAGAAAGAATAATAGTTTCTCCCTAAATATCAGAGATATTTGGAAGGTTCATTAGTTATGGAAAGCTTACTCTCATAAGCCAGTATATCTGTGATCTCTCTTGTGTTGGTATTCCCTTAATTGATATAGATCATCATCCTTACTGAATGAGTGACCATGCCCTATGTCTTCCCATAGTTTACCATAAGAGGTATACCACTCTGCTGAGGGTTGGTCTTAGATTCACTTCCTATTACATGGATACCAATAAAATATAGGTACTGTCCCTCACTTATCAGCCAGTCTCTCTGTGTGACCAGCCCATTCCTTTTTTTTTTCTGGTCATATATTTCTTGATTGCATTCTTTACATAGATTCTTCTGAGTAATTCCTTGTTTACAATGTGTTGTAGCTTGTTCATGCACCTCTCCATTATCTTTTGGGTAAACTCAGTTCTTTAAGGATTATAATATGTCATGGCTTACAGTCACAAAACAACTCATGAAACAAAGAATCTAATTGCCTTCAGTCCCTCTGTGGCCACCTTCAGTCTCTGAAACAACTTTGGCAGAGTGGTAAAAAATCACACACTTTTTAGACCAGTTATAAACACTTTCTTAGCTATTGGTAATCTAAATATTAAATCCTTGTCCATTGGTTAATGAGTGAACATACTGTAGGTAGAACTGTATTGTATCAGTCTTAACATTCTTATCTAAATGAAACTAAAAGAAAAAAGGAAGTTGCCTAGCAGGTCTTCCTTGGGGAGGTAAATAAAGGAGTTGGTGGAGTTGGTTTTATCATGAACCCCCAAAGGCAACAAAAACCTTGATTTCATAGTATGCTTAATCACATCATATTCTAGTGCTGATGATTATGGAATTAATATGACAATAATACAGTTGTTCTACAGTATCGAGGAGGGAGAAAAAGAAGATTTGAATTAAAAGAGATAGAGATGAGATATAAAAGTGTTGCAGTCCATTGTGGTCAGGCATGCCAGTAATCCCTGTTACTGGGGAGGCTGAGTCTGGCAGATCGATTGAATGTGGGAGTTCTGAGCTCTAGGGGCTGTAGTTGACTGGATGTCCAACACTATTCTGGGGAACCCCTGGGAATCCCCATCAGACTGCTTAAGGAGTGGAAAACAGGTTGAAAAATGGAGCAGGTTCAAGTTTCCATGACAGTGAATATTGGGCTCAGTGCTACAATTGTGATATTCACAGTTGTGAATAGCTTTCAACTAGAATGAATTAGGGAGACCCAGTCTCAGAAAGAAAAAAAAGGAGTGGTGACTAGTCTTAGAGGAAAGAACAAATTAGGTCAGAACTGTGGAAATCTTTTCTCTTATTCTACCATGATGTGTCCTTTATCTATGTAGAAGCTATTCAGACACTGAATCAGATACTGAGACCATGAAGAAAAAAAAGTCTCTGCCTTCAAGGATCTTTCATTCCATTGGACCCACAACTTTCAGGGGTCATTCAGGGCAGGTTTAGATCCAGAGACAAGTTCTTCCACCATGGACACTCCATTTTTCAACTTCTGAGTTCTGGCTTGACTTTTAGCATCTCTTGAAATTGAGGGACAAAACCCATGAAATGAAAATATGGGTATGAAAATAGAGCAGAGAAATGGATTATTTGGTTGTGCTAAAGATAAATCTGTTTACAGTAAAAGCTAATAGAATGTTCTTTGGAAAAAGGAGGTAGAGAAAACTGGAAGTTGTGGGCTTAATTTTTCCTTCTTTGTATTTCTCCAGCAGCCTGGGAGTAGGAACCTGCAGCAATTCATTTTGTATTGAACCTTTTTAATATAAATTAGAGTCTTACTCCAATGCCTCATGGAGGTGTAGAGGTGACCTTGTATTCTGGAAGGCCATGTTAGTCAGCAGAGTGAGGCTTTGGCAGCTCCTTCCAAGCTAGAAAGACTTTGACTTTGAACATGGGCCTGGGCCCAGACTCTTTGTCACCTGCAGTTCATAAGAACTTAACACCAGAAAGCTGACCAGCAGCTGATGAGTTTTTTGACTACAGAAACTCAAGACTGCCAACTAAGGTGTGGAGCCCTGTGTGTGTTCATCCTTCATGGTTGAAGAAGACCATGCCATCAGAGAAATGATGACATGACTTGCACTTGACTTTGTTTTGAGTGAGGGAGGGCTGTGCAGGTCACCAGCCTCACTTTTCCTCCAGAGCCATCTGAATCCAGTGACCAGATATTCATCAGGATGACTGGAGATGACCCAGGATGAGGCAGTTGGGGCTAAGTGACTTGCCCAATGTCACACAGCTAGTGAATGTCAAGTGTCTGAGGTGAGATCTGAACTCAGATCCTCCTGACTCCTGCACTGGTACTCTATCCACTGTATCACCTAGCTGCCCCTGTGGAGCCCTGTATCATTTGAAGGAATACCTTTAATAAAAATTCAATATATCACATTAAGGCTAGAACAAACTGTTTTATTACCTTTGGGACATTCTGCTGTTTAGGGATCAATTAATTTACAAGTATGTATTAAGCCCTTGCTCAGTACCAGGTATTGTGTTTTACATGTAAGATAGATACAAAATAAATATGAGGTAATTTTTTTTGGTGGGGGAGGAAAAGCCCTCCAACTGGAGGGATCTGGAAAGGCATCATGTAAAATGTAGTGTTTAAACTGAGTTTTGAATGAAAGTAGCAGTTCTGAGAAGTATAGATGAGGAGAGTTCATTTCGGGCACTTGTTGGCCACTATGTAGAAGTCGTAGAGATGGGAGATGGGGTGTCGTATATGAAAAGTAAGAGAACCAGGAAGCTGGGCGTATGAGGAAAATGAAAAAAGCCTGTTTGTGCTGAAAAGTATACGAAAGGGAGTAATATATAATAATGCTGGAAAGCTAGGTTGGAGCCAGGCGACGATGGCCTTTTTTAAAAGTCTGTTTGTTTTTGAAGGAAATTAAGAATTAAGTCTCTCATTTAGGGGAAGCCTAGATAAGTCTTCTGGGAATGTGTTCCCAGGAAGGTTCTGTGTAAGTTTCAGAATAAACATGATGATGTTGTAACGGCTGTTGTCTCCATGGCTTTAGAAACTAAGTTCCGGCAGAAGTGGTGTGGGTCTATTGTTTTTCAAATAGGGAGAAGTTGCTTCCCAAATACAAGAAATGACCTTGGGAGGTCACCTAGTCCCTCCCTCAGACCGTAGGCAATACAGAGTTCGAATTACTTCTGGCTAGATAGTTGTCTATACTATTATAGGATCCAGGATCCATCATTTTTTCTTTCATGGGATTAAGGAAATTTCCACATATCTTCCTATCAAACAAAGCTGGCTATTTCCTAGCAGAAGTTCTAGAATCATTTGCTTGTAGGTTTAACCTCTACTTAATTCCTAAAACAATTTTTGGTTATTTAAAAGTATTATTCTACAGGACAAATTAGCTCATGGACCTTACTTCTTTTGGGGTCTTTACATAAGTGACTCGGATAAAGATGGCAGCTTGAACACATTTCAAATGAATGGATTCTATCTAGTTTGCTTTTTGTCAGTTTTGAGCCCTGTTACAGAAGAGAAATTATGCAAATTGGTGTCCTGCTATGCGGTGGCAAACATACTGGCTATGCATAGCAATGAGCTTTTTCACTGGAAGTACTTTATCTTGAGCAGGATATGGCAGCTACACGTGGCATCTTTTTTCCCTTTTATATTTATTAATAATTTTTCTCATTGCCTTTTGTTTTCACATCACAATCATTTTCATCTCCCCTTGAGCCCTTCCTCATAAGAAACAAAACCAGTGAAGCAGTCAGCTGACACAGTGAATGGGTTTGAGAATACCTCCCACATACTGCTCCCCGTAGTTGCCCACTTCTCTACTGAAAGGAGAGAGAGGCATTTCATCATTTCTTCTCTGGGGGGGCCAAGATTGGTCATTAAAATTAATTTAGCTTTTAAAAACAACTTTTATTGATTGTTTTTTGTTGTTATTGTATTGTGGATATTTTCAAATATGTTTCCTCTTGTTAATCTTCAGTGAAACTTCCCTTGTAAAAGCAAGCTAAGCTAAACTAACTGATACAGTTATTACATCTGATGGGTTATGCAACATTTTGCATCCATAACCCTAACTTCTCTAAGGAAAGGAGGGAGGTGCATTTCCTTATCTCTTCTCTAGGAGCAGGATTAGTCTTTACAATTACACAGCATTCAACCTTGATTGTAGTGTTCTCTTTGTTTATATTACTGTATACCGTTTTCCTGATTGTCCTGGTTCCTCATTATTTCCTCTGCATCACTTCATACAAATCTTATAGTATTCAGAATTGCTCATGTTCATTATTTCTTGAGGCACAATAATTTCCCTCATTACTAATAGCTACTACTCACAAAACACTTTAGGGCTTGCAGAACTCTGTAAACCTATTATTTCATTTGATCTTTATAACAAATCTGGGAGATAAGAGCTATTATTATCATCATTTTACAGATGGGCAAATTGAGGCTGATCATAGGTAAGTAACTGCTTAGGATCACTCATCTAGGAACTGTCTAAGTTGGGATTTGAACTCAGATCTTTTTTACTCTAAGCCTGTAGTGTATGCTCACCCAGTCATATCTAGTCAATGGATGCCTACTTTGATTTTTTGTTACTATAAAAAAGGAATGCTTTTATTTATTTTGGTACCTCTGTGGCGTTTTCTCTAATCTTGACCTCTCTGGAAAGAAAGATTTGTGACACAGGATTGGAGGCTGACCTAGAACCTACATGGATTAAGCACCAGTGGTGGGATCAGGTGGTGGCAGCAGAAATAGCATCAATTTCAGGAGTTCTCAAGCCAGAGATGGTAAGAGGATCTGGAAACTTGTCAGAAAGAGACTGTGCTAATGCTGGATGCAGGACCAGACTCTGTTTGGCAAATCCATTGCTTATATCCACTTTTGGATCACAGTTCAAGGGCAGAGAGGAACACTTTTGATCAAGAGAGAGCTGGAGCCCTGAGGAGCAGTATTGCTTTTGGTCACAAGGGATCAGGATCCCTTTCAGGATAAGACCAGAGTATAGACCAGGAGAGCAGTGACCACACATCTCCCCATACCATACTACCTGGGAAGCACTAAAAACTTCTAACCCCCTAGAACTTGCTCTGAAACCAACTGTGTGAAAAAGCATGAAGCTTGAAATAGTACTCCCACCTCCCCCACAGCATCATGCCCAAAACAGAGCCCAACTTTAACATGAAATTCAAAATTAAGAAATAGGGTGGATAAAAATGAACAATAACAACCAAAAATAATTTGACTATAAAAAGCTACTATAGTGACAGAGAAGATTAAGGCACAAACTCAGAAGAAGAAAATGAAGTCAAAACAACTACAAATAAATACACAAAAGAAATAAATGTAAATTGGATACAAGCACAACAAGAATAGCTGGAAGAGTTAAAAAATGATTTTAAAAATCAAACAAAAGCAGTAGAGAGAAAATTAGGTAAAGAAATCAGAACAAAGGAAAAAATGGTGAAAAGACAATTCACAGCTTGGAAAAAAGACACAAAAAATACTGAAGAAGATAACACCTTAAAAAACAGAATGGACAAAATGGAAAAAGAGGTACAAAAGGTCACTGAAAAGCATAATTTCTTAACAATTAGAATTGGGCAAGTGGCAGCTAATGACTTCATGAGACATCAAGAAACAATAAACCAAATTTTTAAAAAATAAAAAATATGAAATAGCGCATTGGAAAAACAACTCACCTGGAAAATAGATCAAGGAGAAATAATTTAGGAATTATTGAACTACCTGAGAGACATGATCAAAGAAAGAGCCTAGATAGAATACTTCAAGAAATCATTAAGGAAAACTGCCTGATGTCCTAGAACCAGAAGACAAAATAAAAATTGAAAGATTCTATTGATCACTATCTAAGATTCCAAAATGAAAACTCCCAGGAATAGTATAGCCAAATTCCAGAGCTCCTGGGTCAAAGAGCAACCAGAAAGAAACCATTCAAATACTGTAGAACTGCAGTCCAGGTTCACACAAGATTTAGCAGTTACTACATTAAAGGAGTAGAGTGCTTAGACTATGATACTATGGAAAGCAAAAGAGTTGGGATTACAACCAAGAACAACCTACTCAACAAAACTGAGTTTAATCCTTCAAGGGAAAAAATGGATATTAAATGAAAGAGAGGACTTTCGAGCATTCCGATGAAAAGACCAGAGCTGAATGGAAAATTTGACTTTCAAATACAAGACTTAAGAGAAACACAAAAAGGTAAACATGAAAAGAGAAATCATAAGGGGCTCAAGGTTGTTAAACTATTTACATTCTTATAAGGAAAGATGATATATGAACTCACAAGAACTTTTTCATTATTAGGGAAGTAAGGACCCTACATAGAGAGAGTGGGTGTGAGTTGATTATGTTGGGATGAAGTAAAAAAAGTGAATAGGCAAGAAAGAGGGATGCCCTGGGAGAAGATGGAAGGGAGAGGAAGAATAGAGAAAATTATCTCATATAAAAGAGGTGTGCAAATAAGAGCATTTGCAGTGAAGAAGAAAATGGTGGGGAGGTGGGCAATTCTTGAACCTCACTCACATCTAAATTGATTCAAAGAGGGAGAGAATATACATATATGCATACATATATTCAATTGGCAATAAAAACTTGTCTTTTCCAATAGGGACTAGGAGGGGAAAGGGATAAGGGAAAGAGGAGGGTGATAAAAGTGAGGGCAGATAGAAGAAGATGGTGGTCAGAAACAAAACAGACTTCAGAGGAGGAACAGGATAGACAGAGAGAGAGAGAGAGAGAGACAGAGAGAGACAGAGAGAGACAGAGAGAGACAGAGACAGAGACAGACAGAGACAGACAGAGACAGAGACAGAGAGAAGGATAAATAGAAGAAAATAGGATGGAGGGAAATGCATAGTTAATAATAATGACTGTGAATATGAATGGGATGAATTTACCCATAAAACAGAAGCAGATAGCAGAAGGGATCAGAATCCAGAATCCAACAATCTGTTGTTTACAAGAAGTACACTTGAAACAGAGAGATATGCACACAGAGTTAAAATAAGGGGCTAGAGCAGAATTTATTATGCTTCAGCTGATATAACAAGAGAGATCATTGCTAACTTTGGAGAAAAGGGTATCGGTAGAATTATAAGGTCATAAACCAGATTTCAAGGAGTTGCGAAGGGAGTGGGAGATGAGGAAGTGATAGCATTAGGCATAGACAGTCACTAGTTATAGACACTGCTCTTCCTTCCTCCCAGCATGTTTATCACATATGTACTTTCTGAGTAAATTGATGGATGTTATTCAAGAAATAATTTTTTTTTCTGGAATCTAGCTTGGAATCTTGTGAGGTATCTCTCAGGTTCTCTTCCAATCCTTTCAACTACCTATTCCCACTCCAAAATTTAACATGGGATCCTGCAAAATTATCAGTTTTGATTGTATGGTATATAAAATAATGAGAAACAGTGATTGAAGCACCATGAAAGATATATATATATATGTATACATATATAATATACATATGTGTATATATATATGCATATATACACACATATATCTATGTATATAAATATACAGACATAAATATATTCAACTGAACTGAAATTATTGGTAAGTAAGGGAATATAAATTTATCTAACCTACCATACCTGGCTGGCCCCAGACCATGCTTCACAGCTCATTTGCTTATTTTGCCATCATCCCCTTAATCCCTCTCTTTTTTTTTTTTTTTACCTCTTGCTCTGGGAATACTAAGTAACCAAATAAAGCTATCATTCCTTTTGGAAAAGGCAAGACAAACTTTCCTTACCATCCCTATGACTGTGTAGATGAACACTCCCTTCTTTGGACACCATTCTCTACTACATATGTGGTCCTTTTCCCCCCGCGCCCCCTACTCCTTTTAGAAAATAAGGTCCTTGAGGGGAGAGACTATCTCACTTTTGCCTCAGCACCTAGCACAGTCTTTGACACATAGTAAACACTTAATAAATGCTTTCCCCTTCTTTCCTAAGGGACATCAATTAACCAGCTGGCCCACGTGGCCAGGTTGAGCAGCTAAGTAGCTTTGACTTTGTTGCTTAAAGAGGTAGGA
The DNA here is from genome assembly GCF_028372415.1 of Notamacropus eugenii. NCBI lineage: Eukaryota > Metazoa > Chordata > Mammalia > Diprotodontia > Macropodidae > Notamacropus > Notamacropus eugenii. The sequence continues at coordinate 231,696,207 of NC_092876.1, forward strand.
GACAGTAAATGGATCAGGTTCACTAGCAATTAGCATCACATTAATCTCAGCTAATAATGAAGAGAGGCTGCCAAGGCTGGAGTCTATTTATCCGCCCTTGCCATAACAAGCACCTTACAGTAACACCTGGCACTTTGTTGGGCCGAGAGGCCCTGGGTGACAATATGTTTCCTGTCCTGGCCTGCACAGTCCTGGAAGACATAATCTCCAGGTTCTGAGGTATTCTGCTGTTACTCGGAGGAAGGAAATATTCAATCTCAGATAAGATGGATTCAGAAAATAGGTCACTGATGTAAGTTTACAGCTATTTTCTCCCTTGCTTTCTGCGGGCACCTTTTTCAAATTGCTTTTTTCAAAGGGCAAACGAAGCTATGTGGGCTGTCAGGTTGAGGGAGGTTGAGGACAGTCCCTCTGGTCTCAGGGGTCACTGTTTTGTCAGGGCCTTGTACTCCTACATCCCCATGACTGGTGTCTGCATTTTGTCCGGGCTGTTAAATTGCTGTTAAAGGACAGGCAGAAATCCCCTTCTTGGCTATTGATTTTTTCACACACTCGGAGCATAGTTCACAGTCACTTGATTTGCCACCTGCAGTTTATAATAGAACGGACTCGTGGGATTATGAACCACTTTATTTCTGTGCACAGTTTCCCAGCTTGAGGCCAAATTGAGGGGTGTTAGTCATCAGCAATTTGCAATTGTTTTAATGTACTTCACTTGGAGGAATTGTAAGCAGCTAAAGCAAAGATAAATTTTCCAGCACCAATGCGTAGCATTAATGAGCAAGTCAAAGCGTGATGATTTCCTTAAATAGGCCTCATAAGCTGATAAGTTTGTGTGAGTCCAGGGGGCAATGTGAGCTAGAAGGTTATTAAATCTGTGGTTTTGATAATAGCTCACATTCAATGATTTTTGGATTAAATCAATGTGGTATAGTTGTTTTTTGATGTTTGTAATATATTCAGGGTTTGAAAATTATCCAGAGAAATATTTTGTTTTATGTATACTCCTATCAGGGTGGTGGTATGTAATCTTCAGTGTCTGTAATACCACAGAAGGGCTGGTTTTTCCTTTTTCAGCGTTTGTATATGAGAAGGAGAATTTCCCTCTGATGACCTCTGATACGATGTGATGATCTCTGAGCAGGAATGAGCTGGCCAGGCAAACAGCAGTTCAAAGAAGTCGTGACACACAAAATCTTTGAAAAAAAAAAGTTGATTTAATTCAGTCCCCAAAGCTTAAAAAGAGACAAAGAAAAACCCAAACTGAGCTACTAGTCATATAGTGTTTACTTAACTCATAGCTTTTTGCCTGAATACAAATTTCTAAAAAATTCAGATTCTCAAAGCAACAAAGGCCATTATTTGTCAATTATTACAATCTGTTTGACCTCTTCAACATCTCCAGTAAATGATGATCCAATCTCAACTTAAAAATTTCAGCTTGATTATTGCCTTTTAGAGGCCTCTCCTAATCCCTCTAGTAGTTATTACCTCTCCTCATCACCTCCCTTTCTTTGTAATATGTGTGTATCTTCTTACCCTGTATTTGCCTGTTAACATTTTATATTCTCCCAGGAGAATCTATTCTCTGTGAGTGAAGGGACTGACTCAGATTTCTAACTGTATCAGTGCCTAGCATAGAACCGGGCACATAGTTGTTCAGGTGTTTCAGTCATGTCCAGCTCTTTGTGACCCTGTTTGGCAAAGACACTGGAGAGGTTTTCCATTTCCTTCTCCAGCTCATTTTACATTGAGGAAACTGAGGAATACAGGGTTAAATGACTTGCCCAGAGTCACATAGCTACAGTCTGGGGCTTCATTTGAACTCTGTCGGTCCTTTCTCCTGTGCTACTTAGCTGCCTACTGGCACACAGTAGGCCCTTAATAGGTTCTTGTTGATGAATTGATTGATTAGTAAAAGAATTGATTGATTAGTAAAAGGATTTGCGGGGAATTACCTGGCTTTGAATCTCGTCTTTTCTCCTTGTTGTCTATCTATGCTTTCTCTAACAGGACGCAACCATTCTGGACCTCCCTTTCTTCATCTATAAAAGAAAGGGTCCCTTGCTAAGGTCCCTTCATCTCTACATCCCATGATCCCGCCTCACAGACATCCCATTCTGCTGTTGGAAAGCTCTACAGTTTTATATTCTTTACACTTATTGATCTGTTCTTTCTCTCCTGCTCCCAAAAAACTATCCCTCATAATGATTTTAAAAAGAGGAAAAAAAACCCAAACTCTAGTACAACAAAACTAACCAAAACATTAACCAAGTCTGATCTCACATACATTTCATGTTTAGCTTTGCTGCTGTAATCTTTGAATACCTGGGTTTTTTCATCTGACTTTTTCAGCTGAAATCTGATCTGTGTTGTTTCCCCTTATTAGAATGTGAACTCCTTTAAGAACCACTGTTAAGAGAGCCATTGTTTGTAAGAAAAAGGAGGCAGTGTTCCCAATGCACTTGGCCTGCGTTCTACTTCACCCTGAGTATTGTGTCTAATAGTGGATGCCACATTTAAAAAGGACATGAGATAAGAGGGAAGAACATTGATCAGCTGGAGAGCATCAAGAGGAAGGCAATCAACATGGTGAAGGGCTTTGCATCCAGGCCATCTGAGGGGCAGTTAAAGGAATGTGGGATATTCATCCTGGAGAAGACTCAGAAGGAATATAATGATTTTGTAATAGAATAGAATATATGTAACATAATATAATGTTGTTGTTCAGTTGTTTTTCATTCATATCTGACTCTTTATGACCCCATTTTAGATTTCTTGCCAAAGAGAAAGTGATTTACAATTTCCTTCTCCACAGGTAAAGAAACTGAGGCAAACAGAGTTAAGTGACTTGCTCAAGGTCACACAGCTAATAAATGTCTGAGGCCAGATTGGAACTCAAGGAAGATGAGTTTTCCTGACTTCAGACTTGGCACTCTATCCAATGTGCTAAAAAGGATTGTCAAATGGCAAAGGAATACCTATTCAGCGTGGTCCCAGAGGGCAGAAGTAGGAGCAGCAGCTAGATGTTGCAAGTAGGCAAATTTAAGTTTGATGTCAGGAAACCCTCTCTAATAATTACTGTTGCCAACATAGAGGAAATCAAGACCCTTTTTATACTAAAAAAATTGTTGCATATAATCAGTACTTTTAATGCACAATTTAATGTCATATTTGATTACTTATAGCACTTGAAGGTTTATAATTCTATGAGGCAAGTAGAGCTTTATTATCATTTTATAAATTATGGAATTATAGTTTCAGATTAAGTGATTTGTCCATGGTCTTATACAGCTAGTAAGTGTCAGACCCAGAATTCAAACCCAGGTCTCCTGACCTCATATCTAGCGCTGTATTATGGGACAATATTGTTGGCATAGCCATTTTCTCATGGATCCTATTTATGTCACAAAGAGTAGTTTAGGAAATGCTGGTGTAAGGCTTTTTACTGCTAGTTGCAATGGCAAATAGGATATAAAAAGCTCTCTTCTATGACCACCCCTTCTCTTTTTTCGGTTTGGACCTTACTGGAAAGGACAGCAGTACATATAGATGTTAATGGTGTGACTTTGGGGACACAAAGACTTAGTAAGATTCATCTACATTTCGGAGGAAATTAGTGAGTCTCTGGGACATTTCATCTAGCATCTGTATCAGTGAGAGATGAAGCTTCTGAACTGTGGGGAGCTGGTAAAGAAATAGGTCAAGAACTGGGGATGCTGCCTTCCAATTCAAGTCCTGGGGAATAGCATGTTGGTCCTCCTTTGCCCAAGAAGACCATGTCATCAGAGAAATGATGACATGACTTGCACTTGACTTTGTTCTGAGTGAGGGAGAGCTGTGCAGGTCACCAGCCTCACTTCTCCTCCAGAGCTATCTGACTCCAGTGACCAGATATTCATCAGGATGACTGGAGATGACCCAGGATGAGGCAGCTGGGGTTAAGTGACTCACCCAAGGTCACACAGCCAGTGAGTGTCAAGTGTCTGAGGTGAGGTTTGAACTCAGGTCCTCCTGACTCCTGCACTGGTGCTCTATCCACTGCACCACCTAGCTGCCCTGGGGAAGTAGTAGAGTATAGGAGGAGGAGAGATGATAGCCTTTCTCCACCTTAACTTCCTTTACCTCTTAATGCCACCAGTTCTGCACTGGACTGGTCTATAGACCCTCTCTTGGACTGGTTCTGGGATGAGGTATGAAGATCCAGGTTGGCAGTATTACAGGGAAATAGGTTGCCCTGAGCCATTTCTGTGGAGTCAAGAGAGAAGGGAAGGAAGAAGATGAAAGAAATCAGAAGCACTGGTGGCTAGAAGGGAAGAGGAAAGTGTCTGTTGTCACTTGCCTGGGGCAGCCATTCCTGGGTGACCATTTGTAGGGGTGACCTATGTAGATAAGCACAGTTATCCCTTCCACACTGAGACTTTCCCTATCACAGTTTGGATATATAGCAGATTGGTATAAGAAATCAAATGGGAATTTTTTGAGAGTTTTGTGGGAGCCACTGAAAACACAAAAGGCAAGCAGACAACACAGAGTGTATGACCAAATAATTAACCCAGAATTTACAATAAGGTACTATAAACACCCCAGAGAAGAAAAAGAAAAATTCAGACTTCTTCTCTGTGAAAAGAGGGTCAACAAATTTTACATAGATTTCCCAGCAGCAAGGGTGCAGCGCTCCTACCCTCAGCAATATGGAAAGAATAATGCTCCCTCTTTCTAAATGTCCTTCGTTGATTTGGGATATAGATAAGTCAGGAGTATAGGATTAAGTATGAGAATGTGTCACACAGATGGTAAGCCCATCCAAACCTGAGCCTTGAAGCATGAGTATGATTTGGATAAAGCAGAGAAAAGTGGGAAGAACTTTCATGGGTGCAAAGAACAACACGAGCAAAACTTTGGAGGCAGGAATGAGTATGAAGTGAGTGTTCAGGGAACAGAGAGGAGATTCACCTGGCTAGAGAGGCAACTGGGGCTGGTGGATAGAATGCTAGACTTGGAGCTAGAAAGACCTGCGTTCAAATTCCATCCTTGACACTTACTAGCTGTGTAGTTGTGGGTAATTTAATTTTTCAAACTTAGCTGCCTCCTCTATAAAATGAGGATATTAATCCTGTATTGCTTATCTTTTTTGGCATATAGTTGGATGAAATAGATCCTAATAATTATTTTCTTCTTCATTAATAATGAATTAATTTTTAAAAAATTTTGATACTAGTCATTGGCTTTCTTTTTTAAAAATCAAATCAGTTAATAGATAGATTTTCTGATTTATGTTTTAAAAGCTTCTAGTTTTATTTATTAATTCAATGTTTGCTTTTTTTTTGCTTCTAATTTTGTTCATCTTTCCTTTGATTTTCAGGATTTCTATTTTGGTGTTTAATTGGGAGTTTTTAATTTGTTGGTTTTCTGTTTTTTTTTTTAAAGTTGCATGCCAAATTCATTGATATGTTCTTTCTCTCTTTTATTGATGCAAGAATTTAGTGACATAAATTTGCAGTGAGTTAGAATATATAATGATTTGCAAGCCTTAAAATGCTTGCTCATTAAATTGAAAAATGCTTAAAATAATATCTTTTAAATTTGTTATTATAATAGTGGATATGTGTTGTGTGTTGAAAGAAAGGATTGTTTAGACTGGCTTTTGTATATAGATAAACTCTGAGTGGGACCGAAGAGTTATGTTCTCAGATTAGTATCTCACTCATGATGGGATGATGGCCCTGTCACTTGGGCAATATCTGTTAAGGATAAAATTTTTATGTACTATGAATTCTGATATTCCCACAGGAGTACTTGGGTAGCAGAGGGAGAGTGTTACAGAGCTATGCAAGCACATGTGATAGAGTAGGGAGGGAGCATCCCAGGAAAGGTTTCACGAAGTATCCTAGGATGATGCATAGCAGACATGCTGGCTTACATAGGGGAGTTGAATAATCTTATATCCCTACTATTTTCTGGAACAAGGACCTTGTCCTCTGTTCTTATTACTTGATTAATGAAGTGTCTATGAAACACTTCAGAATTTCCTAGAATTAAGAGTTCACCTAAGTATGAAAGGATATTCTTGTCCAAATAGAACCTCATTTATCGTATATAATGTGCTCTAAAATCCCATTACTTCTGGCAAATAATTTTTGTAATGGGGTGGGGCATACTCCATGAACCCTTCTTAGAGGTGAAGTCCCTTGGTCACTTCTGAGGACACGTGCCTGAGTGATGAAGTTCTTTGGGATGCTGATACCTTTATGGGAGAGGATGCCTCCATCCCTTGGTTAGTAGGGACTGGTCTGGGAACTAAGAGGTTGATTCCAAATCAACCTGGAGAGCTTAATCCCCTTTTGAGAGTCCCAGGCATATTTGGGGATCAATTTAGCTTATATCCTTGCTTGTCACAGTTACAGGGGAATTCAGGTCTCTTTTGGGTAGGCCCATGAATTGTGTATTCATCCTTCGTTGCCAAAGAAGACCATGCCATCAGAGAAATGATGACATGACTTGCACTTGACTTTGTTTTGAGTGAAGGAGCACTGTGCAGGTCTCCAACCTTATTTCTCCTCCAGAGCCATCTGAATCCAGTGACCAGATATTCATTAGGATGACTGGAGATGACCCAGGATGAGGCAATTGGGGTTAAGTGACTTGCCCAAGTTCACACAGCTAGTGAGTGTCAAGTGTCTGAAGTGAGATTTGAACTCAGGTCCTCCTGACTCCTGTATTGATGTTCTGTCCACTGCACCACCTAACTGCCCCGCCACGAGTTATAGGGACAGCTGAAAAGATTTTGTCCAGATTTTCATCTGGATTGTACTATACATTGGCAGGGGATTTGCTGAGGGAGAAGTCATGGGTTTTTCTGTGTTGCAAGGACCCATAGAGTTATTTTCACTCAGGACAGTTTGGTTTCTCACCTGAATGTAAAAGGACACATCCAATTGACCCTATGTCCTTAATCTTTTTGAGGAGATTTCCATGTGTTCTGGGAGTTTATTTGGGATTAGAATTTATTTTCCTGAGGGAAGGTTGGTTCTCCTTCTTTTTTCAATTCTATTAATTGTTGATTAACTTCAATTTAAAATTCAACACCTCTTCTCCCCTGCCCCCCACAATTGTTGGGTTGGGATAGACTTTTATAAGTATTAGGTAGGCAGTAAGTTATGATAAATTTTATAAAATGGCATTTATTTTGCATTTGTTTAACTCTATACTGGGGAGTGATTGAAACCTAAAGGCCTGCCAGCTCTGGCAGTTCTGGACCATCACAAAAAGACTGTTCAGCTTTGAATTGTCTAAGAACAATGCTAAGTTTAGGACTTTGAATTTAGGAAGTCATTAAGAACTGTACCGGTACACTTTGTTGAGACTGTTTTGGTACAGGGCTTCTTCTAGGGGAAGGCACTTGAAAGGACAATGATTAGGCCTCTTTTGGTCCCCAGAGAACTTTCTACAATTAGAATATGGATAAATGTGCCATATGTACCATAGCTCATTTACTGAGGGCACATAGAGCATACCCATACTTGGATATGAACTGAGTTCCCCTAGCCAACTTAGGTTATTTATATATATGTATAACATATATATAGTTATATATATGTATGTATGTATATGTATACATATATATGTATGTATGCATGTATATATGCATGTATGGATGTATGTATATGTATATATATGCTCAGAATTGAAGGATTTTGTGATGACACAGCAATCCCAGGTCATTCTTATTCCCTTTTCCTTCTCTCTCCTGAATGTGTAGCTTGGAACTCATTCTGGAACTTTCTGAAGGTAGGATTTGAGGAAGAAGGATGCTCTCCCTCCCTCCAGCTGCTATGGTGACTGTTCACACATAGTGGCTAACACATGCACACATGTGCTGGCTAAATAACCCTGAGAATGGATCTCAAGGTCCTGGTTACCTCTTCTGCTTTGACTTCTTTCCCTGAGCATAGGTGATGCAGCTGGGATCTAGAGATGGACCCTTGAAGACAACCTTGTGATTTCAAGAGGTCAGAAATTCTTAGTAATGCAGTCAGAACTGACCAGCAATAAGGAGTTTTCTATAATTCTGTCCTTGAATATGGTCGCTTTAGAAGAGGATGAGTCCAAACCCTGGCCTGGCTAGCCAGAAGATATGGACCTTTCAGGATTTATTTGGACAGTGCAGAGCTAAGGTGAAACTGAAATAGCTATTCACCCCTGCTATAAAATGTTTTATGTTTTAAATCTTGCCCTCCCGGGAGATTATATGGAAGTTACAAGTTATTGTATCTAATTTTAAGTCTTTCAATGTGTGTTGGCTGCGTCCTTCATTTTTCAAACATCTCTTTTGTGTAGAGGAAATAAATGTGTCCTATACCTGATCTACATTGTATCCTTTCTATCCTCTTTTGGGGAGACCTTAGATACAGGTCAAACCTAAGCTTTAAGTGATCTTCCCTGGGGCTCTTGGGTTGGGGCATAAGGAACTAGAGATGACTAATAAAGAAGTCTGATTTTTTTTTTAGAGGTCAAGCTCATCCCAGGACTGAACCTAGTCTGTGCAAGTCGATTGCTGAATGCCCTAAGTGGGAGGTAGTATACTCCCATTCTCTGCTCCTTGGGCCAGTGTTGTTCTGTTGTTACATATAAATACTGTTTTCTTATTTTCCTATTGTGTATCTTGGTAAATTTTTTTAAACCTATAATGGAGCCTGAATTCCATTTCCTGAGGGAGAGCAAAGATTTTCATAAATGTTTCTCAGACATAATTCATTTTGCAGAGGAATTTAGCCCTTTTCACAGAAGGAACACATTTTTAGGTGGTTAAATGGAGATTTTTTTTTTTTTTTACCTACAGAGCCATTTTCCAAAGTCAGAAAATGATGATAAATGGCTTTTTCAGCAATCCATGAAAACAATGATTTCCTCTGATTTTTTCCATGACTTTTTTTTTTTTTTAAAAACCAAGCTCTGCTTTAGCACCACATTTTCCATTGCTTTTCTGGCCCTCTCCCCCTCTTTTAATCACACAGCTGTGGTTCAGCTGTGTTTATCAGGGTTGGGTGAATTGAATCAGTGAAAAGAATTCCTTGATTGAGCTTTGTTATTTCATTGACAAGGCTGAATATGACACCTCCCACCTCCACCCTTATACAGTCTAGTAATTGTTATTTTTGATCCACAAACAGGAAAGGAGGCAGACTGCAGGAGCTTTAAGGTCTCTGCTGCTTGAGCTCATCTCTCTTTGAGTCTTAGAGAGGTATCAACGTGTACTGAGAAAGACTCTTGGACTTGGAGTTAGAATATCCATTGTTTTTAATCCAACCTCCTTTGTGTAGCTTTGGTAAAGTCATTTGATTTCTCTAGGCCTCTGTTTTCTCATGTGTGAAAGGGTGACAAATCTATGTGCCAAGCTGCCCACTTCATGGGGCTCTTGACAAACATGTATGGAATAGTATATAAAAGGCAATGTGCTATGTATCTGGAGGAAGCAAATTGAAGAAGGCAGTCATTTTCTTCAAGGAGCTTACAGTATAGTTGATAGAATCAAGCATGGATACAAATAGCTACAACATAAGACCCAAATCAAGTTACCATGGGGGCTAAGGTGAACAGAATAGACACTTTAACTGACTTCTGCAAGATGATTTCAGCAGTGAGAGATGGTGGGGAAGGGTATTCCAGGTAGAGGGATTAGAATGAGTAAATATTCATGTATCCGAAGTATAGGTATGAAACTTACTGAAGCAACAGAGAATGCATCCATTGGACTAAAAGCTTATGTTTCATATGGTGAGACATTCTGAAGATTTTGGAGGAGGGAGTCTTACATTTAAAGCTCTAGGTCAGGTAAACAAATATGGCATAAGTGTGCAAGATATTTCGGAGGGACAAAAGACCAGAGCAGAGCCATTATGAAAAATTTCTAAGACTGACAGTTGAGCAGTGTTTGGGAACCCTGTGAGGTAGGTAGTTTTTAAGAGTTATTATCACCATTTTACAAACAAGGAAACTGAGGTTCAAAAAGGTGAAGGAACTTTTCCAAAGTTACACAGTTAATATTCCTCAAAGTCATAACCACAATATAAGAGAGTAAAGATAAGTGTCATAAAATTCTATAGCAATCAAGAAGGCTCTGGTTTCTAACATTCCTTTCCCCACCTCCATCCTGAAGGAAGGGAAGGGAAAGGGAAGATTATGAAGAGAAAGGGGCAATTACCAACAATGGATTATAGTTGTAGGGAGGGAGTGGCCAGTCTGCTAGAATGTCCAATCCTCTCCTAAGGATATGGGGGAAGGATAAGTGGTAGGAAAAAGGCACTATGATGATGGGATCCTGAGGATGCTGTCCCCAACATGACTGGACAGCTGCCAACCCATTGCATCCACATATTAGGAACTCTCCTTGCCTCCCAAACAACTGTTTCATTCTACACTAATAGTGGAATCATGGAGCTAGCACCTAGATCAGAGTATCCAACCTGATCAATGCTGAGTGCTCTCTGTAGCTTAAATATGCCCACAGATCATAGCTGTTGCAAAAAAAAAAAAAAAAATCCTCAGGAAGTTTCCCAAGGCAACTGGCCCTGTACCCTCTGTCCTCAGGTTTCCTTTTGCACTGTCCTCCTGCCAAAGTCATTGGAGAAGAAAAGTACAATGGTATAATGTGGCAGTCAAGGGACATGGGAGAATCCAATACAAGAGGGTAATTAACGGTGTCAAATGCTGTGGAAAGGTCTAGGAGGATGAGAACTGAAAAAAATACCATTGGATTTTGTTGAATATAAGCTTACTGGGAACTTTAATTCAAGAACTTTCAATAGTGAGGTTAGAAGGTGGGGTAGAAAGAGGGGTGTTGGAAGCCAGAGGCTTCTTGACTCCTTTAGAATTTTATGACACCTTTACTCTATACATTATAGTTATGCCTTTGATAGATATTATCTGTCTGACTGGGAAAATATCTTCACCTTTCTGAGCTTTAGCTTCCTTGTTACTAAAAACAGGGATAATAATACTTAAAAACTACCTACTTCATAGGGTTGATCTGAAGAAAAGCTTTTGAAAAACCTTAAAATGCTATAAAAATTTATGTATACAATGTATATGATGTGTGTATATAAACATAGATATATTTACATCTATCTATCTATCTATCTATTTAGACATATCTGTATCATCTGGACTGTAATCTTTTTTTTGTAATTATGCATAGTTTTTAATTACATGATGTATATACAGGCTAAAATTACAAAGGTCATTTCTTCTTTTTGTATTTAAATTTATTTATTTAAGTTTTCAACATTCATTTCCACAAAATTTTGAGTTCCAAATTTTCTCCCCATTTCTCCCCTCCCCCCACACCAAAACACTGAGCATTCTAATTACCCCTATCACCAATCTGCCCTCCCTTCAAACATCCCTCCCTTCCTTTATCCCCATCATCTCTTTTGTCCTGTAGGGCAAGATACATTTTTATTCCCCATTACCTATATTTCTTATTTCCTAGTTGTGTGCAAGAACAATACTCAACAGTTGTTCCCAAAACTTTGAGTTCCAACTTCTCTTCTTCCTTCTCTCCCCACCCATCCCCATTGGGAAGGCAAGCAATTCAATATAGACCATATCTGTGTAGTTTTGCAAATGACTTCCATAATAGTCATTTTGTGTAAGACTAACTATATTTCCCTCCATCCTATCTTGCCTCCCATTTCTTCTATTCTCTCTTTTGATCCTGTCCCTCCTCAAGAGTGTTGACTTCTAATTGCTCCCTCCTCCTATTGCCCTCTTTCCATCATCCCCCCCACCCTGCTGCTCCCCTTCTCTCCCACTTTTCTGTATTGTAAGATAGGTTTTCATAACAAAATGAGTGTGCATTTTATTCCTTCCTTTAGTTGAATGTGATGAGAGTAAGCTTCATGTTTTTTCTCTCACCTCCCCCCTTTTTCCCTCCACTGAAAAGTCTTTTACTTGCCTCTTTTATGAGAGATAATTTACCACATTCCATTTCTTTCTCCTCCCAATATATTTCTCTCTCACCACTTAATTTCCCATCCTATTCAATTCACCTTGTGCTGTGTGTGTGTGTGTGTGTGTGTGTGTGTGTGTGTGTGTGTAATCCCACCAACTACCCAAATACTGAAAAAAGTTTCAAGAGTTACAAATATTGTCTTTTCATGTAGGAATGTAAATAGTTCAACTTTAGTAAGTCCCTTATGATTTCTCTTTGCTGTTTACCTTTTCATGCTTCTCTTGATTCTTGTGTTTGAAAGTCAAATTTTCTTTTCAGCTCTGGTCTTTTCATAAAGAATGCTTGAAAGTCCTCTATTTCATTGAAAGACCATCTTTTCCCCTGAAGTATTACACTCAGTTTTGCTGGGTAGGTGATTCTTGGTTTTAATCCTAGTTCCTTTGACTTCTGGAATATCATATCCTTTGATCACTTAATGTAGAAGCTGCTAGATCTTGTGTTATCCTGATTGTATTTCCACAGTACTTGAATTTTTTCTTTCTAGCTACTTGCAATATTTTCTCCTTCACCTGGGAACTCTGGAATTTGGCCACAATGTTCCTAGGAGTTTCTCTTTTTGGATCTCATTCAGAAGGTGTGATTGGTGGATTCTTTCAATATTTATTTTGCCCCCTGGTTGTAGAATCTCAGGGCAGTTTTCCTTGATAATTTCATGAAAGATGATGTCTAGGCTCTTTTTTTGATCATGGCTTTCAGGTAGTCCCATAATTTTTAAATTGTCTCTCCTGGATCTATTTTCCAGGTCAGTTGTTTTTCCAATGAGATATTTCACATTATCTTCCATTTTTTCATTCTTTTGGTTTTGTTTTGTGATTTCTTGGTTTCTCATAAAGTCATTGGCCTCCATCTGTTCCATTCTAATTTTGAAAGAACTATTTTCTTCAGTGAGCTTTTGAACCTCCTTTTCCATTTGGCTAATTCTGCTTTTGAAAGCATTCTTCTCCTCATTGGCTTTTTGGACCTCTTTTGCCGATTAAGTTAGCCTGTTTTTAAAGGTGTTATTTTCTTCAGCATTTTTTGGGGTCTCCTTAAGCAAGGTGTTGACCTGCTTTTCATGATTTTCTTGCATCACTCTCATTTCTCTTCCCAATTTTTTCTCCCCCTTTCTTAATTGATTTTCAAAATCCTTTTTGAGCTCTTCCTTGGCCTGAGACCATTGGCTTTACTTTGGATGTTTGGGATACAGAAGCCTTGACTTTTATGTCTTTCCCTGATGGTAAGCATGGTTCTTCCTCATTTGAAATGATGGGAAATATATCTGTTCACCAAGAAAGTAACCTTCTATGGTCTTATTTTTTTTCCCTTTTTTGGGCATTTTCCCAATCAGACTTTTGGGTCCTTTGTCAAGAGTAGGGTATACTCTGGGAATCTGTAAGATCTCAGTTCCTCCAAGGTGGCACAATCAAGTGTGTACACTGGTCTGGGAGCAGGGAGAGATTTTTGTGCCCAGAATCTTAGCAGCCACCTGGCCTCCAGTTCCACCAAGCCAGCACATGGGCGGGGGGGGGGGAGCTGAGATTCAGATAAGCTGCAAGGGCAGGGCTGCCATTCAGTGTGAGATAACGATCAGCTGCCACAGGGCCTAGACACAGGGCTGAGGTAAGAGTCAGTTGCTCAGTGCCCCCAGGGGTTTTACGATCCAACAAAGGATGCGGGCTGCTGTAGGGGTTGCTGTGGGAACTGCTGCCACCTGCCCAATGTGGCCTCTGCAACCACTGCCTAAGGCTGGAGTTATGGGAAGGCCCTTCTCCCTTCCTGGCCAGCTGAAAAAGCCCTGTCACTGACCTGTGGTACCTGTGGGTTGAGGGATCTGTGAACTGCTGCTACTGCAACTGGACATTCCGCCCCTGAGGTGTCCTCCTTCCAGAGCCAGCCACAAGGCCAAGGCTGGGCTGTGCTCTGCTCAGCGTCTGGTGCAACAGACGTTTCCCGTTGGCCTTTCAGGTCACCCTAGGATGGAAATCTCCTCCACTCTGTTGTTCTACACTTCTGCTGCTCCAGAATTTGTTGAGAGTCCCTCTCTACAGGCATTTTATGGGCTGTGGGGGTAAAGCCAGCATATGTGTGTCTTTCTACTCTGCCATCTTCCCACTCTGGACTGTAAACTTGTTGACATTAGGGACTGTGCTTTACTCATCTGTGAATCCTCTCTCGGGCAGCTAGGTAACTCAGTGGATAGAGAACCAGACCTGGAGTCAAGAAGATTCATACTCCTAAGTTCAAATCTGGCCTCAGATACTTATTAGCTATGTGAGCCTGTATAGGTCACTTAACTCTGTTTGTCTTAATTTCCTCACTGGTAAAATGAGCTGGAGAAGAAAATTGCAAATCACTCTAGTATCTTTGCCATGAAAACCCCAACTGAGGTCACAAAGAGTGGGAACATGACTGAAAAATGACTGACCAGCAATAAAGCACCTGTATTAGGAACTTGAGACACTGTAGGGCTGAGAGGGAAAGGCAAATGTAGGTGTTTCCCATGACAATGGAGGATAGGATTTTTCTCCCTATTCTCATTGTGGGAGCAGAAGCAAAAGAAAAGCAGAGATTACAGTTATGTGAGGGGAGTATTTAGAGGTATTCTGAAATAGGTAGTGCACTGGCATTTGTATTCTTATGGAATCAGAGGTTAGCCAACTTTGAGGGGAAGAACAGGCAGGAAATACTGTAAGAATGTATTTGGCCAGGCACATTAATGCACTGTTGGAACTATGAATTGGTCCAGCCATTCTGGAGAGTAATTTGGAACTGTTCCTAAAAGTCACTAAATTGTACATATCTTTTGATCCAGAGATACCATTGCTAGATCTGTGGTCCAAAGGAAGTCAAGGAAAGAAGGAAAAGACTCATATGTATAAAAATATTTCTAACAGCTCTTTTTGTGATGGAAGAGTGTTGGAAACTGAGGGACAGGAGTACCCCTAATTTTGAGAATGGCTAAACAAATTATGGTATAGGAATGTAATGGAATAGTATTTGCCATAAGTAATGATGAAAATGATAGTTTCAAAGAAACCTGTGAAGACTTGTGTGAACTGATACAGAGTGAAACCAGCAGAGACAGTTTATGCAGTCATGATGCTGTAAAGACAAAGGACTTTGAAAGACTTTGGTACAGGGAATTCTCAGGTGAGGAAACATTTGTATGCAGGTCAGCACCTTCTGTCTGAGTGAGTAGTCTATGACACTGATCTTAAGTGATTTGCCTGTGGTTATTTGCAGCTAGCCTGTATCAGAGGTAGGAACTTGAATGTAGGTCTTCCTGGCTCTAAAATCAGCTCTTTATCTCCATTTACTGAATATAGATAGTGTTTGATAAATATTTATCGGATCAATGTTGACTGAGCTTTGCTCAAAAGCAAACATCTCCTTTATTCTAGTTGAGAGCTTCCTAGTCTACCCAATCCCAACCCTAGCTCATCACAGGGAGATGGAGGGAGGGACAGTTTTGTCCTTTTCCTCTCACCCCAAAGTGTTCCTTTGGGAGTCTGCTACTAGCTATGATCAAGTGGGGTTTCTATTTACTTACCAGCTAAAATATACTAGAACCTTTTGGAAAAGGTTCAAAGACCTTTTCTTATTTTGAATTCCCTTAGTCTTTGAGGTTATTTAAAATGCATTTTTAGTAGGAGACTCATCTGAAAATTGATGGATGAAATCTAAGTGCAGGAAAAGCCAGAATGTAGGTGTTAAAAAGCAAGAATATGAATTCTAACACTTTTTTAGTAAAAAAAATAGTGAAATTTTAAAATTACCTTAAAAAAATTCTCTGAGTTAAAAGGAAATTAAGAAAATGATTTTAGTCCAAAAAGTAATTGTATAAAAACATTAATCATCATCATCATCATCATCATCTTCTTCTTCTTTTTCTTCTTCTTCTTCTTCTTCTTCTTCTTCTTCTTCTTTGCTTTTCAATTAAGCAGAAATGTTTATGGATTGATTTCTTTTATTTTTATGGCCCAAATCCAGTGGCTGACCTAGTGTTACACTGGTTGACCTTGGGTTACAAGACATCAAGATATTGGTTTGGTCTTGGACCTCAGATATCAAAGCTTCAAAGACTACTTGGCATCAGATACTTGGATAATAGCACTATTGTCTACATTACACTAAAATGAAGGAACCAATGAAAATTGAGAGATTTCCAAAAGAGGCTAATGAAAAGCCCCACCACTCAGCAAACCATCCACATAACTCTCTAGTACCAATTGATTAACGATAATTAATAGCAAGTTGCTTATTAGTATCTGAAAGATACTATTAAGAGAGAAGTAGACTTTCACTTTTAATCCAGAAAAGGTGTTTGGAAAGGAAAACATATTCCAACATGGCAAAATGTGAAATCCCGCCATATAGCAAAACAACCCAAACTGCTACAAGAATCCAGGGAAATCAATGCTTGCTGTATCCTACCCGGACTTTTACCAGTCCACACAGATTGTGCTCTATGGGGCCAGAGGGCTACAAAAATTCGCAAAAATTAATCTAGTAGTTTTTTTTTTTTAGCTCAATGATTTTTCAGCTCAGTAAAAGTATTTTGAAGTTAACTTTGTTAGTTTTGCAGCTCTCAGACAAATATCTTTTGCATATCAACAGTCCTACCTGTCAATCTGTAGATGGATTCACCCGTTTGTGAAAAGGCCAGTTTTGAAAATCAGCTTTAATAATTCCACCATCTTTATCCTAGTATCCTGTGCTTGACTTTAGGTTGTCTTTAAATTGTTCTCATCATTTCATGCGTTATGATGTGATTTAGAGAGCATCTATTTTGATGCCTTAATCTTACAGACAAGGTTACATTATTTGCCCAGGATCATGCAGTTATTAAGTAGCAGGACCAAGATTTAAGTCCAGGTCTTCTGATTCCAAACCTAGCATCTTTTTCATCATGCTACATTGCTTCCTTTGGCAGGTGGCTCAGTAGATGGGGCACTGGGCTTGGAGTTGGCTTCCTGAGTTCAAATATGGCTTCCGACATTTATGAGTTGTGTGACCCTTGACTAGTCACTTAACCTCTGTTTGCCTCAATCCACTGAAGAAGGAAATGGTGAACCACTCCAGTATCTTTGCTGAGAAAATTCCATGGGTCATAAGAATCAATTGAACAACAAATGTTGTTTCCTTAAATTTTGCATTCCTAACTTCCTTGCTTTGAATAGAAAGGAAGGGAAAGATGGATACAGAATGTTGAATATGATGTGAGATGTGATGGTTTTGTTGGGTTTTTTTTGCTAGACTATTTTGTCAGAAGGAAGTGTTTAATGGAAAGGGGTTATATTGGGAAAGGATTGTAGTGTCTAAAAAACTGGACATCAATAAAAAAAAGCAACCTCAAATTTGAGTTCCTGTTGAAAAGGTACATTTCTGAAGCAAAGGCTCTCTACTTCCTTTGAATCCCCTCTAATGCTATGCATACAGTACCTATTTAATAATGAATGACTGAATGAGGATAGTTGTTTCTGTATGTTACAGGACAGAGTAGCTGAACATAAGGGCAATGGACAAATAGAAGCTCTGATTGGCTGATTGAGTGGCAGGTGCTGTCTATGTTTCTGTTGGAAACAGTGCCATCAAACTGAAAACACAACATTATGCCAGAGTGAATGGGAATTGTGTGTAATGCTCACTTAAACACAGGAGGAAATGATCATATCCATTTGTTTACAACTCTAGGTGGGATTTTTAGCTTCTAGGCCTCTGAAGAAAGTAACAGGTGAATGAGCAAGAAACTTACCCAGGAGTACCTTTCTTCCTTTTTCTCAGTTAAATTTTTCTTATTGCTTGCCACAGCTTGTAGGGCCCCACCTACAATCTGCCCTTCTTCTTGCCTTTTGCCCATCTCCTTGGAAGTTGATGAGAACCTGTAATTATGTTGGACACTGTCTTATTCCTCATCTTCTTGCCTCTGTCCCTTCTCACTCAGTGCTTAGAGACAGGCTCTCAGGTGGGAGATGCTCATTTTTCCGTGCCTTTGTCTGACAGGCATTCTCAGTCTTGGGGAGATTCTGCCTCGCACAGCTCTTGAGATTTCTTTTCAGAACCCATGAAAGTGATTACAGAGCTTTGCTCTGATGGGTTCTTTTGTTCACTTTGTTTCCAGATATTGATGTGTACTCTCCTTTCCTCCTTGAGGAAGAAAGAACAGGAGTTAGATGGCAGAAAGGAGGTCACTTACTTTTCTGACTATTGATTTCTCTGGTGCTGTTCAAGGCTCCATTAGTTTTTCCTAACTACAACTCTGTGGTTAGCAGCAGTTAGGTTGGGTTGGGACATCAGCCACAGCAGGAGATGGGGCTGCAATAGCTAGGGGTAAGCTGGAGAAGGTGACTTCTTTTCTTGAAAACATTTTCTTTTCACTTCAACTTTTCAACCCCTGGACAAAGATAAAATTTGCTTCTAAAAATGGATGGTGAATGTCTTTTTTTTGTGTGTGTGGTGGCAGTGGTGCCATGTCAATGTTTGGTTACCTCCCACTTGAAAAAGCAGCTGGTCCACAAGAGGTGCTAAGACTTTTTTAGTCTGTCTGTAGGGAGTCAGAGAAACAGGGCTTTCTGTGTGTGCAAACACTGGAACATGTGGTTTGTGGGAGGAGATGCTGGAATTTTATAGCAGATGCATCAGCTTAAGGTGTGGTATTTTGCTATTTGTTCTTGACCTCTATGACCTTTTTGAAGCCCTATAGACTTGACAATTATAACAATGATGGTAATAATAGAAAGAGTGATCATATTAATGAGTCATAATTATGTTTTAAGCCTAATAAAGCAATTTCCTTATAACAACCCTGTAAGACATATTGTCTAGGTTTTATCTATCCCCTTTTAGAAATGAAGCTATTAAGGCACAGGAAAGGAAGGTCATACACCTAGCACTGTGTCAAACCCAGGATTCCAACTCAAGATCCTGACTACCAATTGAATACTTAATAATTGCTTATTGATTGGTTCAAAGTTTGAAAGACACTATACATAAGTCATCTTGTTTGATCCAACACAACCTGTGAGACAGGTAGTACAATAATTATTATACCCATTTTCCAGATGAAAATAACAAAGAATTTGAGGCTCTAAGAGATTAGTTAGGGATAATTAAGAGGTTAATTTACTTATCATTATATAGTTAATGAGTATCTGAGGTGAGATTTGAACACAGATTTCCTGATTTTAAGTCAGTGCTATATCAATTCTGTTCAATTCAACAAGTATTCATTAAAGGCTTTCTGTGTTATAGGCTCTGTGCTAAGCAGGCTGTAGGTATGTTCAGTTGTTTCAATCTGTTACCCCATTTGAGGTTCTCTTGGCTACAATAATGGAATAGTTTTCCATTACCTTCTCCACCTCATTTTGCGGATAAAGAAACTGAGGCACACAGGGTTAAGTGACTTGCCTAAGGTCACACAGCTATTGTCTGAGGTCAAATCAGACCTTCCTGATTCCAGAACCAGCACTCTATCTACTGTGCCACATAGCTGCCCTTAACAGTCTCATACTTTTGTAATTATTAACCTTAGAGAGATTCAAAACCCCAACCTGCTTGCACCATTATTATGGGCTTCATTTTGTGGTTTGTCCTTCATTCTCATAGAGGACCAAGGACATCAGGAAGGTGATGCCATGACTTGCAAGTGAATTGGATTTAAGTGAGGGAGGGCTGTGTAAAGTCACCAACCTCACTTTCTCCTCCAGAGCCATCTGGGTCCAGTGTCAAGAAATAGATCAGAATGACTAGAGATGGCCCTGGATGCAGTAGGAGCCATTGGCCTTTTATACAAATAAGGGTAGGGCCACATACTTCAGAATTGGAGATGTTTAGCCTAGAGAAAAGAAGAGTTGGGCTTCATACAAAACGAAGTTAAAAGATATAGAGATAGAAGTCTCTGACCTCTAAGAGGTCACATTCTAAATGACTAGTTCAAATAATGTGAACTCAAAGCACCAGCAAAGACAACTGTTCACTCACTCAGAGTAAATCATTGCTATGGGATCATTTTCTCTTAGGAAATAACTACCTCATATTGGAATTTTTTGTGAATTGAGTATGGGAAAGAGAGAGTTATTTTTGAGAATTGAGTAATGTGATGGTCAGTGAGTAAGTTAATATTCTTTTGGCAGTTAAGTTAACCTTTTTTTCTAGAATGAGATTATCTTTCTTGATTGGTGTCACCTTTATCCTCCAGACAACTGATGATTCTTTTAGCAGAAGTGTTAAATGGCCAGTTATATGGGATAGAACAATAATTTACTCGGTGAATAGTGACATTGGTAAGAACCACTTAGACCATCTACTAACACTATGCAGAAAATCAAAAGTTTCATTTTAGCCCAGTTTTGCAAATAGTTTTCAGACAGACTGAGGTCCATGGAATTCTCTCAACTGGTCCCTAAGTTTTGCGTGAGCCTCCTCTACGCTAAGAGGCAGCCTAGTGTGGTAGATAGACAGCTGGCCTTAGAGCTAGCAGGACCTGAGGTAAAGCCCACCTCTTACTCGTACTGGCTGTGTGACTGTGGGTGAATTGCTTAAATTCTCAGAGCTCTAGGCAACTCTCTATATGTGTTTATTGCCTGGGGGTCTGAGGCACAGTAGAAGGTGGTGGAGAGTAAAAGGCAAACTAACTATAACTTGATGGGTAGGAAAAATGTCCTAACCATTGGAGCTGTGCCAAAGTACAATGAGCTGCCTCAGGAGGGAGTAGGTTTCCCCCACTGGAGGTGTTTAGGAAGAGGTCAGAGGACCACTTCCCAGAGACACTGCAGAAGGAATACTTGATCCAGTATTGAACCATATAGCCTCTGAGAGCCTATGATGCTGTATATCAGGAAGAGTTGTACAGAGGAGAGATAGAGATAGAGGTAGGGCATAAGTAGGCAGATAGCTCCCTCTTCTGTGGCTCAGACTCCTAATCAATACACACACACACACACACACACACACACACACACACACACACAGAGGCGTGAGTGTCTACTTGCATGCTGTATGATTTTTTTCCTACCCTCTTGTAAGTAAGATGGATTTTTTATATTCTTTCTTATAGTTTAGTTCTCAGGATCTATAGCCGTAACAACCTCTTGTCCCGGGTATTAGATATGAGTTCTCACAGTCATGGTTGAAAACATCTCCACCACACTTGCTCAGTGTTATATAATGATAAATAATACAAACATTGGTGCTTATAATTGTAAGCATCCACTGTGACTGCACAGCGAGATACTGGGATGAAGTGATGTAAACTTGTGAGGTATTGCTAGCAAGAGACCTTCTTTATCTGTTGCCCAAAAAACCAGTGGGCACTGGTCAGCGAATGAGGAGCCCATAACATTGAATGCACAAGTTGGAATGCTTTGTGTGCTTTGAGAGGCCCCCATCAAGTCTTGAGGGGGAATTTGTGTTTGCTTCAACAGGCCCCCATTGAGGCTTGAGGGGACTGAGGGGAGTGCTCAAGCTGTGCCTATCTCAGCTGACCCCATCGAGATGGAGTTAGTGCTGTCATTATCAGCAATCCCTTTTGAGAATAGACTAAAAAAAGATTATTAACCCCTCTGAAGATGTCTTTCTGCTCTTCCTGTCTGACCAGATCAAGAGTGAACCTGTGCTAGCTGCTCTCCTGTGTGTTTACTTGTCTTGCACCTCTATATGAGAAGACCAGATGAATCCTTGTAAATGTCTACTGAAATTGTCTCTAGGTAGAAAATATAAGGGGGAGTTTATTCAGGCAGAAAAATATCCCTCAATAACCAATTTCATCAATTCAGCATCTACACATAGAAAAGCAACCCAAACCATCCAAACCACCCCAAAATAAACAGTTTGAGCAACCTCATTATGGGAACTGGAATCTCTCTCCCAAATCCAAAAAGTTATTACTAGATCTGAAGTCCATGAAACTGGGTTTAAATTCTGATTTGGTTATATACTGCCTGTGGAGTTCTCAGATATCACCTAAGTTACCTTCAGTTTCCTGACCTTTAAAATGAAGGTGATGGACTCAGCAGGGGTTCTTCATTTGAGGCCTTGGAACTTGTTTTTAAAAATATTTTTATATTTAAAAATAGTTTTGACATAAATATTTATATTTCAATATGATTGATTTCACTTGTAATCCTGCGTGTTCTGTTTTATTCTTCTATGTCATTCTTTTTTTTAAGAAGGGCCTCGTAGGCTTCACCAGATTTCCAGAGAAGTCTATGAAACAAAATAAGAATACTTGGACTTGGAAACAAAGTACATGGCTGTCAGTGCCTAAAGAAATTGTGGTGTGCAATATTACTGTGCTATAAGAATGCTGACTATAGAGAAGCATGGAAAAATCTACATGCACTGATGTAGAGCGAAGCAATCAGAGCCAATGCAAAGCACAACCAAACGCAAAAACATCAAAAGTAGATATATCACAATTATAAAGGTCAAACAGGACTCAGATGTAGAAATATGAGAACCTTAGTCTTTTGTGGATGAAGGAGGTCAACAGATGTTACAAATCACACTTGTTTTCAGACTTTTTTTTAAAGTATTGATCAGTTGTGCCAATTATCTTTTCTGTAAGAAATATTATTTGTCGTATGGGATGACTCTCTGGGACAGAGATGGGCATTTGGAATAACTATGATGATGTATCAGAAAATATCAATAAAAACTTACTAAAAAAACCATTTGGACTAGATTATCCCTAGCTCTAAATCTCTGATAATGTGAACCTGTGATTGGTGTGGATAGCTATCATTGGGTCAGGTGAGGTGAAATCAGGTGTTCCCCTGGGCAAGGGGAAAGCAACTGCCCCATTATCTGCAGGGTGCCCCTGCATGTTAAAATCTTGTCAAAACAAGAAGAAACAGGGAAGAACAGAATTTTGGAATCAGAAGGGACTTCATTTGTCCAACCTGCATGTGAACACGAATCTCTCCTACAACATTCATCCTTCAACTTTCCCTTGAAGGTTCTTTAGTTACAGAAAAAGATGCTCTTAAAGTAGTTTGATCTACTTTGAGATAGTGCTAGTGGTTGGGAGGTTTGTCCTGGCATCAAACCTAAATTTTTCTCTCTGCAACATCTACTTTTTTCTGTTTGTTCTACTCATTGCGGTCAAACATAGCAAATATAACCCCTTTTTGTGTGATTGCCCTTAAAATACCTGAAGATGGCTTTCATGCACTTGCTTCTCTTTTCTTCTTTGGGGTAATGACTTCAAGGCTCCACATGATCGTGATTGCCTTTCTCTGGACCCTCTGACTCTTTCCTGTGCCTGGGATGCTCTCCCTCCTCGGCTTTCACCTCCTGACTTTCTTGTCTTCCTTCAAGTCCAAGCTAAAATCTCACCTTCTACGGGAAGCCTTCCCCAATCCCTCTTAATTCTAGGTTCTTCCCTCTGTTCATTATCTCCCTGTATCTATATTGTGTGTACCTTATTGTTTGTATGTTTTTTTCACTCAGTAGATTGTGAGCTTTTTGAAAGAACTGCTTATTTACCTCCTACTTTCCCTATAAAAGTGGAGGGCAACTTGATCCTCAGGGTTATTCCTTACTATCTCTACCCGCAATATCCAAGCTGTTGCCAAGGTCTGTCAATTTCACTTTTGCAATACCTCTTGAATACGCCTCCTTCTCTTCTCTGACATGGCCACCACTTTGGTGAAGACTCATCACTTGATGACTGGATTATTGCGATAGCCTGCTGGTGGATCTGCCTGCTTCAAGTCTTTCTCCACTCCATCCTCCTCCATTCAGCCACTAGAGTGATTCCCCTAAAACTCAGGATCCCATCATATTACTCTCCCCCACCCCCCCCAATAAATTCTAGTGACTGCCTATTGCTTTCAAGGGGCAAATATAAAATGCTCTGTTTGGCCTTCAAAGCTCTTTGGAACCTAGCCCACTCTTACCATTTCAGTCTTCTTACACCTTCCTCCTGGTCACTTACTTTTAGAGCCAGTGACACTGACCTCCTTGAACAACTCACCCATTTCTTGGCTCCAGGTATTTTCTCTAGCCATCCTACATTTATGAAACACTTTCCTTCCCCTGGCTTTCTTTATGTCCCAAATAAAACCCCACCTTCTATAGGAAGCCTTCCATTGTCCCTCTCAATTCTAGTGTCTTCCCTCTGCCAATTATTTCCTATTAATACTCTATGGGGCAGCTAGGTGGTACAGTGGATAGAGCACCAGTGCAGGAGTCGGGAGGACCTGAGTTCAAATGTCACCTCAGACACTTGAGTCACTTAACCCCAGCTGCCTAATCCTGAATCATCTCCAGTCATCCTGATGAATATCTGGTCACTGGATTCAGATGCCTCTGGAGGAGAAGTGAGGCTGGTGACCTGCACAGCCCTCCCTCCCTCAAAACAAAGTCAAGTGCAAGTCATGTCATCATTTTTCTGATGGCATGGTCTTCTTTGGCGACGAAGGATGAACATACATAAGCATAATACTCTGTATATACTTTGTATATATTTGTTTGCATGTTCCTTCCTTCCATCCCTCATGATTGTAAGCTCCTTGTGGGTAGGGACTATTTTTTGTCTTTTTTTGTTTGTTTGTTTCCCCAATTTTTAGCACAGAGTAAGCACATAATAAATGTTGATTGATTGATTTGTATCCCCAAGGCTTAAGCCTGCCACATAAATGTCCATTGCCTAACTCATCAGCTTATCAGTCTTTCCCTACAGTGTGGTTCCTACAATTGGATATGATGGTCTAGTTGTTGTGTGACCAGGACAGATTAGAGAGGTACCATCACCTCCCTAGACCTTGGTGCTAAGCTTCTCTTGATGTGGCCCAAGGTTGAATTAGAACTTTTGGTTGCCTTGTAGCTCACTAAAACTCCCAGATCTTTCTTAAGATAAGCTGCTATCCAGCTGATTTCCTTGAACTCAAATATAAGACCGTGCATGTGTCTCTACTGAAGTTTCATCTTACTAGATTAGTATCATTATTCCAGCTTGCTGTAATCATTTGGGATTCTGCCTCTATTATCTAATGTGCTAGCTCATCCTTTGTGTCAGTTATCAATTTAATGAGCAAGTCACCTGCGCCTTTTATCAAATTCATTCATAAAAATATTGAGCAGTTCAGACCTAAGCATAAATCCCTAGGGCACTTTGCAAGAGACCTCCTTCCAAGCTGACATTCATATTATGAATCCAATCCAACCTTCCCTTTGGCAGGGCCAAATTCAACTATCAACCTTTTTTTTTTCTTTAAATTCTTTAGAAGAAAATTTTCAACCTCGACATCAGAGTTTGACTTGAAATCCATCCCAACTGCTGAGGGAGTCACCCTCCTGGAAACAGTCAACAACAGTTGGTCAATAAGCATTTTGTTGTTGTTGTTATTTAGTCATTTCCAACTCTTTATGACCCCACCTGAGATTGTCTTGGCAGAGAGCCTGGAAGGGTTTCCCATTTCCTTCTCCAGCTCATTTTACAGAGGAAGAGCTGAGGCAAACAGGATCACACAACTAATAAGTGTCCCAGGCCAGAGTTGAACTAAAGAAGATGAGTCTTTTTTTTTCTATCCACTGCATCATCTAGCTTCCCCCAATAAGCATTTATTAAGTGCTTACTATGTGCTTGGCACAAATTGAATTTCAGAAACTGTTTTCTGTTTTGTTTGGGATAATGAAACCAAAGCCTAAAGAAAACCCCCAAAACAACAACAAACCCATAACGTTTTCCAAATGCAATGACTTTTACGTACACTGACCCTGTCGGGGTGTTTGCTACTACTTTTTAATGCATGTGCCTTTTATGCTTCCGGTAAAGTCTTAGGTCAGACAAAAGCTGGAAAGCATCTTCATGCTTTTCCCTTGTGGTTCAAAGCTTAAATTTAAAATTGAAAACTTGTTCTTGTTTTCAAGAATTCATGGACCACAGTGAGGCAGCTCCTTTCAAAGGTTAGTTCTCTTTTGTTGGCTGTCTCTATGCTACCTGAATGTTTCTTACTCTGGTATCTCTCTTGGGTGTGGAGGTGATGACTTTTCAAACACTCTGCAGTCCAAATCATTTCAGATCCTACCAAGCTGGAAAGGTTTTGTGTACTTGGTCAGGCATCAAACCTTGTATTTCCATCATACAAGGGTCAGTCTAGTTAAGTTAGGAGGTCAAAACCAGGAAGTTAGACACTAGGATGAATTTTTTGAGTAGGGGGGTGTGATCTATATCCATAGTCAAAAGACCCATATAGATAAGAGCAAACTGTTGAAATAAGTCCTTGTGAATTTATATCCAATCTATTAAAATTATTTTTAGATATTTTTGAGGAATATAGGCCAGAGGGGTTTCAGAATTTACTAAAGCTGTAGCCCTATTTGCCCCTGTCTCCCTTTATGATTACCATTCCCTAGTACTAATTCTGAGCTAGAACACCACTTTTATCTGTACTCAGGGTTAATATTGTAGGATTAACCAGAAAGATTTTTCTTTCCAGAGGGTTGGTTTTAAGTTCAGATGGGCTGCCACTAGCTGTCTGTCACACTGAGGGCATCCCTATATTCACAGGGCAGTGTAAAGCTGCTACCGTTTGAGCTAACTATTTAATCAATGCACTCGTTTATAGAATCAGGAATTGTTGGAGAGAAAGGGTGAGCTGCCAAGGTAATTTCAAGACCTTTAACCTTGAGTATATTCCAGATGCCCAGAAAATACTTGACAGGTGTGTGAATTAATAAGCAATAGCCTCAATTGTTTCTATTTCCACATCCTATTTCCTTGAAAAGTGATGCCTGCCTTAAATATACTGTGCCATTTGGATTCACTATTCATTCTTACTTTGATACTTTTGATCTACTTGATGGACCAGTGTGCATAATGCTTCCACTGACAAAGATCACCATTGACCCCATACCTTCTCATCCTGTGTAATGTGTATTCATGTGTTTCTATAGATCTTTCAAGTATGACCCATCTAATATTTTGGAGACCTCACTCTTGGTCTTGTGATATATCAGGGGTACTCATGTAGGATTTGGTCTACCCTTCTGTTGTCTTTCATTCTTACCACATACCCAGATTCCATCCTTTTCTGGTTGTATATGTCCTTGAAGATGTCTTTTATGTCTCTTCTTTCCCACCTTTCTTACCCCTGGATTAGCTGTTGTGTCTGGGAGGACAAGTGGGGCAGTGATAACTGTCCAGTGAGCATATAAGCAGTAGATAATGAGAACTAGTGTTCTTGGAAGCTGTGTAAATAGAGCCGTAATTAGCAATTTTGGGGGAATGAAGAAAAAAATGCACCCCGTGCAAGCAACATTAAACTCACCCTTCAAATTTTAAGGGGGAGTCTGCCTCTGTGGATGGAAATTTTGGAGCATTTTAAGGCATCTTCTAGGAGATCATCACCTGGGGGAGGGGAGGAGGACTAAGGCTAGACCAGGGATGACCCTGTGAGATGAGAAAGTATGCAGAGCATCTGGTAGTTTTCTCTTTTAACTAATTAATTTGGCTAACTAGAAACTAAGCTCAGCTGTTTCTGTACTTTAGAAGTATTGCAAGTGCTCTAAATTTTAACAAAAATTTGAGGAAAACTCCTGATCACCCCACCCTAATAGTAGCTCTGAGTGTGAATGAAAACATATAGCCTCTTCTCACTATTTTTCCAGAGAAATATCCCTGTCTTTGTTTCTTCTTCAGTATGTTAATTTGGAAATTTCGTATTATGTAGAGGAGACATAGGGTGATATAGTAGAAACCTCATTGGCCAGAGAATCTGGAAACAAGGATTCTAGTCATAGCTCAGCTGCTAATTGGCAGTATGACTGTGGGCACATCACAATATTTCTCTGTTTTAATTTCTGTAGATGAAGGAGGACTAATGAAGTCTGGTATGTGTTCCAGATCTAAGACTCTGCAATTCTGTTGCTTCATTTACACACTTTAAATCTTTTCCATTTGGCTGAAAAAATGAATTATAAGTATTATCTCATGTTGGAAAATATGAACTTTGAATTCACGTTTACTATGCTCTTGGTAAAGTACTTTTATTATTTATTGAAAATTATAACAATTAACATTTACAAAGCACTTCATGATTTAAAGCACTTTCCTTAAGACAACTTTGAAAGTTATTATTTTCATTTTACCGATGAAGTAACTGAGACCACACAGTTTGCATGTGTCAAAGCCGGGACTAGAAGGAAGGTCTTTTGACTCCCAGTTTAATGTTCCTTCATTCATACAACCATTATATCACTGTGCAAACATTTGTTAAACCCCTGCTAAGTGCAAGACACTGTGCTAGATTCTGGAAACATAAAGTTGAAAAATAAGAAAGTACTTTAAGAATTTATAGTTAAGAAAAAGAATTTATAGTCAACTAGGGAGTATGAGTTAGATCTAAAAATAAATGTGATACAAGGGAGAGTGTGATGGGGCAAAAGATAACACTTGACAAAGTGATCTAGGGAATCTTGAGGAAGGAGAAATCACTCTTACATAGACAATCAGGAAAGCTTCCAAAAGGAGGTGGCATTGAGTTGAGCACCGAATGAAGAGAGGCATTTCAAAAATTGGGCAGAGATCGAGACTGCATTCTGGGCATGGAAGATGACTTCCCCAATAGGTGATCCAAGAATGTAGGACAAGATTGTGATAAATGTCAAGTTCTACATTTGAATTTTAGATATTAACTTTCACAAATGTTGGATGGGGAAGACTTGGCTAAACAACAATTCATGCATGGAATTTGGAGTTTTTAGTAGACTACAAAATGAGTATGAGTCTGCCTGTTCACAGGAAAAGCTAATGTCATCCTTGGCTAGAGCAAGACAAGCATAATTTCTAAAATGGGTCCATGAGTCCTACCTCAGCTACTCTGAGTCAGATGAGAAGGATGAGATGCAAACACAACTAGGATGCAAGACCAAAATTCAAGTCTTGCCTCAGATTCTTACTAACTGTGTGATCCTGGGCAAGTAACTTAACCTCTGAAGAAGTTTAGTTTCCTTATCTTTAAAATAAGGATAATAACAGTACTCACCTTATTTCAGGGTTGTGATGATAAAATGAGATTATATGTAAAATACGTATATCATATGTACATCAAAATATATACATATATGATTATAAATATCCAAAATATGTAAATGAGATAATATATGTTAAGTACTGAAAGTACTATATAAATGTTAGGAATTATTATTATTTCTCTGAACTCTCATAGCACTTTTTGTCTATAGTACTTGTTTTGGTGCTTAATTATATAACAAAAATCATACTTTATGTGTAGCACTTTGTAGACAAAACAGGTTACAAAACATTTTCATATCTGTGATGGTTGAGTTGAAAGCAGGTAGAATGACTTGTTTGGTGCTGTGTGAGGATGTAGTGTTGAAATCCAAAAAATCAGAAGAAAATGGGACCCTCCTCAAAATGGAGGCCCTGGGTCTGGTACAGTGAAACCATGAACCAGAGTGAGGAGGTTGCAGGGGAGGCTGCATTTGTCAGGTATAGAGGCAATTGCACTGTGGCAAGGTTCAAAAAATAAGAAGCAAGGTCCAGAGGGGTTGTTCATAATCGTCAGTTAGCGATGCCGTTCATTTTAAAAAATACTATCGAGTTCTAAATTAATAAATCAATAATTCTGTGACTTCATTTGAACCTCACAATTACCCTCTGAGGTAGATATTATCATTATCAATATTTTATAGATGGGGATATGTCTTTTTCCTAATTCTTGCATAAGGTGTTTCCTATCAGACAGTATACAATGGGGAGACAGTGATGGGAAATGCCGAATGTGCTTTGGAAAGGTAGCTGAATAATCAAATTGGAGAGGATTCTTTTTGCTTTTTTCTTCAGAATGATCCTATGAGAACGACTGGTTTTGTTTATTTGTTTGCTTTAATGCAATACAAAGAGACCAAGATGTAGTTGCTGGTTAAGTTATAGATTTTTTTAAAGTGCAAGTAAGGTTTCATAAATTAAAATGATGTCAAGTGTGTTTAATGTTAATCTTCTAGGCTTTGTAATTTTCTTAGCAGAATAGGTGAAGACAATAGAGAGGGTAAGTAGAAGCCTGTCCTGTGTCAAAAGGCTAAGATTTGGAAGGCCTTGAGACAGAATATATTTAGACTTGGAAGTTCAAATCGAAACTACACAGCATGAAACAGAAATGCTCCCTTTGGGTAATGAAAATCCAACAACAACAAAAAACAACTGGTTTAGCTCTTTAGAATCTGCTGTTGGAGACTGATGGTCCCTCTTCTTTGATATCCTAGCAGAGGGAGCTTGGAAGCCCAGTCACTGAGCTCCATATCATCCCAGAGCCTAGTGGTCTTAGTGTGGGACTAGCTGGGGGTGAGCTTTGCACTACTGCCAGGCACAGGTGCTGATGGTTTGGCTTTTGTGGGACTTTAATCTCATGACAAGAGCCTCTTAGTGAAAAGGCTAGGAGTTTGCTGTTCACCATTAACCCCTTTGCTGTAATTCCTAGGAAGCTGCAGTGTTGGGTACTGGACTGTCATCTCCCTTTGTATATCCTTTTCCTATATATCTCTGTAGGTTTTTCAGTAGAGATCTGGGACTTATTTCCCTGACCTTTAGCCCAAATTTGGCCTGGGGTCCAGCAACCTGTAAATATCAAAGGTCATAGAGCCTATGACCTGAAGTTAGTTTCCAGACTCATTATATCTCAGGGAGCACAGGTTTGTAGATTTGGAGGAAGAAGGCATCCTGTCACCCAGTTCAATCCTCTCATTTTCAGATGAGAAAAACCAAACAAAGATATAGTTAGGTGACTTGCCCAAGGAGAGCAGAAACTGGGATTTCCCGACCCTCTTTTTGTATCTCTCGTGCTTAACACAGTGACTAGCACATAGTAGGTGCTTAATAAATGTTTATTGAATTGAACTGAGTATGTGGCAGAGCTCGAATATGAACATATCATTTCGCTCCAGATCTAATCATCTTTCTCTTACATCCTGCTTTTCTTTTCCTAAGTTAACTATGGCATTAAACCAGAATCAAGTCGTGGTTGATGTATTCCTCCTTGTTTCCTCTTATTCTCCCTTGAAGAGTGCGTGCGTGTGTGTGTGTGTGTGTGCGCGTGTGTGTATATTTCTGTGCAAGAGAGCAAGGGAGCTAGAGGGAGAGATAGGGAAGGAGGCAGATTTTTATATGCACATGTGTATGCATGTATGCATGAGTAAGAGATATAGAGAGATAGAGGGAGACAGGGAAGGCTGCAAAGATGTGTGTGTGTGTGCATGTGTGTGTGTATGTGTGTGTGTGTGAGTGATATCTTCATTCTTTTTGTCTTCTTAGTGGAGGAAATGCCTCAGTTTTGCTTCTCATTCTCTCCTCCTCCTGCTTCTATTCCTTATAGCAACTTCTATGTCTTTTCTCAGCTCAGATACAAAACTAAACCAAACCTAACCAAAATGCAGTATTCTGATGAGTAGATTAAGATAACATATGTATATTTTTTGGTGAACTTTAAAGCATCATAGAAATGCTAGTTCTTATTATTATTGGTACAGCTAGGTGTCACAGTGGAGAGGGTGCTGGGTCTGGAGTCAGGGAGATCTGAGTTCAAATTTGGCCTCAGACACTTACTAGCTGTGTGACCCTAGATAAGTCACTTAACCCTGTTTGCTTCAGTTTCTTCATCTGTAAAACGAGTTGGAGAAAGAAATGGCCAACCACTCCAGTATCTTTCCCAAGAAAACCACAAATGGGGTCATGAAGAGTTGGACATAGACTGAAATGACTCTTGTTACTATTATTGTGAAACATCCTGTTATATAAAAGAATGTTCTCTAATCCACCAAGATGACAAATTTTCCTCCTCACCAGGAAACCTCTGTATGGATTATTTCAATACAGTCCCAGCATGCTTGGACTTGAGTCACTTCCTGATCCCTCAGACACGTGGGAGATTATAGAGACCATCGGGAAAGGCACATATGGAAAAGTCTATAAAGTAACAAATAAGAAAGATGGGAGCCCTGCAGCTGTAAAAATCCTGGATCCAATCAGTGTAAGTAAAATTAGCAACAGCAATCACATGGTGGGTTTTTTTCCTTTTTTTAATGCTCACTGAAGTTTCCACTTATTTCCTGGCCCTTTGTAAAGGTACACACTTTCCTGAAACCCAGCAGGGATTTGAAAGCATTTTAAAAAGGGTAATGAGTTGTAATCACAACTAAGAGAAAGAGACATGGCTAGAAATTTCCCTGGTTTTTATCTTATTGACAGCTCTCTTGCTGCTATTGTCGAGATGGTACACCTGGATTCTTACCTTTTGAAATCATTCTTTTTGAAAGACTGACTTGTGGCACTCCTGGGTTATTGGATAGTGGCAGTGTAATTGCAAAATGACCCCAACTCAAAACATTCAGACATATTCAGTTGACAGCATAAAAGAATAATAAGTGTGCTTATTTTCTCCCTCAGCAGGGTGAAGAAAATTGAACCTTTTTTTTGTGTTGCTGTGTACTAGGCACCAAGGATATAATGTGGCCTGCTTTGTGCATAATGAAGTTATGTGTATCTTGTCCTGCATTAGGCCTCTTGGACCTAAGCATCTGACTGCATTGATAATAGTTTAAAAATAATCTCAGAGGAAAAATAGAATCGTCCA
Source organism: Notamacropus eugenii (assembly GCF_028372415.1). Lineage (NCBI taxonomy): Eukaryota > Metazoa > Chordata > Mammalia > Diprotodontia > Macropodidae > Notamacropus > Notamacropus eugenii. The sequence continues at coordinate 231,728,790 of NC_092876.1, forward strand.
TGATGATGGGTGATTCTTAGTCAGGACTTAAATGCTTGCATATTTTTAAGCCAAAATGTTTTGGAGACATTGCTATGATAGCAACATTCAAATTATTGTGCAGATATACTTCATTAAGTATTTATTTGTCTTCGATGACAAATTTGTCTTCTCTCCTTGGAGAGATGGACTTGATCCAACATATGCTTTTTCTTTCTATTTAGGATATGGATGAAGAGATTGAGGCAGAGTACAACATTTTACAATTTCTTCCCAACCATCCAAATGTGGTAAAGTTTTATGGAATGTTTTATAAAGCTGATCAACATGTGGGCGGACAGCTATGGCTGGTCCTAGAGGTAAGAAGGCACTCTGAAGCTAGAGATAATAGGCACTAACACCAGTGATGTTAACATTCAACTTATGAGGAATCAGATATTTTCTCTTCGAAATGTTTTGCAGTGACCATTTGGACAATCATTTGTACTTATTGTCCTTTCTCTAATAGACCCTTATGAAGCCCAGGGATCTTCAAAAAAATAACTAAGTCATTCCCCTTCTGTGTATAAAAGTACTTCGTGCAGCTTAGAACATTTGCCTACCTTGGTCTTCAAGTCTTGGAATTCTTCTTGTTTCTAAACCAGGATGTATAATAGCAGAAAGGAATGGCTTTTGACTAGCAAAGACACTTTTCCTCCAAAACCTTGGAAAATGTGGATAGCAATCTCACTTTCACAAACTTGATAACTCAAATTCCATTTAAACTGCAAAAATTGCCTTGGTTTCATTCACATGTATTAGTTTTGTACCAGTCTTTTCCTTCCCCTCCATGTGGTTAAGATAAAAGATTATTAGTGTCTGGATACAGGGGAAGAATTTCTCCATTATTTTTGACTAATGGTCAAATTTTCTTTAGCTCCACTTGGATATTTTTAGACCTTGGGCTTCTAGACTAATGCCTATTTTCAGGCCACAAATATAAGCCACACATGGGAAGTACTGGAGGTTCTTGGAAGAAAATTGAAATGGGAAAGGCAGAGTGCCTAATTTCCCCTTTAGGCTCATCATTCCTTTTAGTTCTGTCATCTGATTTTTTAAAAATATTTTTAAATTTTTTTGTCAATTTTTAAAAAAATGTTTATCTATTTTTAGTTTTCAACATTCACTTCCACAGTATTTTGAATTCCAAATTTTTCTCCATCTCTCCCCTCCCCCACCCCATAATGCCTTGCATTCTGAATACCCCTTCCCTTGATATACGCTCTCTTCTATCACACCCTCCCTTTCCTTATCCCCATCTTCTCTCTTTTCTTCTAGGGCAAGGTTGATTTCTATACCCCATTCCTTGTATTTCCTGTTTCCCAGTTGCATGCAAAAACAATTCTCAACATTCATTCCTAAAACTTGGAGTTCCAACTTCTTTCCCTTCCTCCCTACCCACCCTTCCCCACTGAGAAGGCAAGCAATTCAATATAGGCTGTTCTGCAAAAGATTTCCATAATAGTTATGTTGTATAAGGCTAACTATATTTCCCTCCACCCTATCCTGCCCCCCATTTATTCTGTTCTCTCTTTTGACGTTGTCCCTCCCCAAAAGTGCTGGGTAGTTGGAGGGATTATACACACACACACACACACACACACACACACACACACACACACACTCACACACACATACACACATATATATAGACAGAGAGCATTACTCCCTAATTACTCCCTCTTCCCATTTGCCCTCCCTTCTATCATCCCACTTTTTCCCTTCTCCCCTACTTTCTTGTAGTGTAAGATAGATTTTTATTCCAAATTGAATGAGCAGGTTATTCCCTCCTCAAGCCAAATGTGAAGGGAGTAAGCTTCACTTTTTCTCTCTTACCTCCTCCCTTCTCTCCTCCATTGAAAAAGCTTTTTTTTTGCCTCTTTTATGAGAGGTAATTTGCCCCATTCCATTTCTCCCTTTTTCCTCCCAATATATTCCTCTTTAACCCCTTAATTTTGTTTTTTTTGGTATTATCCCTTCTTATTCAACTCACCCTGTGCTCTCTGTCTACATATGTGTGTATATGTGAGTGTGTGTGTGTGTGTGTATAATCCCTTGAACTACCCAAATATTGAGAAAAGTCTCAAAAATTACAAATATTATCTTTCCATGTAGGAATGTAAACAGTTCAACTATAGAAAGTCCCTTATGATTTCTCTTTCCTGTTTACCTTTTCATGCTTCTCTTGATTCTTGTGTTTGAAAGTCAAATTTTCTATTCAGTTCTGGTCTTTTCATAAAGAATGCTTGAAAGTCCTCTATTTCATTGAATGACCATTTTTTTCCTTGAAGTATTACTTCAGTTTTGCTGGGTAAGTGATTCTTGGTTTTAATCCTAGTTCCTTTGACTTCTGGAATATCATATTCCACATCCTTTGATCACTTAATGTAGAAGCTGCTAGATCTTGTGTTATCCTGATTGCATTTCCTCAATGCTTGAATTTTTTCTTTCTAGCTGCTTGCAATATTTTCTCCTTGACCTGAGAACTCTGGAATTTGGCTACAATGTTTCTAGGAGTCTCTCTTTTTGGATCTCTTTCAGGAGATGATGAGTGGATTGTTTCAATATTTATTTTGCCCTCTGGCTCTAGAATATCAGGGCAGTTTTCCTTGACAATTTCATGAAAGATGATGTCTAGACTCTTTTTTTGATTATGGCTTTCAGGTAGTCCCATAATTTTAAAATTATCTCTTCTAGATCTATTTTCCAAGTCAGTTGTTTTTCCAATGAGATATTTCATATTGTGTTCTCTTTTTTCATTCTTTTGGGTTTGTTTTGTAATTTATTGGTGTCTCATAAAATCATTAACTTCCATCTACTCCATTCTGATTTTTAAAGAACTATTTTCTTCAGTGAGCTTTTGAACCTCCTTTTCCATTTGGCTAATTCTGCTTTTCAAAGCATTCTTCTCCTCATTGCCTCTTTGGACCTCTTTTGTCAATTGAGTTAGCCTATTTTTAAAGGTTTTATTTTCTGCAGCATTTTTTAGATCTCCTTTAGCAAGCTGTTGACTCGTTTTTCATGATTTTCTTGCATTGCTCTCATTTCTCTTCCCATTTTTTCCTCTACCTCTCTTACTTGATTTTCAAAATCCTTTTTGAGCTCTTCCATGGTCTGAGACCATTGCATATTTATTTTGGAGGCCTCTGATGGTAAGCATTGTTCTTCCTCATCTGAAAGGATGGAAGAAAATACCTGTTCACCAAGAAAGTAACCTACTGTAGTCTTATTTTTTTCCCTTTTTTGGGCATTTTTCCAGCCAGTTACTTGACTTTTGAGTCCTTTGTCAAGAGAAGGGTATACTCTGGGGATCTGTACATTCTCAGTTTCTCTAAGATGCACAATCAAGGGAGAGGAGTTTACTCCTTTCCTGGCCTGCTCACTGGTCTGGTAGCAACCAAATCTTTTCTGTTCAGCATCTGCCAGTAGTAGAATTCCCTCCTCAGCCTCACCCCAGGGCCTGGCTCAGGGCTGAGATTCAGATTGGCTGCTCAGTTCCCCCAGGGGCTTTAGAGGGCTCCAAATATGGTTGCTGCCACTGCAGCAACCTGCTGCTAGCAGGGCCCCACCATGTTCCCTTCTCACCCAGAAGAAAAGACTTTCTCACTGACCTTTGAAACTTTTTTTGGTATTTGTGAGTAGAGAGACCTGAGAACCAAAGCTGCTGCTGGGGATTCCATTCCCGAGGTGTGTTCTGGTCCTGTTCCTGCCAGTGCCAAGTGACCAGGGCTGGGTTGGGGTTCGTGGGCTGTGCTCTGCTCTGTGCCCTGTGTGATAGACCTTTCTTGTTGGCTTTCCAGGCTACCTTTCACTCTGTTGTTTTGTGGCTTCTGCTTCTTTAGAGTCATTTTTTAGAGGCATTTTATGGGCTGTGGGGGAAGAGCTAGAGTATGTGCGTCTTTCTACTCTACCATCTTGGCTCTGCCCCTGTCATTTGATTTTATACAGGCCTAAGAACTACACTAATTGGCTGTGTTATTGTATAGATTGACTTTGTGAGAGGCAGATGTGAGCTCTGAGGGATGAACAGCTTGAAGGAAAAGAGGCTTTGCCATTTCTGTCCCATTAATGATCTTCCCCTTCCAAACTGGGATGTTCAGGGGTTGATGACTATTTGGTTGACTAATTAGTTTACATTAAAACATTCATATCCTATCCTCCTATGTCCTGAAGCTTTATTTTTACCCTCAAAATGTAACTTAAAAAAAAAAGTTCTATTCACCACCCCCCTCCATTGGAAAATATCATTTCTGGAGTTAAGGATTCAGTAGTTGTCCATACTTTTGCACTGGAAGGTTTAAGTCATTGATCAGTAAGTCTAAACTTTTGCTTGTTTATTCTGGACTCCTGAAAAGATAATGTAGGGAAGATGCCTTTTTAGAATTTCCTAGTTTCTGCTACTCAAACTGAGGAATTTTCAGGCACCTTTGTTTCTGCTTGAGCCTGGTGGTCAGACCTTCTTGTAAATGTGATCAGACTAGCCAGTGGAGATGTGTTTACTAAATCAATTCCCAAATGAATGCTGCTTGTTAAGGATAGTGACCAAATGGTGACCCTTACAAATATAGGTTGCATATCTCTCAAAAGGCTACCTGTGCCTGTGTACAATGAGAAGCAGCTTAAAAGTGTGTGCTGATCCCTAGACAAATTCTACCCCACTCATTGTCTCATGTTAAAAGTCAGATAATTAGGCTGCCCAGACACACTGAATTATGCATGCACCCCAGCGAAATAATATCCTTAGGACTTATGACTGCATAAAAGTTGTTGTTTGGATGAGCCAGACTTGCTGGCATAATCAGTGGGAAGTTCTGGGGTCCTTTCTTTGCTGCAATTAAGTCATACAGGTCATTTGCTAGATTGCTAGCTATAGTCTCTTCAATGGCTGTGATTTCATATAGAATTACAGAATGAGTCATAGGCTAATATTATTCAGAGCTGTAAGGGTCTTTAGAAATCAGCTAATCTAACCTCCTCATTGATGAGTGAACTGTGAGGCTAATTTACTTGTTTAATTTCTCATAGCCAGTTAATGACAGACTTAAATCTCTAACTTGGGTTTCTTTACTTCCAGCTCAAATTTTTCTATATGCTATACTGCTTTATCATACACTAAAGTCTGTCACCATTTGGGTATGCCTGGAATCAGTCCACTTTCTTGTCTTTCCCTGCCTCAAGTCTTTCTCTGCTCTAGTCCATCCTCCACACAGCTTGCAGAGATCTTCATTAAGTACAGATCTGGCCACACCACATCCTCTTTCCCCATCCAATAAACTCCAGTCTCTTCCTTTTACTTCTAGAATCAAATATAAATCATCCTCTTTTTAGCTTTTAAAGCCCTTCATAATCTGGCCCTTTCCAACCTTTCAAGTCTTCTTATACTTTAATCCCCTCCATGTACTGTACAATCCAGCAACACTAGCCTCTTTGCCTTTCCTCTTACAAGACACTCCATCTCCTGACTCCGGGTTTCTTCACTGTCTGTCCTCCCTCGTCTCTGATTCTTGCCTTCCCTGACTTCCTTCAAGTCTCATCTAAAATCCTATCTTCTACAAGAACCCTTTTTTGATCTTGCTTAATTCAAGAGCTTTCCTTCTAAGACTGTCTCTAATTTACTGTGTATATGTGTTGTGTAAACATAATGGTTTGCCTGTTGTCTGTCTCCTTAGAGTAGGAAACTATCTTTGCTTTTCTTTGAATCCCCAGAGCTTAGCTCAGTGCCTGGCACATAAGTTCCTAATCAATGCTTGTTGACTGACTGAATGACTCCATTTGTGGTAGAGATGAGGGTTTAAACTCATGATTTGTCATATGTACAGCGTTAGTAGAACTCCCCAAGGAAGAGTGACTAAGCCCCCTTAAGGTGGGTAGCAGCCCATTGCTGTTTCTCCCTGCAAGTACAGGACACTGAACAAGTGCCCAGTGACCACATACACTATAAATCCCTAAAATAGTAATTCTCCTCTATAGGTTGAAAGGCATTATTGAATCTAGAGTTTCTAGATCTTTCTTTGCTTAATTATCTGAAATTTTAATTTCTCTCCATTTAAAGTTTATTTATTTTTAATATATGGAATAAAACAAGCATTTCCATAACATAGTGTAATAAAAATATTGCATATGAAACTGCAAATCTATTATGTACCACTTGTTCTTCCTTTCAAATATATAATTCCCTCAAGTTTTGGTCACCTTTCAGATACATTGTTGATGATGCCAGGGAGATAGGAAATTTATTCTGCTAACCTGAAATTCTGACATGTCCAGATGCTGCTGTTATGTCTAATAAATTATCATTTGGGATCACGATGACTTCTTTTCTTCTTAGGAGTGTGGACGGAAATAGGGACTGGACCTGTGATTTCATCACTATAGGATTCTTTCAGAGGAAGAAATTCCCTCTACCAGTGTAGATTGGCTCCCTCTCTATAACTCATAGACTTAGAGAATTGACTAAGGCACCAAGAAGTGAACAAGGGCCACACAGCAGATGTGTCAGGAGTGGGACATGAACTAAGGCCTCTCTGATCCCAAAGTCATCTCTCTAGTCCCCAGACCATGCTGCTTCTTTTCCTCTTAAAGCCAGTCAAAACTCACTCTTGGCTTCTGCTTAAACAAAATCTTTATTTCTAGGCTTCTACTTAACCAAAATCTTTTATTTCATCAAAAGTTGATGGTTACCCGACCCAAATTGTCTCCTTACTGACCTGTCAAATGCTTGAAATTTCTAATGTCACTCCTTTGGATTCATTACCGGAAAGTTCACTGTGGGGAGTGGGGGTGGGGGCTGTGAACATTTCAATTATGGTGGCTCACAAAGATAATTTTATGTCTTGTGTATAGCCTCTTGACAACCTTCTGAATAAGGACTGCTATGAGGTTGGAGTCTGTGGGAGTGAGGAAGAGTCCTCACACTAATGAATAATAGATTCCCAAGTATTAAATATGCTAAGTAAAGTCATTCTGTATGGGTCCTCAAAAGGAGTCACCTATCTTAACTGGGTTAAGGTATTTCTAATCTGGGAGGGAAAACACATGGGTTATTAAACTCATCACATAGTAGCCAGGAGGATTCTTTTTTAAAAGTAATTTTTTCCCAATTACATGTAAGAACAATTTTTAGCATTTTTTTTTAAATTTTGAGTTCTAAATTCTCCCCTTTCCTTTCTCTACTCTTCCTTCCTTCCAAACCCACCCTGAGATGGCGTGCAATTTGATATAGGTTATATATGTGCAATCATGCAAAACATTTCCATATTAGTTATGTTGTGAAAGAAAACATAGACCAGAAACATGAAAAAAATAAAATGAAAACTAGTATGCTTTGACTTTCATTCAAACTCTATCAGTTCTTTTTCTGGAGGTGGATAGCATTTTTTTTTTTTATCATGAGTCAGTTGGGATTGTTTTAGATCATTGCATTGCTGAAAATAGCTAAGTCATTAATAGCTGATCATCATACAGTGTTGCTATTATTGTGTACAATGTTCTCCTGGTTCTGCTCACTTCACTTTGTATCAGTTCATGTCAGTCTTTCCAGCTTTTTCTGAAAACATCTTTCTTGTCATTTCTTATAGCACAATAGTATTCAATTACATTCATATGCCATGACTTGTTCAACCATTCCTCAATTGATGGGCATCTCCTCGATTTCCAATTCTTTGCCACCACAGAAAGAGCTACAATAAATGTTTTTGTATATATAGGTCCTTTCTCCCCCACCCCCCCTTTTAAAAATCTCTTTGAGATACAGACCTAGTAGTGTTATTGCTTGGTCAGAGGGTATGCATAGATTTATAGCTCTTTGGACATAGTTCTGAATTACTCCCTAGAATAGCTGGATAAGCTTACAACTCTAGCAACAGTGCATTAGTATCCCAATTTTCTCACATCCCCTCCATTTATCATTTTCCTTTTCTGCCATATTGGCCAATCTGATAGTTGTGTATGATTATAGATAGCTTTGATTTCTTCATCTGAAAACTGCCCATACTTTGACCATTTTTTTAGTTGAGGAGCAAGGCAGATTCTAAGAAAAGTGGTCAGAAGATAAATGTTTTGATGGGAAAGAAGAAATTGGAATGGTTCCTGACCTTGTGGGGGAGAAGGGTCCTGGGAAGTCAAGAGGCAGCTTGAGATTCCTGAACATCTGGTGGCATGGGGAGCAATAGGGCAATAAACTTCCCAGATTTGTGACCTTGGACAAATCACCTCATCTATTTCAACCTCATTTACCAAATGAGATGAACAATACTTGCACTATCTGTCTCAAAGGGAGGTATAGACAGCATGACATGAATGGAGAAAGGACACCTCTATGAGTAATGTTGTGGAGGCAAAGATGACAAGATTTTTTAACTACCTACATACGTAAGATGAATGAGAGTGAGGAGTCAGCGATGACACTGAGGTTTCAAATCTGGTTGGTTGGAATGGTAGTAGTGTCCTGGACAGTTACTGGATGGATTTGGAGTCAGAGAAATGGGGATTCAAATCCCTCCATTTACTTGCTCCGTGACCTTTGACAAACCACTCAACTTCTCTTGGCCTAATGTCCTCATCTGCAGATGAGGGAAGTAGATTAGAGGACCTCTAAAGGTCCCTCCTAATCCTAGATGTATGTTCCTCTCAAATGAGGTAATATGTATAAAGTGCTTTATAACAAAGTACATGTAATATTATTTTTAATGCTAATTTTTAAAAGATGGTGGGAGGAGGGTGAAAATACAAACTCAGCTTACTTCACAACTCCCCTCAGAACATATACTTTTTTCTTCCCTACTTCCATCTCATAGCCTTTAATGAATTCACGAAACTGTCACCTTATAGCTGGAACTTTTCTCCTTATGATTCCTTAATATCCTAGATAGCTCTGACTTTTGCTCCCCAATTTGATCTCCCCAATGATCATGGAAATATTTTGTGGACCTTCTATAAGAGATGCATATCTGCCTCTCTGCTTTCCGGACATAGAGCATTTGTGAAGGCTCCCAGAGGCCCTAAGTCCAGTCTCCACTAGAAGAGGAATCTCCATCACAAAATCCCCAACAAGCAGCTATCTATCCCTCTTCTGACCTTCCCTGTTGCTGTCAAAGGCACTACCATTGTTCCAACCACCCAGGTTTGAAACCTCAGTGTCATCATTGGCTTCTTACTTCCATTCACCTAATTACATATCTAATTCTTCAGTTTTTCAATTACTCACCAAATCTTGTCGTTTCTACTTCATGTTACTCATATATATCCCCCTTTTCCCACTCCCATAGCCATCATTCTACTTAAGGCTCTTGTTACCTCTCACCTGGACTATTGAAGTTAATCTCCCTGCCTCAAATCTCTCCTCCTTCCTGTCTTGTTCCACTCAGCCTCCATAGTGATTCCCTCCCCTCAGATGCAACCCTAGGAAAATGGCTCCCTATTACCCCTAGTATCAAATATAGACTACTCTGACATTTAAACCTTTCCACAACTTGGACTATTCCTATCTTTCCAGGTTTCTTTGATTGTATCCCATGCCTGGAATGGTCTCAACTCCTCATCTTCATCTCTTAGAATCCCTGGCTACCTTTAAGACTCAGCTCAAATGCCACCTTCTGCAAGAGGCTTTCCCCTAGCTGCTAGTGTCTTTCCCTCTAAGGTGGCCTATCTACTCTGTGTATCTAGCATAAAACTATTTATGTCCATATTGTTTCCTCACCTAGAATATAAGCTCCTTGAGACCAGGGTCTATTTTTTGCCTTTCCTTTTTATCATTAGCGCATGGTCCACAGCAGGCCTGCACAACCTGTGACCAGCCAAAGGATTTTGGGGGGGCCTGCGAAAAATGTAGAGGAAAACATCCTCTATATTTTTATGGGCCCTCTGAAATCCTTTGGTGTGCCTGCCATCTGTAAGTGGTCAGCCGGTTGTGCAGACCTGGTTCACAGTAAGCAATAAATACTTGATTGATTGACCAATCGATCAGTTCTACAAACAGTACCAGTCCAAACCGTACTTTTAAAATTTCTCTTCCCTTGCGTTTTAGTCCAGCCATGCATTTTAGGAGAGGGTGTGTGAAAAACATCTCACAAAGGAAAGTTGTGTTCTGTTGAATATTCTACTGCTCATTCAGAATATTGAAGTGAGATTTACATTGGCTTTGCTACTACCACACTCTCTCTTCTTCCCTTTACTCATTTATATGCAGTGCCAGATGAGAGGTTATCCTATGGAACAGTTCTAGAGGATGGAAAAATCTTATCAAAAGGCACCTTAAATCACCTCAACTCAAAAAACAAAAGCAAATAAAAATGTCATTTCAAAAATGCATTGCCAATTGTTAACAAAACAAACAAACAAAGAGCCCTCCTGTGATAGACAGCTATTTCATTTGGGAGATGAAGGGAAAACACATTCATAAGCAATATGCTGTGGAAAAATTGGTGGATAAGTTTTATGCTCAATGAATATTAAATCTGAAAAAAACTCAGGGAAAGATCTATAAGTTCTATGATGGGAAACCATCTAAATGAAATGTAGTGAGAAGAAGTTATATCTTCATGAAAATCTTACTGCCCAGAAAAATATTTGATTTTTGCTCTAGTAAAGCCAGTACAGTTGTTTTCTTTTTAAAATTTCAATGGAAGGAGAATTTTGAAGGCTATAAAATATGAATTTTCTCCAATCAGAGCCTTTAGGTAAGTATTCAGCATTCAATCTGAAAATAATGTTTGAGGCAGGAAGAAATGAGACTGGAATTTCAAAAGAATTCCCCATATTTCTACACATAATAAAGAATTAATATATTTTAAAATCCAGAGTTTTCCCAAAGTTTTTCTCAGTGCTTTAAGATAAGGTCTAGATAAGGATGAGTCTAGAATGTACAGGAATAACTCCAAAAGACTTCTCTGACCCAATGTCTTCATCTTCCAGTGCCCCAAATTCACATTTTAGTTACTTCTGTTTAAAACATTGAAAATCACATGTAAGACGCAAAAATGTAACTTGGGAGAGAAATGCAGTAAGCCGTTGTCACCTTAGCCATTGTCATCATAGTACATTTGTTTATCAGATTTTCAAGTCATTAACTTAGGCGGTCTAGGTTAAAATGGTAAAGAGGACAGGGTAGTTTTGACTGAGGGAAAGTGAGCCGGGAAAGATTTGGAGGACTATGTGAGACAGGAGATCCCTGTGGTGGACCATAGTAGAAGAGAGTGGGAATCCTGGGTCCAAGATGAGGAATAATCCAGGCACGTGGGAGTGATGCCAGTAGTGAAAGCCTTAGGAAAGAAGGTACTGAAAAGTAGCAAGGTAGAGGGGAAATCACTTGTTCTGGAGTCCAAGGACCTAGGTTCAGCTCTGTTAATTAACTTCTCTGGGTGTCAGTTTCCTCATCTGTAAAATTATGGGACTAAGAGATCTCTGGGATTCCTTCAGTTTTAGTTCTATGAAATCTTCTGTTTGCCAGTTTTTGGTGGTGGTGGTGATGGCAATGGTTGTGGTAGGGGGAATGGACCTTAAAGGAAAATTGTTGGGATCCAAATATATGTATATATTTTACTTGAAAGGATATCCCACGGCTACAAAGTCATATGCTATGATGGCAAAGTCTTCAGGTTTCCACCTGGGGCCTTCAGAATTCTCCTATGAGTGTTTTAAAAAATTTGATGTGGAGAGTTAATGATTTTTTTTCAATTTCTCTTGGGTCTAGGCAAAGAATAATGCTCATTAAATTCAAGATTCTCTAAGCAGCCACATCATTCTGATGATGATGAGAGCACAGGGAGGACTCTGGGAATGGAAGCACACTCCTTGCTCTGAAACAGATTGTCAGCTGTGTGGGAGGGAATGAAGCGGCTGCCACTTTTTCAAGCTTCAGGGGTGGAGGAGGAGGCTTGGTTGCCTCCTCTCTTCCTCCCCCCAACTCCAAGGGGGCTATTTTATTTTATGCATTTATAGATAGCTCCCTGGTGTGCCTCCCAAGGTGATTCATCCTTTTTTGTTAAGCAGTGTCAGCCAGCATTTCTCTTCTCTGGCTAGGGCTGGGCGCTGAGTAGCCCATCCCCTGAATTTTCAGAGGTCTGTGGTGGAATTGTCAACTTCCATGGACACCTTCCCCCAAAGGGGCTCGGAGCAGTTTAATTGTATGTTTGGGAGATTCCCTGGAAGGCAGGCAGGCAGGCAGACCCTCAAACTCTGACACTTAAGCAAACAGAACACACCTGCGTAATGAGAGCCTCCCATTGTTCTCTGGTCTGCAGCTGAGTGTTGATCATGGTGTCCACCTGGGTGCTCTTAATTCTTATATGGGCTCTGGAGGTACGGAAAAAAAAGTTTATAGGTCAGCTTGCTGGATGTGGTGTATTGCTGACTTAGGGCTCTGCTGCAGGATGGGCTGTTTTCAAAGTAGGGCAGGCAAGATGCTACAATGTGGTTTGGAGAAAAAATTCCAGGGATGCTTTGGCCATAACATAGCATTTCATTTATGTTTCCTCCCTGTATAGTTTTAAGAGCAAGACTGTGAATTGTTCTGTGGTGTGCCTCATATAGGTGAGCACCTGGGCTGTGATAATGAAAATGCTGTCATGTCTGTGTTTGAAGAAAGACCATTCTTTTACTTCAAGGACTTAAAGAAATTTATAGTAGGAAGAACACTGGCTCTGAAGTCAGAGGGTCTGGGTTCAAATTCCACCTCTGACCCTCTCTATGTGACCTTGGGCAAGTCACTTAACCTCCCTAGGCCTCAGTTTCCTCATCTGTAAAATGGTCCCTTTCAGGTCTAAATCTATGATCTATGGAAAGTTGGTGCATGTATTTCTTCCTGCTCAGTTCAGACCCTGTGAGGGAGAGGGAAGAGGAGGGGACTGTCCACCCCCTTCTTCCCCTGTCCCCATTCTCCAGAATCTCCTCAGTTAGGCCCTGGATCATTCATTACTCCCTGGTATCCCCAATCACTGTAGGGCAAGGGAGACTACACTCATATTGGGAGTAGAGGACGGTACAAGTACTTATTTTTAATGTTTATTTGAAAGGTTCCTGAGCTATCTGGCTAAAAGCATTTCCTACACTTGCTACTATGGGAACAAAGGACACATTTTGACCTTTGTGTCAGTACCAGGTGCACATTTTACACACTAATGAATGGAGTTACTTGATGTTCCTGTAACCTGGGTGGTCAGCTCCTGTGAGGGTTATTGTGCATATTGGGAGGGTTGGTACTCCTCTCTGTGATTAGCTGGCTAGATAACCTGATAAACAGATTATATGAAAAAGTGTAAATACCCTCTCCCACGTTTGTTTTTAAGAATGCTTAAGTCTGAAGGAGAGAGTAATGTGGGATTTTAAAACACAGAAGAAGATTCGATAAAGGGGGTAAAGGAGACATTTTCTGGATAAGGAATTATTTAGCTTGTTGACTCAAGGCCCAGTGTGAGACTGTGTAGATAACTGCCTAGTCTGCTTACATATGAGGACCACCTGGGCCCTGCGCATTCCTGATGGTGCTATCATGGAGCTGAAAGACGGGATAGGATAAAGTAGTTGTCAATCTGAGAAAAAGGACTGGAGTTTGGCTGGCTCTGGAGCCAAGAATACCTGAGTTCAAATCAGGTCCTCAGAACTTACTATTTGTGTGATCCTAGACAAATTACTTACCTCTGTTTGGAGAATGAAATGGCTGACCACTCTAGAATGCTTGCCAAGAAAACTCCATGGAGAGAGTAGGGTCCATAGGGTCATGAAGAGTCAGACATGACTGAACGATGATATCATACCAAAGTAACAACAAGGGTCTTTCACTGAAGCGAAGGATTTACAGTTTGGTGTACCGAACAAGCATCATGGAAGTACTGGAGTGCCTGGGAGGAACAGAAGGAGCTGGGTTTAAATACACTTCAAGAGGGAGGGAGGGAGTCTCCTGGAAGGCACAGACTTTTCATGCTGCTATTTAAGTTGTTTTGCAAAATAGCCGAAAGTCTGAAAGTCCATAGAAAAAGCTGGGGAGGCTCCGGGAATGCTGACATTTGGTCAGAACAGTAGGCAACATGTGCAGCACCAGGGAGTTTCCAGAGAGACCACAAGATCTGCTCTAGCTGGTTCCAACCTGTTCAACCCATGGGGTCAGAGCCAGGGAGCCAGCCCCTCTGATGGGGACCTATTCAACACAGTTCTTGGGTTCTTTTTTTCTCTTCCCAAGCAGGTGTCCACGTTTCAAGTCAAGACATCACTCTGCTGATGTCACTGATACCCACATAGGTACTAGGGTTATGTCTTCCCTCTGGCTTCATTCTTGTGATATCCTGTGCCCTCAAGTCCTTTCAGGGCTGTGCAGAGTATCAGCAGTTGTCTGGGTGATCATCTCTTTCCCAGGTCTTGAGTGGAGAAAATATAACAGCAAGAACCTTCAAATGGGAGATTATGGGAAGGCCCCAGGTTTAGTTAGACAGGACCTGGGTCCTGGGTTAGTTACTCCCATTACTTCCCCAGTTTTCTGTATCCATACCTGTAAATTGAGAGGGTTAAAATAATATAGTCTCTAATTGCTTAACATAATTTCCATGGAACCATGTATATTTCTAGATTAGATAGTTCTACCATTCTTTGATTCTGTGTGATATACTGGCCATCCTTAGGTGCTTTTTAAAAAACAAGTTTACTAGATTATATAGATAATAGCCTATGCATATATATATGTATATACATGTATGTATATGTGTATATACATATATGCACACACATATATATGGATAGATTGTTTCACAGGTAAACACACAGGTGACACTGACTATGCCAGTGTAAGACAGGTAGAGACACTCTCATAGGTTCATTCTTGATTTGGGCAGACAGGAAGACAGGAACAGAGTCACAGTATGGGGTCAAATGAACTAGCTTACTTTATTATAGTCTAATCTTCTCAAAGGGAGTTTCTGATAATGGGAACACCCATTCCTACAGGATCCCTCAAAAGGGAGCAGCAGCAAATACCTCTGTATCTTGATGGGGTCAGTCGAGACAGGCACAACATTCCAGCTTGTGCACCCCCCAAAAGCTCTCTAAGCCTCAGTGGGGGCCAGTTGAGGCAGGTATATGCATTACCCAAATCACAAATTCCCCACTTACTGACCAGTGCCCACTTGCTTTATAGGGCAACAGACAAAGAAGGCATCTTGTCAACATTGAGCTCACAGGTTTTCCATTATCTCATCCCGATATCTCACTGTGCAGTCGCAGCTGAACTCAAAAGTTTATAGTATTTATCATTATATAACACTGTGCAAGCAAGGTGGAGATGTTTATAAGTCATGAGCCTGGGAATTATTATCTAGCTTCTGGGAGCCAGAGATTGTTATGGTCATGAATGCTGTGAACTAAACTCTAAGAAAGAATAACTAAAATCCACCTTACATACATATATAATAGCTAATATTTACATAGTGCCAACTATGTGCTAGGCTCTTTTACAAATATATCTTAATCTTTACAACAGCCCTGGGAGGTGGATGTTATTTGCATTTTGAAGATGAAGAACCTGAGGCAAATTGAGGTTAAATGACTTACCATGGGTCACAGAACTAACATGTATTTGAAACTGAATTTGAACTCAGGGCTTCCTGACTCCTGGTTCAGCACTCTATCCATCATATCACCTAGCTGTGCCAGAGCTTTAAAGAGTTGTGTGAGTTATTTCTCTTTTATTGGGAGGGAAGGAGAGAAAGAGGTGAAAGAAATAACCTAAATTATTAATGGATCTTAAACTTAGACTTGAATTTTTTTTATAGTACGGTACAGATACAATCCATTCCTCTGCAATTGAATAACACATGAAAGTTTGGAAGCAGAACAATTGAAATGGTCCCCCCACTTCCCATGTCCCGGCCTGTGTTCTGAATAGCACTTAGTGCTGTCCTCCGTTCATGTCAGCTGTTTTATGTAAATGTAATTGATCATCTTACAAGCCTTTTGGGGACAGTGGGGTGGGGTGAGTAGTCAGTAAGATTGCTTTTCTCACTAAGGTATTTTAAAGATATTTAATTATTTCAGGCTTTTATTTCACTTGTAGAATGGGGCAATTATTACATCTTGAGATTTTATATTTATTTTGATGTTTCCCTGCCCTTCCTTAATAGAATGCACTGGAAGATGTCAGATGTAGGCACTGGGCCCAGAAAGGTCTGAAAATGTATATATTATCTGCAGAACAGAACAGGTTTGCCTACTGATTTGTTTGGTTCTTTCACTTTTTCTTACATGGCACATAAAATCCTGGAAATCTCAGAGGTAGCAAGAAAGTGTTCTAGGAAGTGGAAATTATGATGAAGCTTCATGGAAATTATCTCATACCTAGTTTTCTGAGATTTCCTGATTTCTAGAGAGGGCTTCCTTACAAAGAGGTAAAGTTAGCATTTCTAAAGGGAAGTTATTCTTTTGATTGGATGATATTTGTCAATGCTGCATCATTCTACATATTATTACCAGTGATATTCAACTGGCTAATGTTCAATATTAGCCAGATGACATCTGACAGTTACCTGGCTAATGTCCAATGTAAACTAAAAATTTAAGAATATACTCTTCCCCTTACCTCTTCTTTTGAGCATTTTAATTTGCAAGATTGAAATGAAATGGTTCCTAGTCTTTTATTTTGTCAGGGGAGAGAGTATGTGTTTGTACACACACACACACACACACACACACACACACACACACACACACACTACATATAAAATATTGGACTAGATCTATGATTTTGTTGGTATAGGGTAGAGGTATCAGACATACATATACACACATATATGTGTATACACACATATATACACACATGTACATACATATACACACATATACACACATACATATATGCACATACACCTTTATATACACATGCATACATATATGTATACACACATACATGTACGCACACACCTTTGTATATACACATATATGTATACATACACGCATACGCATACATATATGTATACACATACACACATGTGTATGCACATATACACACATGCACATACATATATGTATACATATGTATACACACATATACATAGTACTTTGCAAATCTTAAAGTATTAAATGAAGTTAGCTGTCAACATGGTTGTCATCATCATCATCATCTTCATCACCATCATCATCATCATCATCATCATCATCATCATCATCGAGTATTGAGAGTTTAAGTGATTTACCCAAGGTTACATAGTCAATATGTGTCAGAGATTGGACTTGAACCCAGTTCTTCTTAACTCTGAGACTGGTTTGCTAACTAGTAGACTATAAACTCTTTAATTTGAAATAAATACAAGATAATTGTGGGGAGGGATTGGGAAAGAGGAGATAAAAGCAGCTGTGGGGTTTAAAAAAGGTTTCCTGTAGAAGGTGGCCCTTGAGTGGGTCTTGAAGAAGACTAAGGAAATTTAAGAAGAGATAAGAGAGACTCGGAGTACGTTTCTGGTACAGGGACAGCTAGGGCCAAGGCCTAGCTGCAGCTGAAGTGCTGTGTATGAACAGTAAGGATGCTGGACTTGGGAGTACATGAAGGGAAGTCATCGTTAATAAATCTGGAAAGGTAGATTGAGGTCAGGTTTAAAGAACTTTATATTCCTTATATATATCTGATCAAATATAAAGTTTATATTTGATCCTAGAGGTAATGGTGAGCCATTGGAATTTAAGTTTTAAGACAGAAAAGGAGACCAGACAACAAATAAAATTGAAAAACATGCAATTATCCTTTATTAAAATGTAAACATTATTAGTTCTTAATGATTTGCTAATGTATTAGCTTAATAAATAGTTCTGTTTTATAGAAAAATACATAAATAGCTGCAGATGTGCTCATCTCTACTTTTTTTTTGGTACTAAATGCCCAACTAGTTTCCCCTCAAAGCCACAGCCATACCTGTTAGCAGTTATCTAAATTACAAATATTAGCCCCAAGTGAAGAAAATCTATAGTTTCTACAGGTGTTGCCAACTTGGCAAACCCAGATCTATAAAGTGATGGTTGTCATCATAGCATGCAATGACAACTTTGAAAATAAAAGAGATAGAAGGCTAGGGGAGCAGTTAGGAAGGAGGAGGAGGGGCTGGTGATGGGAAAGCAGATCTGAAAAGTCCTGTCTAAAAATGATGAACTAATGTTATAAATAAAAATAATTTTATGTGCATCCTAATTGAGTTCCTCTCTTACCCTCACCCAGATTTTGGTATATGGTACCCACCATAGCATGGTGCTATTTCCCCTTTAGATCAGAATGTTTCATCAAAACTGTTGGCAGCGCATGCCATCAAAACTGAGCATAGAAATGTGGCTGCTGCCAGGTTTATATTGCCTGCCAGTGGGAACACTGATAGAATGAAGGTTTGAAATGACTATAATTTGCTGCCTCCCAGTTATCAAGTGCATCAGTCTTGCCTCTTCTAGCTTTTTCTCATCTTCTCCCTAATTACCAAAAAAAGAGGAAATTTTTTTAAAGACACAACTCACCAAGGATGGAAATATTGAAATACTCCCCTAAATTATCAGAGACTATAAATTTATGTGCCTTTCCCTCCCAACTCCAAAATAATGTCTCATTTAAAAAAATGTTTCTCTTGCAGTTATATTTCATGTCATCTTTTTGGTTATAAATTGTCAGTCACAAATCATCACCTTGATTAAAGTGTTCCCTTATGGAAACTAGATCAGCCTGTACAATGCAAAGCTGACTTCTAATTAGTCTGACCTGGGGTTTCTGAGCTGAGGATTTACCAAATAAACTCTAAAAATCTAAACAAGTTTGGCAAATAATGAAAAGATCTTCGTTTTTCTCTTGTATGTACATGCTGTTTCTCTCTCCTTCTCCTTCCTCTTTTCCTAACCCTTCTTTTGTCTCACAGCTGTGTAATGGAGGGTCTGTCTCGGATCTTGTCAAAGGCCTACTGAAGTGTGGTCAACGCTTGGACGAAGATGTAATCTCCTACATCTTGTATGGAGCCCTTTTGGTAAGGATGCCTATGAAACGGATCAGGAGAGCAGAGAGTGCAACTTGTCCATCCAGGTTTTCATGTATATGCTGTGGAAATACAACAGTCTTATAGTGTGTGGAAATACAACAGTGGTGTTGGTTATGGCGGTTAGTGGAGGAGGAAAGAAGGAAAGGAGATGTCTCCCAAGTGATCCCCCACAAATAGTTGTTTGGTCCAAGTACAGATTGTCTTCATTAGACTATTTTTTTTAATAGCAGGGCAATTGTTTTTAAATAAGCATGCTCATTGTCTTTTTCCTTTGGTGACTGCCATGATGATGATGATGCTTTGACATACAGGGTCTTCAGCACTTGCATAACAACCGGATTATCCACCGTGACGTCAAGGGGAACAACATTCTTCTGACAACAGAAGGAGGAGTTAAGCTCGTTGACTTTGGTAATGACTGTTTGCCATTTGTTTTCTTGACTGTCTCTGTTAAGCCAGAGGGTGCAATTTATTTTCATCTGACTGGGGGCCTTGCTGCAGCACCGCAGGCTGTGAGGGGCTTTTCCAGTTGGAAACATGGATCCATGGTCTACGCGCTGGAGGGGGAGCAGATGGAGCACCCTAGGAGATGCTGTCACAGCATCTATTTGGGGGTTTTAAAGCATTTCCTATTAACAATAAAAATGTTACTCAAAAAAAAACCCTTTCAGTAAAAAAAAAATTGTTGGTATTCTAGTAAGTGCACTCTGTGTCTGAGGGCAATTGCCTTTAATTTGATTTTTGACATTCCTTCTTTTGCATATGAAAAGAAAAAGCTGCTTGGTCTCTCAAATGACTTTTGCTTGCTTCAGGCATATTTACTCCCAGTGAGCAGAAGGTAAAGTGGTCCTGTGGGTCTGAGAGCTAACTTCCATTTAAATTGTGATTATTGCCGTTGCATGTGAGGTTGGTTAAACTGGAAACATTAGTATGAAATGGAAATGGTGAAAGGAAATATGTAGTGATATTATATATTCCCACAGATCTTTTCAACATCTCCTCTGGAAATACCATGTATAGGGATAGACTAACAGACCCTAGAAACAGCATGGAGTGGTGGATAGAGTACTGTGCTTGATGTCAGTAAAATTTATATTCATATTCTGCCTTTGACACTTAGTAGCTTTGTGACTCTGGACACATCAGTGTATTTCTGTTTACTTCAGAAGATTCCATAGGACTTATCTACTAAATAGCAGATGAGTTGCATTCTTCTTTGGTGGAGAAAATTTCCACGCCTGGAGTTCTCCATGGTAATCACAGATTATTCATACAAACATACATGCCATCTGATGTTTTTATTGTTTATTGTTGACATTTTATTATTGTTTTTTTGGCTGATTAATTGTGTCTGACTTCACTACCCCATTTGGGGTTTTCTTGGTAAAGATCCTGGTGCAATTTGCCATTTCCTTCTCCAGCTCGTTTGACAGATGAGGAAACTGAGACAAACAGGATAGGGTCACATAGCTAGTGTCTGATTGAACTCAGGTTCTCATGGCTCCAGGACTCTATCCACTGTGCCAGCTAACTTCCCCAAGGGTTGGTGTTTTCCTAACAGGAAAAAAAATCAACCCAGTATTAAGCAACCTCAGTAATCCACTAGTTAAAGAAAAAAGGAAAATGTAGCATTTTTATCTTTATGTATTTATTTACAAATGTCAAATACAAAACCAAAATGAAGACTTACAGCTCTGTTAGGTTATTTGCCTAGAAGTATTAGTCATTTTAATAATAGGAAGGGAGCCAGGAGAATGAGATCCCTAAATGAGTTAAATGACTGACTAAAATGATTCATTTGAAAATACACCATGAATTATTGCTTTAGTTATCTTTATTTGCTAGTGAGAGAATAGGAGAAAATAGGAGGTAGCATTAAGCAATAGCACGACCTAGACTGGAGTGAATCTTATGACATCAAACCTAGAGTCAGAACTAGGGTTGGATGACTGGAGCTTTGCTCCAGGGCACCAACTTTAGAGAACCCTGGAATCACTTACAGTCCTTTAGCAGAACAGAAACAATTGAGCTTGGCATTGAGTTAGTAAGAATGATTCATCCAAATGGGAAACTATCAGATAACAGCTCCCAGGGACCTCTCCAGCAAAGGACTAACCTTGATGTCCCACAGTTTCCCCGAAATCTCCTCCCAAATGAGGAAGTACTTCAGGCCTCTTTCTCTGGATTAGATTTTTGGTAACTTTGCATCTGATCAAGCCCTTTGGCAGAGTATCTTGTGGTGAATCGTCAGTGATCTTTCCTAGGCTGAAAGTGCAGTGGTCACTAACAGGCCCAGTCCCACTACTGATCATCAGGGCTGCTTTGACTTGATCTTCCTACCTTTGCTCCTCCTTAGTCAGCCTCTGCCTTTCCCCCTCATCTCACTCCAGCATACCATATTGGTGCTGTCCTGGACGCACACACCTCATTGGCTTACACCGCCCATTGCAGCTCTAACTGCCCAACTAGGTGCAGCAGTGGAGAGAGCTTCGGACCAGCAATCAAGAAGATCCGAGTTCCAATTTAACTTCAGAAACTTACTAGCTAAGTGACCCTGGGCAAGTCACTTAATTTCTATTTGCCTCAGTTTTCTCATCTGTAAAACAGGAATAATGAGATAATAATTGCAAAGCACTTAGCACCACACCTTCACAGAGTAAGCACATGGAAATGTTAGCCATTACTATTGTTATGGTTGTTGTTCGTATGAGCCTCCCCCCAGCAGGGATTATCGTCATTCTCACCATTCTCAGTGTTTCCTTCACTTCTAAAGCAGAACATAACTTCTCCATCCCTCCCCCACCTCCCACTGAAACTTTTGATTGAATTGACCTGAGTTATTTTACCTGGCTATTCACCAAACAGTTTGGTTAAAAATCAACAAATATTTTCTGGATTGATCATTCAGAGCTCATGGTACCCTATTGACTACTAAGCATGTACTTACTTTCCCTAACCCTCGTGGAAGGCAACCAAACTTTACCAGGTCTAGAAGTGACCTGGAATAATCCCAAGATTTCCTGACTCTGGTTGGGAACAATGACTTACCTGTTAAAATCTTGATCAGGTTAGTGTTCATTTGAAGTGCAGTGCTTATGGAATTATGTTGTTAGGATCAAGGATGCAAATGAGACTGCACTCCACAAGCATCAATCAACTTTATATAAGCAACTCAACTTTACTACATAAGCATCTCCTTCTGAAGACAAACATCTGCCTTCCACATGTTGGGATGCACCCAATGGAACTATTTCAACAAAGGTGAAATCTCTGTCTCTGATTCTTAGTAAGATCAGACATTTAGCATTAGAAGGAGAAAACCAAGACTCAGAAGTTCTATGATTTGTGCAAGGTCACCCAGGTAGAAAGGGGAAGAGCTGGGATTTGGAACCCCTCCCATCTTTAGGAAATTCATAGTTCCTAGGAGTCGCTTGGTTAGTGCTTTTTCATCAAAAGCAGATTTGATTAGAAGGAGTTTGTATGTAAAAAGGGTCCCATGACCTAAAAAAGTTTAAGAACTTTGATCCAGTCTGGTATCCTCATTTTTATTTATTTGTTTATTTATTCTGTATCTGCATTTTATAGATGAAGAAGCTGAGGCTCACAGGGGATGAATAACTTGTCCCAGGTCACACAGATCATAAGGTGCAGAGATAGGATTCCAACTTCGAGCCATGACACCAAACCCAGAACTTTTCCTACTGTACCTCACTGATATGCCCCATTTATGAAAATGAAGACAATCCTATGATAGGCTGTATTCCAGTTGGCAGTCATGTTCATTTCAAAAATACACCCCCCTCTAGTGAATTGACTAAAACTGAAAACTGTGTGAGACAACATCACTGGCTCACTTCCATTTTCCATCACTTATTTTATTTCAGGTGTTTCAGCTCAGTTAACCAGCACACGTCTACGAAGAAACACTTCGGTTGGCACGCCATTTTGGATGGCTCCTGAGGTAAGCATTGTATGACTTGACTATGTCACTGGGTGTTTCTGCGTGCTGACGGATGCAGTATTCTGTGGTATATTCTTCTGTAAAGTCTCAGGGTAGTAACACAGGAAGAAGAAAATTGGCTGTTGTTGTTGGTTTTTTTCCTGTCTATACAGTGATAGTCCCAGAAGTGGTTGTTACTGACTGTCATTGCTTAGTCAAGAATGGTTAGACAGCAGTTTTTCTGGAAAAAGTTAGCATAGTGAAAACCCTGTTTGATTTGAAGTCAGAGGACCTGGGCTTAAATCCTAGTTTTTATACTTACAATGTGTGTGACCTTGGGAAAATTGGTTAATCTCTCTGGGCCTCAGTTTCCTGAACTGTAAAATAAAGAGGTTTGACTAGATGACCTATAAGGTCCGTTTCAGATCTACATCTATGCTCTCAGAGTTTTAGTGGATTACAAAGTTTAGTACAAGTTAGTGGTGCAACGTGGTATCGGAAAAAGCAACTGTAATCCTGGGCTGAATTAGGAGTGAGTTAGCTTAAAAAGTCAATTAACATTTATTTTTCTTCAGTTTTTCAGTTGTGTCTGACTCTTTGTCAACCTGTTTGGGATTATTTTAACAAAGATACTGGAGTGATTTGGCATTTCCTTCTCCAGTTCATTTTACAAATGAGGAAACTGAAGCAAACAGGGTTAAGTGATTTGCCCGGGGTCACAGAGAAAGTGTCTGAGACCTGATTTGAACTCAGGAATATGAGTCTTTCTGACTCCAGATCTAGCACTCTATCCACTCTACCACCTAGCTCCTCTAATATTTAATAAATACTTACTATGTGCCAGAAACCATGCTAAATTCTAGGGATACAAATAAAGGCAAAAAATAGATCCTGTTCTTAAAGACACAACATATAAACAAATGTATACAAACAATATATACAAGATACGTTTGAAATAATCAACAGAAGTAAAGCTTTAAAATTAAGTGGGATCAGAAAAAATTTCCTAAGGAAGGTGAAATTTTAGCTGGGATTTGAAGGAACAGGGAAGGGAGGTGATAATTTTACTATTTGCAGCTAAGTGGCACAGTAGATAGAGTGCCAGGCCTGGAGTCAGGAAGACCTCTTCCTGAGTTCAAATCGGGCTTCAGACACTTACTAGTTGCGTGACCCTGACAAGTCACTTAACCCTTTTTGACTCAGTTTCCTCATCTGTAAAATAAACTGGAAGAGGAAATGGCAAACTACTCTACTATTTCTGCCAAGAAAACCCCAAATGGGGTCATGAAGAATTGGACACAACTGAACAACAAAAAAATTTAACTCTATTCAGCCTTTGTCAGATCAGATCTGGAGTATTGTTTTCAGTTTATTTTCCACAATTGAAGAAGGATATTGACAAACTGGAGGGCAGTGCTAAAAGACCTTGAGTCCATGTCGTATGAGAATCAGTTGGAGGAACTGGATGTGTTAAGCATGGAGAAGAGATGACTCAAGAGTTAATAGTAGCTGTCTTTAAATTTGTAAAGGGTTATCAGATGGAAGAGAGAGTAGACTTGTTCTCTTTGGCCCCAGAAAGTAGAACCAGGAGCAACGAAGGAAGTTGCCAAGAGGAAAATTTAAGCTTGATAGCAGGAAAAACTTCATAACAGAGAGATCCAAAAGTGAAATGGGTGGACTCAGGCACTCACTGGAGGTCTTCAGGCAGAAACTGGATTAACACTTGTCCATTTGTTTATAGAGGGGATTCCCACTGGGTGTAGGTTACATCAGAAAGCTGGAGGTCCCATCTCTCTCTAAAATTCTGGGATTTTGTTCTCTGCTCCCTGGCACATGATCACTCCTCTTGTAGGCTCTGTGGTTTTTATTACTATTGTTTTGTCAAGATGAAGGCCTGGGCCTAATTCAGTCCTGATGCCATCTAAAATCAGTTATGGGACCTACTGTGAAATGACGCATGTGGTGGTTTGGGAAGTTTTCCAGCTAGATAACAGCATGCTCTGAAGCAGGAATATCTCATCGAGTGAATGTTTAATTTGTGCAACATCCTGTGCCATAAACAAGGCTATGCCTCCAGGATTATTAAAACTGGCCTCTTTAATAAGAGGTCTAAAGTATGGAAGATGTGCCAAAAGGATTAGGAGGGATTTGGGGGCAGGGAGGGGAGGGTTCTTCCTTCCTCTCATTTAGAACTAGCAGGTTCCTGTATTAGTTCTGGATTGGTATCTTCTTTAAGGAAGCATAATTGAGGTCACTGAATTCTTCTCCATGGTGGAACAGCAGCATGCTGTGGAAGGTCTTGTTCATATCACAGAAAGCAGCAAGATGGTGGCCTCAGAATTAGCAAGTGTAATTAAAAGAAACCTACCCTGAGTTTTGCAATTTCCAAAAGGTGTTTGGAATAAGAACACAAAAAAATTTTTTTTTTCACCTTTCCAACTGTAGCTGGGTTGAACAAAATAAGTACAGTGTTTCTTTAGGGGGTAGTTTTGTGGTCTAATAGTGAGCTTTTAATACCCAGATTCCCTGGAACTGGTTCAGATCTCAGCAGGGTCAAGTCAACTCTCCATCCTGCTGAGGTGGATAAATTGAGTAGAGGCAGTTTACTGTGCGGGAGTCCCTTGGATGAGCCTTTGAAAAGCCTGACTGGCTGACTGCTCTCTATGCAGGTGCCAAAGATTCCATCAAGCAGACATTGAGATCTGCTCTGTGGCCCTACCTGCAATCCCTGGGATTTAGCTAAAACCCCAGGACTACTGAGCATCATTTCATTCCTGGTGTTTATCGTCCAAATGAAGACTATATTTAGCTAGTACGATGGCGGAAACCTATGTCCAATATTCTCTTTTTGGATCGTCCACTATAGCAAATTAAAATGTTAGACCTTAACTGTTTTATTGGTAATGATTCAGATTGAGGGTATCAATTGTGGAGTAGTGAGAAGAATACTGGGTTTGCAGTCAAAAGACCTGAGTTTGAATCTAGGCTCTGACACTTATTAGATATGTGACCATAGTCAAGCCAGTTTATACCTCTAGGCCTCTGTTTCCTCATTTTAAAAATGAAGGGAAGAGATAGAAGGGTAGATTCTTCTTAACTGAAAAACATATACGTTTAAAAAAAGAAAAGAAAGGGGTTGGAGTGGATGATGGTCTCAACTAGTTCTGAAATCTTAATGTTAAATTAACATTCTTTACAACTAATGGACAGCAGAAAGGTAAAAGTTCATATGGTAATTTTACTACATTCTCACTTTTGAGTAAAGTCATATTTGAATATGGGCAGGTAGGTGGTGCAGTGGATAGAGCTCTGAGGTCAAGTCAGGAAGACTCATCTTCCTGAGTTCAGATCTGGTTTCAGACACTTACTAACTGTTTGACCCTGGGCAAGTCACTTAACCCTGTTTGCCTCAGTTTCCTCATCAGTCGAATGTGCTGGAGAAGGAAACAGCAAACCGCTCCAGTATCTTTGCCAAGAAAACCCCGAATGGGGTCATCAAGAGTTGAATATGACTGAAAATGACTGAACAAAATATTTGAATTAGGACTCTTTTCTGGAGTACTATAATCATACACACTACTAAAAGCAACACCAAATACCAATTTATATATATTTAAAAGAGGACACTGTTACTACCATTGGTTACTAATCATTGATTCTGCTTTTATTTGAAGAGATTTAAATATATTCTTAATTATTTTTTTTACTACTTTGACTTTTCATTTTGAAAGCATTAGCAACTGAGATATCTAATTTAAAAAGTGCTGCTCCCCAAACTAAGTAGCTAAGTGAATGTGACCCTCCTTGGATTAAATACTGAATAGCTGTCAAGGAGTACAGTTCTTCCAGACAGTGCAAAGCAGCAACACAAATTGTCTCTTCAACAGTGCCCATTCATTCTCACTAGCTTCCTGATTGAAGCTACTAAACGTTGTAGAATAGAAACTGTCAGTCAAGCAGAGCAGTAGGAGAATATGATAAGACATGAATAACTCAGTGGAAACTCTATACATAGAACTGCCAAAGGATTCTCAGATGCTCTTGTGCTACCTGGACTTTTGGGAGGGGGAAGAGAACAAGAGATATTGTGATTTTGGTTTGTCCTTTGTTTTCAAAGAGGACCATGATATCAGGAAGGTGATGCCATGACTTAGAAATGAATTGGATTTAAGTGAGGCAGAACTGTGCAAAATCACCAGCCTCAATGTCTCCTCCAGGGTCATCTGGGTCCAGTGGTAAGACATAGATCAGGATGACTGGAGATGGCCCTGAACAAGATCCCGAAAAGATGAAAAATAACCTTAGAGGAGAAAGAACTAGCAGCTCAGGGAAATGGGAAAGGTCAGAGCTGCCAGCAGAAAGATTAATAAACATAACAAAAGAAAGTTTTCAGAGATGGGTACAAATAGAAAGAATGACTAATATTTCTCAGTCAGGGTAGGAAGAGAAGGCCTGCAAGAGGGAAAGGCTTTGTCAGAGCTCAAGTGGCCAGAGTGGAAGAATCTCAACTCCGATTGCCCCAGGGGATGACACAGCTGCCATAGGCTGCTCATACCTAAATCTGCCCATCCCTTCATCTCCCCTCATTTTATAAATGAAGAGGCCAAGTCCCAGAGTCAAACATGGAAAATAAAGACTGGTTATAATTGCAATTGTTTACATTTGCATAGTGTTTTAAGGTTTACATAGAATGATTTCCTCACATCTCTTTAAGACAGGTAGTACAAGTATTATTATCACCATTTTACAGATGTGGAAATTGAATCTGCGAGTGGTGAAGTAACTTCCTCTGTACCACTGAGCT
Source organism: Notamacropus eugenii (assembly GCF_028372415.1). Lineage (NCBI taxonomy): Eukaryota > Metazoa > Chordata > Mammalia > Diprotodontia > Macropodidae > Notamacropus > Notamacropus eugenii. The sequence continues at coordinate 231,756,532 of NC_092876.1, forward strand.
AATAAGTGTGAACAGACTAGATGAATTCTCAGGTCCATGACAGCATAAAGTTCTATGACTATGATTTCGCACATCGTAATGAAGCTATTATTTAGACTCTAAATAACTGGTGAAAATGAGTGATGGTTTGGGGAATTTACCATTTGCCACTGATGTATTATCACCTGGGGAGCCAGCTATTTTAGAAAAGGCAGAGTTCAGTCAGATGTTCTGTTCCAGGTCACACAGTTGGGACTAGGATGACTGTTTCTTGTTACTTCCATAGCTGGTAAGTGTCTAAGGCAGGGATCAAACCCAGAAATCTGATTCCTAGGATGGTACCTTTTCTATTACATCATGCTACAGTCAGTTTAGAGGGCAACAAGACATAGCAGGTAGGGAAATGGAGCCTGCTAATGTGTCAGGCTTGGAGTTAAGCACCTTACAAACATCTCATTTGATCATCAAAATAACCCTGAGAAGTAGGTGCTAAATTCCTTTTTACAGTTGAGGAAACTAAGGCAAGAGGTTAAGTGACTTGACTAGGGTCATACTGCTTGTGGGATTTAAAGGTAAAGTCTTCTTGACTCTGAGTCCAGTGTTGTATCCATTGCACCACCACCTGTCTCAGACACCAGCTGTGTGACTCCAAGCTAGTAACCTCTGTGTTCTTAGAAGGGGGCTAGAATTCAGTGACTTTTAAAGTCCCTTCTAGCTTTAGGATGGATGATCGACGATTGTTTGAAATAACAGAATCAGGATTGAAACCCAGTCATGGTGACACCAGCTGCTGAATTCCATCCACTACACGTGACTGCCCTGCATGTCACCAGCTATATACAAATGAACAGCTTGAAAGTGCGCAGATTAACGAAAGTTCAGCTTTGTCCAATTTAAGAGGTATTTGACTTCACTTCTTGGTTCTATCTAGATCAATGAGGTACCTTCTTTAAGCCTCTGTTCCTCTTATTGTTTGTGTGTGGCATCACTGCTCACATCCTCAGGCTTACTTTTTTGTCATGTCTCTCTTGCTTCTCATCAGTTACCACATTCCTGACAATTCTCCCTCCTCAACACTTGTCCCTTCTTCTCTGTTCCTGCTTTCACAGGAGTCCCCATCACCATCTACCTGAACTGTTTCCATAGTCTCCAAATAGGTCTTCTGGCCTTCGTGAACTATCTCCTTTAAATCCATTCTTGGGACCATGGTCAGGAGAGCCTGTCTTTCTCATAGACTTGGTAATGCCAATGGTGTGCATGAAAGTCTTCAGTAGCTACTATTACCTCCTTTGTAAAGCTACCTCAGTGAACAGTGTAGTTAACATTCATTAAGCACTTAATATGTGCATCGTATGTCTATACCCAGGCAGATATCAGCCTGTTCTCAAGGATCTGACAGTATCATAGGAAGAAGCGCAAGAACCCAAATCACTGTTATACAAAGAAGAGTGAGATAAGTCAAAGGAGAGTTGTAGACAAAGTGTTATGAGACATTTGAGGAGAGAGAAATAATCTTCATTAGGAAGGACTATATAGAAAGGTTAAAGAAGGAAGTGGTACCTAAGTTGACCCTTGGAAGAATGAGAGAGAATTAAATGGATTATTTGTAGGGGTGAAGGAATCAATTCCAGACAAGTTCAAATTTTTTTGGCCTGACATTCAAGGCCCCCTACAATCTGGCACCATTGTTCTTTTTCAACCTTATCTCACCCAATCGATAAGGATTTATTAAGCACCAACATGGAGCCAGGCACTTGGATTCAAAAAAATGGAACCAAACATATTCTCAGGAATTTTATATTGTATCAGGAGAGATGACATGTAGATTTAGAAGCATATGCAGTAAAAAACCTATATGTGTATATGTGTGTGTGTATGTGTATGTATACACATATATGTATATATACATATATAATGTGTATCTAAATGTATACACAGATAGTAAATACAATATGTTTTGGGAAGGAGGGCCCTAGCAGTTGGGGGAATCAGGAAAGGTTTCATGTAGAACAGGGATTCTTTAAACCTGGAGTCTGATGGGATCTGGGGATAGATTTCAATGGGTCGATGAAATTGGATGGGAAAAAAAGTAACATCTTTATTTCAGTATAATTGTTCGCTTTTTTAAAGAACATTTAAAGGATATTTTAAAGAACAACATTCTGGGAAGGTATCCATAGATTTCGCCAGGTTGCTAAAGGGGTGGGTCTAGAACACAAAAAAATGTTAAGAATCTTTAGTGTAGAAGGTGGGGCTTGAACTGTGTCCTGAAGGAAGAGAAGAAGGATTCTATGAGGCAATAGAGAATGAGAGGCAGTGAAGACAGAAAATGGAATGCAGTGTACAAGGAACTGAAGAAGTCTGCTATGTACCCTAAGACCTAACCAAGCAACACCACTCAGTCCCTCAAATGTGCCATGTGCTCTCCTGCTTCCTTTGTCCATGATGCTCTCTCTCTGTTCTGCCCCATCACATCTTACATTCTATCCTCTTTTTAAAACTCATTTCAAATGTCACTCGCTCTGGAAGCCTTTTTTGATTTCCGCTGGTTGATAACTTTTTCTTTTGGTCCTTACATGTGATTTTGTTTTGCAACTCTCTCATGAATTTGTCTACAATTTTGTATATTGTTTCATATTTTTCTAGAAAACATTAAAATTTATAATACCAGTGGCCCTGTCTTACCTAAAGCTATATCTCCCCAGTGCCTTACACAGTATTCTAGGGGTCACAGTGAATAAAGTACTAAGTCTGGAATCAGGGAAGCCTACATTTTAATCTGGTCTGGCACACTAGATGTGAAATCTTGGGCAAATCACTTAACCTCTATTTGCCTCAGTTTTCTCAACTATAAAAATGGGAATAATAATAGCACCTACTTTCCACAGTTGTTGTCAGGATAAAATGAATTAATGTTTGGAAAACATTTAGCACAGTACCTAGCACATAGTAGGTGCTATATACAAATGTTATTATTATCTCTACACACAGTGTTTGATAAGTATTTGTTGAAATGGCATTTTTAATTTGAATTTGATCCTTATAATAACTCAGTAAGGTAGACAGGGTTGATATTATTATCATCCTTGTTTTATCGCTGAAGAAAGAGATCCAGAGAAAGTAAGGGATAGGGTTTAGACTGGAACCCAGGTCTCCTTCTGAGCTCTTTTTACTACTTCATGTAGAAAATATATGTGAACTATGTGAGGAAAGAATCTTGGGAAGAAGAAACAATAAAGCAGAGCACAGAAGAAAGAACAATGCGTTTGGAGTCAGAATGGTTTCAAATCCTGGCTTTGCCGCTTCCTAACTGTGAGCAAATAACCCTGGGCAAGTCACTAAAATTTTCTGGTCATTAGAGTAGACAACCTCTAAAAGACCCCTCAGCTCCACAGTCCTACTATACTAAATCACTTTACCCTTCTATGTCATTTTCTTCATCTATATGTAAAATTAGGGAGAATGGACAGAGATGATTGCTGAGGTCCTTTATAGAATGTGCTGATTCTTAGGTTTTAGGAAAGGGTAAATATTTCAGGGAAATATTGTGAAATTGGAATGGGAAGAAATATTTAATAAACAACACCCAGAAGGGAAACACCATCTGTGATTTTAAAAATGAATTCATTCTTAAACCCCACCAGCGCATGAGAGATTCCCAATCTACAAAGATCCAGTTCACACTGTATCTTGTTAAAATAGCCAAAGGTCTGTTTCTGTGTTGGAAACAGGCCTGGGAATACAGTAAACATTTGTTTCTTTTTAGAAAAAATATTTTTTCTTCCATCTGCTCAGTGTTGCGAAGGAGACCTAATCAGTGGTGCAGAGAAACAAATCTGGTGTGATAGATCTGAAAATGGGTCTCCCGCAGCCTGGCAAAGAGTTCTGGCTGTGGTACAGTTGCCATAGCAACTATTTAAACCAGAACAGAAACATAGCACACTTTTAGCAACTATCATGTGACTATTAATTATGCCATCAGCTGACTTAACGGCCCTATAATAGCAGCATTTCTTTTGGCATTGTCAGGAAATGGGATGACAAATGAGATCAGTAAAAGCTCTTTGAAAACTGTCCAGGCCTTTTGAGTTATACAGATTGTACAGATGCTGGATTCTTTTTAAGAGCGTTTTTACTAATGATGAAGATCTATTCTTTAATTTTTTGGTATCAGGATTCCTTTACTTTTAAAAAGTTACTGAGTTCAAACCCCACTTCCCTTTTTCCCAAGAATTTTTCTTTATATAGGTTATATCAATATTTACTCTATTAGAAATTAAAATGTCTTAGCATTTTTATGAAGTTAGTTTTGACCTTGTGGACCCTCTGAAAGATTCTTGGGAAGCCCCAGGTCTGGACCACACTTTGAGAACCACCAGTCTAGACCAAAGGCTTTAGCTGTCCAGACCACGTCATTTAATAGTAACCTACTTCATGGTAATCATCCGAGGGAACTAAAAATAATGAAACAAAATTACACAAGGTATCCAAAAATAAAATACTATAGTCTAATTATTTCAAAAAGTATTTATCTTTCATAAAGTTATCAGAGAGAATTCTAGGGGTGGAGCCAAGATGGTGGAGTAGAGAAGCACTCAGTTGAGTTCTCTCAACATTCTCCTCCAAATAACTTTGAGATACCAACTCAAACTTAATTCTGGAGTGGCAGAGCCAACATATAGTCAGCGTGAAACATTCTTCCTGCCCAAGACAACTTGGGAAGTAGGAAAGAGAAATCTGTGACATGGGGGTGGAAGCTGGCTTAGAGGCCACAAGGGATGAACGGCAGTTTTGGGCCTTGTTGGTGGTGACAGCAGCAGCAGCTTTGGAAGTTCTCAAGCCAGAGACAATTAGGGAACCTGGCAACTAGTCAGAAAGAAATTACAGGGGACCCCAGTACTAGCGTTGGATATAGGACCAGACTCTGTTTGGCAACTCCATTGCCTATACCCACTTATGGATCATAATTCAAGGGCAGAGAGGAACAATTTGAGTCAGGAGGAAGTGGGAGTACTAAGGAGCATTATCACTTCTGTACCCAAAGATTAAGAACCTTGAGGAACAGTATCATTTTTGGCCCCAAGGGATCAGGCATCCTGAAGAACAATATCATTTCCAGTCCCAAAGAAGCAGAGGCCTTGAGGAGCATTCGTGATTGCAAACCAAGGGATCAGAGGCCCTTCCTTGGTAAGAACCAGAGTAGAGACCAGGAAAATAGTGTCCACGTGTCTCCCCAGATCATATCATCTGGAAACATTGGAAACTTCCAACCCCCCAAATTAGTTCTGAAGATAGCAGTACAAAAATGTCTAAAGCTTTATATAGTACTTCTCTCTCCTCCCTACTTCCCAATCTGGGAAGAGAGTCCACCTTTAACATTAAGGTCAAAATCAATAAGTAGGATGGAAAAATGAGCAAATAAAAAAGGAATATGAACATAAAAAAGTACTATAGTGACAGGGAAGATCAAGACGCATATTCGGAAGAAGAAAATAAAGTCAGAACAACTATAAGCAGAGGTACAAAAGAAAAAATCTGAATTGGACATAAGCCCAACAAGAATTTCTGGAAGAACTAAAAAATTATCTTAAAACTTAAATGAGTGATAGAAGAAAAATTAAGTAAAGAAATGAAAGTAAAGGAAGAAAATTATTAAAAGACAATTAGCAACTTAGTAAAATGCACCAAAAATACTGATGAAAATAACACCTTAAAAAATAGAATTGGCCAAATGGAAAAAGAGGTACAAAAGCTCACTGAAGAAAATTATTCCTTAAGAATTAGAACTGGGCAAGTAAAAGTCAGTGACTTCAAGAAACATCAATAAACAACCAGTGTCAAAAGAATTAAAAAAAGAAGAAAATGTAAAATGTCTAACTGGAAAGAAGGTCTGACCTGGAAAATAGAGTGGAGAGATAATTTAAGAGTTATTGGAGTACCTGGAAGCCATGATTAAAGAAAGTGTCCATATATCATATTTCAAAGAAAAATGTCAAGGAAAACTGACCTGATATGCTAGAACCAGAGAGTAAGATAGAAATTGAAAGAATTCACAGATCACCACCTGGAAGAGATCCCAAAATGAAATTTCCCAGGAATATTATGGCCCAATTCCAGAGTTCCCAGGCCAGAGTAAATATTTCAAGTGGCCAGAAAGAAACCATTCCAATATTTTGATCACACAAGTCAGGATCACACAAGATTTAGCAACTACTACATTAAAGGAGTTGAGGGCTTTGCATATGATATTCTGGAAGGCAAAAGAAATGGGATTACAAGTAAGTATAATCCACCCAGCAAAACTGAACATAATGCTTCATGGGAAAAAATTGATATTTAATGAAAGAGAGGGCTTTCAAGATTTCTTGACGAAAATACCAGGGCTGAATAGAAAATTTGATTTTCAATAGAAGATTCAAGAGAAGCATAAAAAAGTAAACATGAAATAGAAATCATAAAGGACTCAATAAGGTTAAACTATTTGTCTTCTATATGGGAAGATGATACATGTAACTTCTGGGAACCTTATCATCATTGGAGCAGTAAGGATTCTACATAGAAAAGAAGGGGTGGGAATGGGTTGATTATGATGGGGTGACATAAAAAAATTCAATAGATGAAACTAGAGATGACCTAGGAGAAGGGGGGAAGAGAGAGGAAGAATGGGGAAAATTACCTCACATAAAAGAGACATATAAGGAAGACTTTTTATAGTGGAGGGGAAAATGGGAGAGTAATGGCAGGCAACACTTGAACCTCACTCACATCTAAATTGGTTTAAAGAGGGGAAAAAATTGTGTATGTGTATATGTATATATATACATATACATATGTATGTCTGTGTATGTATATATGTATGTACACACACATACACACACACATTTAATTGGCAATAGAAATCAATCTTATCCAACATGGAAGTAGGAAGGGAAGGGGATAAGGGAAAGGTGAAGGTAAAGTAATAAAAAGAATGACAGATAAAAGTAGCTAGAGGTCAGGAGCTAAAAAAAAAAAAATCTTAGAGGAAGGATAGGATAAAAAGAGAGAAGGATAAACAGAAGAAAATAGGATGGAGAAAAATGCACAATTATTAATCATAACTGTGAATGAAACGAACTAACCCATAAAGCAGAAGCAGATAACAGAATGGTTTAGAAATCAGAATCCAACAATATGCTTTTTGCAAGAAATATACTTGAAACAGAGGGAGACACATAGAGTTAAAATAAGGGGCTGGGGAAGAATCTGTTTCAGCTAAAGAAAAAAAGGCAGGAATAGTAATCATGATCTCAGACAAAGCAAAGGCAAAAATAGATATAATTAAAAGGCATCATAGATAATGAAGTAATTAGCAATACTAAGCTTATATTCACCCAATGACAAAGAATCCAAATTCTTAAGGGAAAAGTTAAATGATTTGCAGGAAGAAATAGACAGCAAAACTATACTAGTGGTGGACTTCTACTTTTCCCTCTAAGAGCTAGATAAATCTCACCATAAAATAAATAAGAAAGTCAAGAAAGTGAAGAGAATCTTAGAAAAGTTAGCTATGATAAATCTTTGGAGAAAACTTAATGGGAATAGAAAAGAGTATACCCTTTTCTCCGCTATACATGGCACCTTCACAAAAACTGGCCATGTATTAGGGCATAAAAACCTCACAACCAAATACAGAAAAGTACCAATATTAAATGCATCCTTTTCAGACCATAACAATTAAATTACATTTAATAAAGGGCCATGGAAGCACAGATTAAAAATTAATTGGAAATGAAATAATCCAATCCTAAAGAATGGGTGTGTGTGTGTGTGTCAAAAACAAATGACAGAAACAATCATTAATTTTATTAAAGAAAATAACAATAAAATAACTTTTAAAATTTGTGTGATGCAGCCAAACACTACTTAGGGAAAAGTTTATATCTCTCTCCAAATGTGTATATCAGTAAAAGATGGAAAGAGCAGATTAATGAATTGGGTATGCAACTAAAAAAAAACCTAAAGTACAAATTTAAAATCCTCAATTTAACTTCAAAATAGAAATCCTGAAAATCAGAGGAGAGATTAATGAAATTGAAAGTAAAAAAAAACCAAAAACTTAAACTAATAAACAAAACTAGGAGCAGGTTTTAGTTTTAAAAAACTCTAACAAAATAGGGAAACCACTGATTAATTTGATTGAAAAAACCCCAAATTACTAGTATTAAAAATGAAAAGAGTGAATTTACCACCAATAAAGATGAAATTAAAGCAATTATTAGGAATTATTTTGCTCAATTCCATGACAGTAAAACTGACAATCTAAATGAAATGGCTGAATAAATACAAAAATATAAACTGCCAAGATTAACAGAAGAGGAAATAGAATATTTAAATAACTCTATCTTAGAAAAAGAAATGGAAAAGGCCATCAATGAGCTCTCTAATAAAAAATCTCCAGGACTAGATGGATTTACTAGTGCATTTTACTGAACATATAAGAAACAACTCCAAAATGATATAGACTATTTGAAAAAATTGGTAAAAAAAGGAGTCCTACAAAATTCCTTTCATGATATAAATATGGTTTTGATACCTAGACCAGGGAAAGCAAAAGCAGACAAACTATAAATCAATTTTCTTAATGAATATTAATGCAAAAATTTAAATAAAAATATTAGCAAGGAGATTATTTTATAAAAATCTAACTACTATGTATGTAATAATTTCAAGAAATGAAAACTATTTGTTAATTTTAAAGTTAACTAACCTCTTAATGACTTTATTGTGTCTGCTTTTTGTTGGAAAGCATTTGACTATTTGGTTGTAGTGTTTAGGTCCCAGTTTCACTTGATCCTCTAGATAGATATCAGTGATCTGTGACGTTAAAGGTGTCTTGATTTGGGTTAGGTAGGAAACTGTAGCCTCACAGCAATAAGTGGTTGAAAAACAAGAAAATATTTTTTGGGTGTGATGCTAAAGGCATGGGAATCCTACTGCATTTTTCCATATTTCAACTGAATCTTTCTTAGCATGAAACAATGACTTTAAAATGTCATCTACTGAGATCTCAATTAATTCCAGCTGTAGTTCTTTAGGTGCTTTGGTGATATCAAGCAGGTGAGGCTGAAAAGCTCATTTGAGTGTGATCTCATGATTCTCAAAGTCAGAGAATATCTGTCCCTGCAGTAGCCAACACATTTTAAAATGGCATCGCAAATCCACACTGAATACTTCATTATCCAACTTTAACATGTTACATAACTGATGATGTTGTGTTGCATTTGCACAAATATACTTAATAATGCTTAAAACTTGTTGCAAAGTGTCATTTAAAATAGTAGTTTTAGCACAGAGATTTTGCTGACTCAAGATACAATGAAAAGAAATGAGAGCAACTGGATCTAGTAATACATTTTTTATCTGTGCAATAAACCTTTCATGTTTTCCTGTCATGGAAGGTGCACCTTCTGCATACACTCACTAAATTTACCAAATTCAGTCAACTTCACAACATTTATCTTGAAAGTTGTTGAAGATATCTATTTTTAGTGCTCTGTTTTCAAGAGTTCCCAAAGCAAGCAACTCTTCTCAGCAAAGAAAATCTTCTGTTCAGACCCAAATGAAATACAAAACTTGTGCCCAAGCTAATATGATCAGTTGATTCACCCAAAACAATTGAATAACACATATTTACCTTTTCAGGTATTACATGAACCTGTTCTGTTAAGTTGAAAGCTAATTCATGCTGCTTATCAGTAATGGTTCTCTTTGAAAGAGGCATTTGTTTGTATTTTGAAACATTATTGGGTTCTAACCATCCTACAACTTCTACAATGCGTTTTTTCACAATTTCTTCATGACTAAATGGCTTCCTTTTCCCCCCTGAGTATATAAGCTACTTTATAAATTGCTTTGATGGCATTCCAGGTCTTATTGCTGCTTGAAAGAATTGTCTTTGCTTTTGCTTTTCATCTTTTAACTTCTGCAATATAACCTTCCATGTCTCTCCCTCTAATTTAAAATATTTGTGGTCCTTATGAGTGTTATAATGCTGATGAGCATTGAATGTCCTTAATGTGGATATTGCAGTATCACAAATCAAGCAAAGCATCTTATTTTTAGCAGAAACAAGATATATTTCAATTGCCAGTCTTCATTTTAAAAATCTGCTTTCTTCCTTCAATGTTCTGTTGGTCTTCCTTGACATGATGGGCTGTTAAACAGATAGGATAAAAATTATTGTTGAGCTGTGCAACTATTCACAAATTCTACTTCAGACAGAAACATGGTGCACCATTGTCAAAAGCTGATAACAGACTAGAGCACTTGACCTCCATAAACTCTCACCAATTAGCCTCATATGGTAATGGCATCAGTAGGGCAGGGGAAGTTAGAACTAAATAATGAGCATAGCAGCTGTCAATTTAGCTTTTATGGCTTACTAATGTCCTAATTGTGCTAGTCAGTCTGGGAGGATTATTTCATTGAAGGTTATTTTATTTTTTGGTATTTTAAATATGTTTATTTTAAAAATAAATTAAAATATAAAAGATGGACAAAGTGCAACAATAAAAATTAAAGAACTTGTTCTATAAAATTTGGATTCAATCAAAAGGCTTGACTTAAGGACCTAGAAGTCTACCTGTGGCCTTAAGGTTACAGGTTCCCCGTCCCTTCTCTAAACAACTGGAGAAATATAAATTGCTCATGGGTAGGCTGAGTCAATATAATAAAAATGACAATTCTAGCTAATAGCATGCTTATTCAGTGCCATACCAATCAAACTTCCAAAGAATTATTTTATAAAGCTAGAAAAACTAATAACAAAACTCGTCTGGAGAAACAAAAGGTCAAAAATCAAGGGAATCAGTGAAAAAATATAAAGGAAGGCAGTTTAGCATTCTGGATTTCAAACTATATTACAAAATGGCAATCATCAAAACAATCTGGTTGTTGTTGTTCAGTTATGTCCAACTCTTCCTTAGCCCATTTGAGGTTTTCTTGGCAAAGATACTGGACTGATTTGCCATTTTCATCTCTAGCTCATTTTACAGATGAGAAAATTAAGACAAACAGGGTTAAATGACTTTCCCAGGGTCACACAGCTAGTATCTGAGTCCAGATTTGAACCTGGGCCCTTCTGACTCCAGATCTGGCACTCTATTCACTGAAGTACCTAACTGCTCATACAATCTAATACCGGCTAGGAAATAGTGTAGTAGATAAATGGAATGGATTAGATACATAATATACAATAGTAAGTGATCATAGTAATCTAGTATTTAATAAACCCAAAGATCCAAGTTTTGGGGGTAAGAACTCAACATTTGACAAAATTACTGGGAAAACTGGAAAACAGTTTGTCAGAAAGTAGGTAGAAACCCATATCTCACACTGTATACCAACATAAATGCATAAATGATTTTGACATAAAGAGTGATATAGTGATATCACAAGTAAATTAGGGGAGCATGGAGAAATTTACCTGTCAAATTTAAGGATAAGGCAGATTTTATGACCAAACAAAGACAGAGAGGATCACAGGAAGTAAAATAGATCATTTTAGATTACATGAAATTAAACAAAACTAAGACAGCCAAAATTAGAAGGAAAACAGGAAACTGGGAAAAACTTTACACCAGATTTACACACATACACACAGAAATGAGCCAAATTCATAAAAATAAGAGCCATTCTCCAGTTAGTGAATGGTTAAAGGATACTGATAGGCAGTTTTCAGAAGAAAAAATCAAAACTATCAATAGTCACATGAAAAATATTCTAACAGTACTGATTAGAGAAATGCAAATTATAACAATTGATATGCCACCTCACACTGATCAGGCTGGCTAACAGAAAAGGAAAGGAAAATGATGAATCCTGGAGGGTATGTGGAAAAATTGGATCACTATTGTACTGCTGGTGGAAATCGTGAACTAGTCCAACCATTCTTGCAAAGAATTTGTAACTATGCTCAAACAGTTATAGAACTGTGCATACTCTGTGACCCAGAAACATCACTGCTAGGTCAGTATCCCAAAGAAATTAAGGAAAACAAAAAGGACCTATTGGTACAAAAAAAAATTTATAGCTACAATTTTTGTGGTAGCAGAAAACTGGAAATTGAAGGGATGCCTATCAATTGGGAAATGACTGAACAAATTATGGTATATGACTGTGATGGAATACTACAAGTAGAATGATCTCAGAAAAGCCTGGGAAGACATCTATGAGATTATGTAAAGTGAAGTGAGCAGAACCAGGAGAACATTATACATAGTAACAACAATATCTTAACAGTGGTCAACTGTGAAATTCTTAGCTACTCCAATCAAGACAATGATCCAAGGCAATTCTAAAGGACCCACAATGAAAATTGCTGTCCACCTCCAGAGAGAGAGCTGAATGCAGATTGAAGCATCCTTTTAAAATGTACTTTTCTTGTTTTATTTTTTGTCTGTATTTTTTTTTTTTTGCAACATGGCTAATGTGGAAATATGTTTTGTAGACATTTTTGCATGTATAATTAATATTAAATTGCTTGCTTTCTTCAAGGTGAGGTTGGGGGAGGGAGGGAACTTTGAACTCAAGATTTTAAAATATTATTATTAAATTGTTTTGCATGTTATTGGGAATATTTAATGAAATAGTAAAAAACATATTTTAAAAAATTATTGGAGTAATTTGATATCCTACCACAATACTACAGGTCAGAGTATTTGGATTCAAATAGTCACTTGAAAAATCCATGGTAAGAATATATATTTTGAAAGAGATAAACCGTGAAGAAAGTATCATTGTTAATGATGTAAGGTGGGGAAATTTATGCTCCCACTCTCTCTTGCCTTTTTTTTCTCTCTCTCTTCTCTTCTCTGCCTGTCTGGCTCTAGTAGATGGTGCCAAAATAAACACTCTAACACATACTTAAAAGCAATTCCTTATGTAAGGAAATGCTTGAGTGTTTTAAAATGCTTTATTATAACCTTAATATTGAGCATTATTATGATCCATTCAACTAATTTTGCAACCATTACATTGAAATACATGAGTTTGAAAGCATCTGATATGAGAACTTTTTAAGACCTCTGTGTCTCCACCATGATTCTTTGTCTATTTATTCCTAATTCACTTTTCTTCTTATGTGAATATAGTTAGTATGTATTAATTTCTTTCAATTAGGTTTTCTTTACTTTGTTTTATTTTGTAAAGGCCTTTTCGGTTTTTCTTTTTTATTAATTAATTTAATTTTAGTTTTTAACATTCACTTCTACAAGATTTTGATTTCCAATTTTTGTCCCCATCTCTCCAACTACCCTAATACTGAGAGAGGTCTCATGAGTTACAAATATCATCTTTCCATGTAGGAAATATAGCAGCATGTACCCTGGCTGACACAGGAGGGCCTGCTGTCTAGGTTGTTGGATCTGCTTTTCTAAAAGGAAAGCAACTTTTGAGGGGTCAACAATCTACTTTAATTACATTCACTAACAGAGGAAATACAAGAAGAGAAATAAAGACCAACAGACAGGGCTTCTAACCCTTCTATGTCTGACCATAATACATACATCATAGATAAACAGACAGGTCCAGTTGTTTGACCATTATATACATACAGTTACCAGAGAAAGAAGCACCAGACTTTTAAGTCATGTTTGCCATAAATGTTTTCTTAGTTTCTCTTGATTATATTAATTTTATTGTAAACACATTTGTTTTAATATAACCAAGCACATCTATCTTGTCCATAATAATTCTTCCTATTTGTTTTAAAGAAAAAAGTTACTTCCAGAATTGAGACAAAAATACCATTCCATTTTCTTCCACATATTTATAAAAATTTATAATATTCTTAGATGTGTTTGTGAAGAAAACAACTACCTCTTTATTTTATGCTGTTGATTTTTGTTTCTTAGTTTTCATATCCATTTATTGAATTTACTTTGATATTTCAAGGGTTGCTGATTTCCTCATGATTTCTTTTCTTTCCTAATTAGATTGCAGCCCCCTCACATCTTTGTAAATGGTCTTCATGAGTTGCTACAACTGAAAAAATATTTTATGACCTTCTTTGAATTTACCTGGGTTGTTCATTGAATGACAAACACCCAGTCTGATCTTACTCAAAGACTTCCCAGTTTACTAGGACCTAGTACCCAGGGTCACTGAAGTATGACAGTCAGACTTCGGTAGTAAAACTTACTCCTAGACTTTTCTTTTAAATTCATGCCATCAAATCCCTTCTTCTGTCAGCTATTCATCTTCAGGCCTTTCTCTTTTTCCTTAAGAACTTCAGTACCATCTTCCCCTCCACCAGAACCCTTACAATCATCCCTGGTAATTCAAGTTGATGACCTTTATTATGCTCTTGGCCTCTGATTCATCAGTCACAACTTCTGTGACTTCCATCTCCAAATTACTTCAACTACCAGGAGGTGGTTGGTCATACCTTAGACCTCATTACCACCCAAAATGGAATCCACTATAATTTCATGCTATTTAAATTTAACTAGACCATCACTCCTGCACAATGATCTCTTTGTTTATTTGACTAACTCCCTGTCACACTCCCAGAACAGCTATTCCAAACCAACTTCTCTTTCCTCAATTCCCCAAATAGTCTTTCTTAGATGATCTCATTTCTTACTTACCTGAGAAGACTGAGGTCATCTGTCTTGAACTCCCTTATCTCCCTTTTCAAAACCTGTCTTCACTGAATTTCTTCTTTTTTCTACAGTCTTAGAAGCTGAGGTGGACCTTCCCTTTGCCTAGGCCAACCTCTCAATTTTTACCCTTGATCTGATGCCTTCTTGTTTCTTCTCAGAGATTATTCTATCAATCATATTCTCTGTTCTATTTCCTTTTCTTCAGCCCCTTCTTTTCCAGTTGGCTTCTTTCCTGCAATCATGCTCAGGTTTCTCTTATATTAAAAAAACAAACAAACACTTCCCCGACCCAAACTTGTCTTTCCTTCACCTTGTCTTTCCCTCAAACCACCATCCTCGCCCACTTGCTCCCCCTTCACTGTTAAGCTTTTAAAGAAAGATTAGTCTATAATTATTGTCTCCACTTCCTTGCCACCTACTCACTATTCAATCTCTTGCAATCTAGCTTCCAGACTCACTGTGCTACTGGAACTGCTCTTTCAGCAGTGACCTTTCTGATGCCAGATTACATGATCTTTTCTCATTATTCTTCCCATTTGACTTTTCTGCAGATTTTGACTCTGTTGACCAAAAACTCTCCATCTGGTCACTCTCCTTTGGCTTTAGTGATGCTTTTTTTTCTTTCCTTTTTAAAAATTTTAAAACATGTATTTACTTTTAGTTTACAACATTTGGTTTCACAAGCTTTTGAGTTCCAAATTTTCTCCCTCTCCCTCCTCTTCCCCTTTCCCCCCCTCCTCAAGACACGCTATCTGATATAGGCTCTATATATACATTATTAAACATATTTTTACGTTAATAATGTTGCAAAGAAGAATTAGAACCAACAGAATGTGCTATGAGAAAGAAGAAACAAAACAAAAAAGAGAGACAGCAAATAATATGCTTCAATCTACATTCAGATTCTAATTCTTTCTCTGGATATGGATGGCATTTTCCATCATGAGTCTTTGGGAATTGTCTTAGAACCTTTCATTGCTGAGAAGAGCTAAGTCTATCAAAGTTAGTTACTGAACAATGTGACTGTAACTGTGTATAATGTTTTCCTGGTTCTGCTCCCCTCACTCAGCATCAGTTCATGTAAGTCTTTCCAGGTTTTTCTGAAGTCTGCCTGCTCATCATTTCTTATAGCACAATAGTATTCCATTACATTCATATACCACAACTTGTTCAGCCATTCCCCAATGGATGGGCATCCTCTCAGTTTCCAATTCTTTGCCACCACAAAAAGAGCTGCTATAAATATTTTTGTACATATGGATCCTTTTTTTAGTGATGCTTTTTGCTCCAGGTTCTCCTTCTTTGTTCCTTTACTGTCTCCACTCATTCACTGTGCTTCTTCTGCCCTTTAATTGTTATTGTTCTTCCCAAAGCTCTGTTTTCTTCATGACTTCATCTTCAACATCATCTTCCCTAAATCATCCTTCTAGGCTCTCAGGACCAAACCCTTAGAATCACCTTTGGTTCTTCTCTCTCTCTCTCTCTCTCTCTCTCTCTCTCTCTCTCTCTCTTTTGTCTTTATAGCTGTCTCTCTCTTCCACCTTCTTCCTCCCTACTCCCCAATAGTCAATGAATTGAAAAATATATTAATCAATAAACATTTATTTTTGTGCCATCAATTCTGCCTCTTGGATCTTTCTTGTCTACATTATCCCTTCTCCGCTTAATTCATACCATCATTACCTCCCTTTTTAGGCTCTCATCAACTTTACTATTTTAGTGGCCCTCTAATTTGCCATGCCTCCATTCTCTTCCCATATTCAATCAAGCCTAGCTGGCAAAATCATACTCTTAAGGTCCAAGCCTGACTGTATCATCCTCCTCTTCCAAAAAATAAAGAAAAGAAAGACATCTAGCCAGTAAACCCCAAGTTAACTGGGCAGCCTCTGGCTATCCAAATTTACCTTCCTTTGGAGAGGAGAAGGAAGGGGAGAAGGAAACAGAAGGGAGAAGATGAGCTAAGTTACCCATCTAGCTGGGTCACCTCTCAGGCAGCTCAGTCTTCTCACAGGTTGTGTTCATCCTTTGTTTTTGAAGAAGACCATGACATCAGAGAAATCATGACATGACTTGCACTTGACTTTGTTTTGAGTGAGGGAGGGCTGTGCAAGGTCATCAGCCTCACTTTCTCCTCCTGTACCATCTTTGTTGTTGGAGATTTTGTTCTGTCAACTTGCTAATTGTTATAAGAAAAGACCCTGTCAATCTTCACTCTGTGTCTCTGGAATAGTTGAGGTAGCCATTGTCCACCTTTATTAATAAATCTCTGCTTTATTAATAAACTGGTAATGGTCACAACTTTGTGCTGCTGTTACCTTAATTTAAAACACAACAAAATGTACAAAAGTTGCTCTTCAAAATAGGAAAATAAATAAGTACAAAAGCTTATGGGTTGAGAAGTAGGGGTAAAGTCACTCCAGGAATTGAGGCTGCTCAGATTTCCTGGATTAGCTGAGCCCCTAATTGTGTTCTTTAATTGTCTAATTCTAGTACTAATCTGTATACAGATAGGAAGAAATCTGGTCCTTAAAATCAAAAACATATTTTGCTTTGTGGAGGAAATCAATATTCTTGGAAATTTTAAAAAAATTTCTGCTCTTTTCTCCTCATCCCCTATTCCTGAAGTGAACTCTTTCTTCCTAGGTGCTTCTTAGAATGCTTATCTTTCAAGGTTCAGCCCGGATGCCACTGTTTTTCAAGTTTTTACCTCCCATATTCTCCCCAACTTTTAGATCTCTCCCTCCTCAAATTTCCCAGGAGCATCTTAAGGATGACCATCCTTTGCCCCATGCCTGTTCCACTTGATACCCTTCTTGTTTGGGTAAATGATTGTCCTGTTTTTTGAGGCAGGGACTTCATTATTTTTTTGTCTTTGTAGCCTTGGTACTTCCTAGTACAGCACCTAACACACACGGTGGTCAGCTAATAAATGTCTGCTGATTTGAATGAAAGAATATTCTCATTAGATCAAGATGTGACCTTCACCTTGGGTTATAGCTACCAGCTGGTTCCTAATTAGGTCAGCACAAACCTAACTTTAGATTTAGCCTAGGAGAGAAGCAGCAACTGATCACTATGTACACTTCCAGTACTTTTTATAAAATGACAGGTTGTGATTTTGTTTTTTGAAAGCATCTCATACAGGCATAATTCCACTTTCTATGTATGAGCCATCACATCCCTAAGTCAGAGGAATGTAACTGTTTTCATTGCTACTGTTAGAATTATTTGGTTATCATTATCCTAGCTATCATTTCTGTAGGTCTTTTTCAAGACTTTGGTCCAATTCTCTCTCCAGTTCTACTCAGCTACTTAGAATACAAATATTTGTGACTTCTTTAAGCATCTCTGTGAGTCGTCCTAAGGACCAAATGTCCTTCTGAAACTTTGCATCTCAGCTCTCCATTGATTCCAGAGTTTGTAACTTCTACAGCCCTCTCTCTACAGTGGCTAGAAACTATTTTTTAAATGTGATATACATAGTTTTACTGTGTCTTATCTCAGCTATTCCAGAATTTGCTCACTCAGACCTGACTCCTTCCTAGAGATAACTTTCAAAAAAATTCTGCATATGTTTATTTCATCTGACAAAGCAAAATATGGTTTTAAGGACCAGATTTTTCTTATCCGTACACAGAGTAGTGTTATAATTAGGCTATTAAAGGAGGAAATTAGGAAAATTAGGAAAAGCTCAGGTGGTCCAAGACCATATTTCTTCATATCTATATACAGATTAGTGTCAGAATTGGACTATTAAAGGGGAAAATTAGGAAAAGCTCAGGTGGTCCAGGAAATCTGAATACCCTCAGCTCCCCCCCCCAAAAAACCTACTTCCTATAAACTCTTCTTGGCCTTTAAACAGTTCTTTTGCTAAAGAGCAACTTTTACATATTCCAAAGGAAACTAGATGCTCTATCTGGTGTCCTGGCATTAAGAATATTTCTTTGCATGCTTGAGAAGTTTCTGTGAGACTTTATACAGTATGGATCTTACTAAGATTCTTTGATTCCCACTCTCTCACTTCTTACTTCACTTCCTAGCTTTTCTGTCCTCTCAATGGCTTCAATTTCTCTGTCTTGGGTTGGGGGGTGAGGGATTTTAGGCTTTACTCATCAGAGCCTGAGCTGCAAATCTAGACAACTGAATTCTCAACTGTCAGTTAGCAAGTGAGTTGTGGTTTTATTTTACTTTTCCTCAGGCTCAGTGAGTGAATGAATTCACTTCATCTCTGGACTCTGTTTTCCTTAAATATAAGCTATAAAATGTATCTCACCAGTTTGTGGTTGGTGAAGTTGACGCCAGGACTTCAGTTTAATCTGACAAATATTTATTGTCTTTCGTATGTGAGAGCACTTTGATTTTCCTGATAGTGCAGTATTCGAATAGACATAAAGCTAACACAACATAACATAAAGACACAAACCTAACCTTCCAGTATTCCTTCATTTATTTGAGAAGATTCTATTTTTAAAAGTTTTAATCAATATTCATTAACGATATTAATGTATAGTTTTCTGTTTTTTCTGTCTTTCTATGGTTTAGGTATTAGGACCATATTGGTCTCATAAAAGAATTCTCATAGGGTTCTTTCTCAAGTTTTGAGAACAATTTGTGAAGTATTAAAAGTTTAATAGAATTCTCCTGTGGATCTATTAGGTTAAGGAGTTGTTTTTTTCCTTTGGTAGTTCCTCTATATCTAGATCTATTTTCTTTTCTGAGATGGGGTTATTTAAGATTTCTATCTGATCTTCTGATAGTTTGAATATTTTATATTTTCAAGCTATTCCTCTATTTCTTTTGTGTTCTCAGTTTTGTTAGTATGTGACAGTGCATAATACGTTCTAATGGTATTCATTTATTTATTCAGTGACCATGAGGTGGCTTGACACAGTGGAGAGAGGGCTGGGCTTGGATTCAGAAGACCTACTTTCACATCCTGCCTCTGACATATGCTATGGGTGTTGCGTACATCACTTTAGACTCTCAGAACCCAGTTGCTGAAAAGGTGCAATCTAAGCGTGATGTGCATTGGTAAAGAATGTTTCTCATTAAGGGAAAATTGCAGATCTAGCAAAAAAAAAAATATCCATCATTAAGAATTTATTATGAGAGACATGGTGGATAGAGAGCCAGAAAGACTTGGGTTCTCATCCCACCTCTGATTCATACTGGTTTTGTGATTCTGTGCAAGTTGCTTAGCCTCCAAGGGCTCTAGACAACTCTCTGAGTTGCAGGGAAGTTGCCAATTTGCGTGAGTAGATGGAAATTCTTAAAAGGGCAATTTGACCAGTGAAATGCCAGGTGCAGCTGCTGTCCCTATAGTTGGCCAGACTCTGGTACTGATGATTGAAAACAAGCAAACAACAAAAAGAAAGAAAAGAAAATGTAGAGTTTACATTTCATTTGGTTATGGGGGAGGGGAGAAATAAGAGAATACCTAATACAGGTCATTTGAGAGGAATGTTGGGTGGATCATGGACAAAGAAAGCTGAGGAATGTATCAGGGAAGGTCCACGTGGGTGGCTGAGCCATTAAGTAAACGGTGTTAATGGTGGAGGCCAGGGAATTTATGACCCCTAGTTCCAAAAGGGAACTAAGTCAATGGCTTTAGTTGAAGGAGCTTGAGCATCTACCAGAGATTTAGTTCCCTGAAATTTCCAGTGTTACTTGATGTTCCTGAACAAAAATGCTTGGCTTGTCCCTCATTCGTTCATCTGTGTTACCTTAGTCTCTCAAGGGCATCAAACCATTTTATTCTGAGAGAGTCTCCTTGCCCTAGGGACAAATCACTTTGTGCTCCAGGAAATTGTACTTTGCTTCTGAGGCTTTGAAGAATAAAATAGGCTCCTAAGGGTTCCAGCCATGAAATGGGTTCCAGGGAAGTGCTCAAGACTGTGCCATGACCAAATGTTATTTGAGCTTTTTACCTCAGGTCCAGCTCCTATCCTTCGCTGGAGCCCTGGCAAAGCTGAGTCATATGTCAGATGTCAGATATCAGGAGGGAGGTGCAGATCTGGATTCAGGAGGTGGGAGTGACACATCATCAGCTCCTTCTGAGGATACTAAATATAGTAGCCCATCTGCAATGTAGGGAGGAGGGTGCTCTGGGGTGAGGCTCTGGGTCCCAAAAGAGGAGAGAAGAGCACATTCAGCTCTGAGGATCTGCCTCCCATGGGCACCATGCTGAGAGTGGAAGCTAATTGCTAGGGTGAGGATTTGAGGCTTCCCTGTAGTCCTCCTCCAGCTTTCCGTTCCTTCACCTCTCCTCCAGAAACAGAAATAATCAAGGGTTGCTTCAAGGTCTATACTGAAACATGATGAATCAGATTTAGGATTTCATGGATGTAGGAAGATCTTGGCAAGGAAACTTTCTGCCAATGGTGATCTGCACCTGCTTTGTAGTTTATGGTGTTAGTGTTTCCTGGAGGCACTGATTGATTAAGAGTCTGTCTAGGCTCATAAAACCAGAATCTGTCAGTCAGGACTTGAACCCAGGTCTTCCTGACTGAATCCTCTACATGATGACTGATTTTAACATTAAAAGAGGAAAAACAGGATCAAGGTAGATTGACATAGAACTTTGGTCTATCATGACTGTATTCCTTATTTGCCATCCCTAGTACCACCAGCTAGGTGACACAGTGGATAGAATGCTAGGCCTGAAGTCAGGAAGACTCATCTTTCTAAGTTCAAATCTGGTCTCCACCTATTAGCTGTGTGACCCTGCGCAAGTCAATTAAACCTGTTTGCTGCAGGTTCCTCATCTGTAAAATGAGCTGGAGAAGGAAATGGCAAATCCCTCCAGTATCTCTGCCAAGAAAACCCCAAATGGGGTCACAGAGTTGGACATGACTGAAAAATGACTGTTCCAAATGGAATGATGTCTGTATTACCATTGAATAACCAAAATTTCAGAATTAAAAGGAATTTCATAGGGCATCTAGCCTGGTACATACCTGAATAAGAATCTAGTACTGGTCATCCAGCCTTGGTTTGGAGACCTCCAGTGAAGAGGAACTCCACTACTCCCTGATGTATCTGTTTATAGCTCTAATTGTTATATCAAGTCTGAATCCAACTCTGCTGTTCTATAACATTTCTTCTCTCTTGGTTCAAGCAGAAAAGTCTAAACCTTTAATTTCAGTACTTGGAGAAAGAAATTACGTTTCTAGGCTGAATATCCTATTTTTTCACCTGATTCTTCTTTGGCATGATCTAGAAGCCTATCACTATCCCATTTGTTCTACAACAGACATTTTCAGTTGATCGTTATCCTTCATAATGTGTTAAATGATTATTTTGATACTTATTTTATTACAATCAGTATGCAGTTTAGTGTGATTCCATAGGTGATTATATCTATTATACTTGTCTGTTGATAGGCATTTGGTCAGGTTAGTTGACTAATATTGGTGCATGTTTTGTATACCTTATATTAATTAGATAAGGTTAGACAGATTCTTATATTAGGCCCTAGAACTCTGAACAGTTGGTTATAAATTCACTTGCTTAGCACCTAAAAATATTCCCAATGAACTCTTGAGGCAAAATGCCATCTAGATCCAGAGAAAGAACTATGTAATTGGATAGCAGAATGAAGCAGAACATTTTCTCTTGTGTTGTGTTTTATTTTGTTTTCATGATTTCTCCCATTCATTTTAATTCTTCTATGAAACATGACTAAGGTGAAAATGTATTTAATTAGAATGTATGTGTAGAACATATACAAGTTTGCATGTGGTCTGGGGAGGGAGGGAGAGTGAAAAGTGGGAGAGGGAGGGGGAAAAATCTAAGATATATGTAAGTGATTGTAGAAAACTGAAAACAAATGAATTAATTAGTAAAAAATTGTTTCTACATGCAACTGAGAAATAAGATATACAGGCAATGGGGTATAGAAATCTATCTTGCCCTATGAGAAAATAGAGGGAATGAGGGATAAGAGAAGGAAGGGAAGGCAGATTGGGGGAAGTGGTAATCAGAATGTACACTGTCTTGGAGTGGGTGGAGAGGAGAGATGGGAAGAAAATTTGGAACTCAAAATGTTGTGGAAGTGTCTGTTGAAAACTAAAAATAAATAAATAAAATTTTAAAAGTAAATTCACTTGCTTAACCACAGGAAGCTAACTAGAGGACTTCTACCATTTATTTCCTGATGAATAAGACCAGACCAGATGAATAAGAATAAGACCAGAGTGATGGAGATGACCTAATGATAAGCAAAGACATCCCCCACCCCCCAGCTTATTTTTGTCCTTCTGCCCTGCATTATCCTTCTCTGTTGCCCCACATGAGGAAATGACCTTCATTTGGCCATCAGATGTCTCTTGCCTTGCTTTGTCATCATGAGCACTTGACCAATAGGTGACCTTGTCTACTGATCTGTCTGCCAGCCCATATTGGCCCTCCTGGAGGGTCAAGATAGGTCTGTCAACCAATGAAATCCTGTATTGTACTCTACTTCATCTACATAATCTGAATATCAAATACTATAAGACCTAAAACCTTGGAGGAAGGGGGCATTTCAGATTGTGAGTTCCCATTCATTGAATTGGGCCAAGTCCCTTTAATAAATGATTATTGACTTGGAAGCTCTTCTTCAGTTGTCTCTTATTGCAGATTGGACAATTTTTGGACTCACACTAAAATGTGGTTCCCAGTATTAAACACAGGAGTCTGATGACTTGAATGGAGTACAACAGCACCATCGATTCCCTATTTCAGATACTTTGACTCTCTTAATTTAGAGTAGGCATACGGCATAGCATTTCTTTGGGTTGTTGTCTCATACTCTGACTTAAATGGACCTTATAATCTTTTAAACCCTCAATTTTTTTTATATGAATTTCTGCCTAGCTACAGTTTGCTTAACTTGCACTTGTGAAATTGCCATTTTGAGCCCCAAAGTAAGACTTTGCATTTATTCCTTTTAGATTTCATCTTATCACACTAAACTCAAGCCAAATCTGTTAAGATCTCTATTGATCTGAATGTATCATATTGGCTATTCCTCCCAGCTTCCACAAATTTGATAAACATGACATCTGTATCCTTATTTGAACCACTGATGAAAATATTAAACAACACAGAGCCAGCCACCAGTCTTCAGGGTGTTCCATTAGAGTCTTTCTTTTAACTTGATATTGAATCATCAGTGACTATTCTTTTGGTCCAGCCACTTAATCTACCTATCTGTACTAATGTATAGCCCACATCTCTCCATCTTTTCCATGTGAATAATCTGAGAGAATGTCATATGTTTTGTTCAAATTGTAGTATAGCTATAGGATCTTAGATCTAGAGCTAAAAGAGACCACAGAGGCCATCTAATCCAACCCTCATTTTACAGATGGGGCAACTGAGACCAAGAGATGTTACGTAATTTTCCTAAAGCCATTCCACTAGGTCTGGTAATTCACAGAGGGAACTCAAGACATGCACCACATCTAGATCTATTCTCTTTCAAAATAAGAATGATTGACATGTTGAGCTGTAATATCTGCCAATTTTTTGACATCCAAAAATATAGTTTATTTGGGTCTGATAAGTTGGACTTATCAAGGATGACTAGGCATACTTTTGCTATGCCTTATTCTTCAGTATCAAATCAATATCAGTCATTTGTGTTTTGCTCTTTTCAGGTATTATTCTCTTTGACAGAAAAGACAATCAAAATTAGTGTTGAACAAGTTTTTTTTTTTTGTTATCAATGTTACATTCACTGCAAGCAAAAGTTACAGACCATCTTTGATCCCCTCCTTTCCTTAATATAGCTAAAATTTTGTTTTTGTTATTACTTTTTATCATCAACACCAGTACATTATGAGCTTTAGTATTTCTGACACCAATTTTAAAGGACTGTGTCCTGCTTTTGCATATGTTCTATCTGTCCTTCCATTTTATGCATATTTATTCTTAAATCTAAGTCAGTTGATGAGTTCCTTGCGTGTCCACATTGTTCTACATTGTTTTCTGAGACAACTCTCCCTTTTCAGAAATGTTTCTCTGTAGGACTTCAGAATTTTATTTTTGTAAATTTCTTATCTGTCCTGGACTGACATCCCATATAGAATTTTAGTATGTGGAATCTTATTTATCTTTTCTCTGAACCCTTTGAAATCTGCTCTCAGAATATCTGTGTGTGTTAGACTATCTCTGGTTTTTTTCTTTATCACAGATTTTAAGATGAGTTGGTCATTCTCCTACACACCTAAGTTCCAGTCATTTCTACCCCAAAAAGTTTTAGCTTGTTGGTAGGAATTAGGTCCAGGATATCAGTTCCACTCATGAATTCCTCTACTTTTTGAGTAAGTCAAGTCAAGAAATTATTAAGTGTTCTATTTGGAGGGAGGGAGAGAGAGAGAGAGAGAGACAGAGACAGAGACATAGACAGAAAGAGAGAGAGAGAGAGAGAGCTCTTGCAGATGTCTGGATAATTGAAATTTCACTGATGTATCATGTCTCCATGCTAAGCTTGTGATCTCTTCCTCAAGCTTCTCATCTATTTCCTCTTTCTGTCCAGATGATCTTGTAGTATACTCAACTAACAACATCCCTTCTCTTTCTGCCTCCTTTTTTCTTCATCCAGATGTTCTACATCATTTTTCATTCCTCCAATTCCTGATTTTCCTCAAATGAATATATCTTAGGGCACAATGCTATTCTAACCCTCCTTTTTCAAACCTAGCTCACTAAAAAAAATAATAATGAGATAATTTTTTTCAGAGCGATATTCTAATTATGGGTCTATGTATATCTATGTATAGATTCCCAGTTTTTATTTATTTTTTTATCTTTGATTCCTTTTCTGGAGTTTTATCTTTGATAAATTTTTATGTATTTCAGTGCTATTCTTCCTTGAATTAATTATTGATTGCTCTTTCTTGCTGCAAATTGTCTTGGGTAGCAAGATGATTGGGGAATGAGCAACCAAGACATAGGGAAAGTTAGAGAATAGCTAATTTGCTTCTTCACTATTTAAAATGAATGAATGAATGAATAAATGAAAAAATATCCATTAAGTGCTCAAGTGCAGGGAACAAGTGCTCTTATTTATTTCATCTTCTGAAATATCATTGCCACTTTCTCATATACTACACTGAACAGTGAGGTGGTAGAGTCCAAATATTCCATTATTGTAACAAGTAGAACTTAGGTGTGTAGGAGAATGACCAATCCATCTTAAAATCTGTGATAAAGAAAAAAACGAGGGATAGTCTAACATACACAGATGTTCTGAGAGCAGATTTCAAAGGGTTCAGAGAAAAGATAAATAAGATTCCACATACTAAAATTCTATATGGGATGTCAGTCCAGGAGAGATAAGAAATTTATAAGAACAAATTTCTGAAGTCCTACAGAGCAACATTTCTGAAAAGGGAGAGTTGTCTCAAGAAAACAATGTAGAACAACGTGGACACACAAGGAACTCATCCACTGTAGAAACATCTGGATATCTCTTTCATTTCATACCTGTTTGCTATTAGAAAAAGTCTTAGGGTTGCCTGATGGAGGTCAACTTTAGGGTTCCTTTGCTAAGAGATCTTATTTCTATCTCAATTGCTTTTTATTGTTTTGTGACAATATTCTTTGTGATCTTATGTCCTTTTCTACATGTTTTAAAAATGAGTCCATGGTCTACCTTAATATGGCCATTGGTTCCCATGCTTCTCTCTGCTTGGCAAAGAGATCGAGCATCTAGCATCTTTTGGCCTCTTCATTGTGGCGATAATTTTGTAATTTGGAAATTGCTGTGATTTCAACTCACAGTATAGTAAGATGAAATCTCCAGAGAACCCCATCTTCTCTATATCAGACAGCATGTCCAATTGAATGTCTTAGGGAGATATGATTGGTTCCAATCCTGGCTCTGCAATTAATTTGTGGCATAATCTTAGGTGGTCACTTTAGCTTAGTTTAAGAGATAGACTGTATGATCTAAGTCTAGTTCAAGGCAGTCTGAACAAAGAACTATTGACACTCAGAAGTCAGAGGTGGCACTGGAACTCCAAAAGCATTTAAAACACATAGCATGGTGGCATAATGTTAACACAAAGTGGTGCCCACTTTACATAGGTATGCTTCACCCCTAGGCTAGGGGAGTGCTAAGGAACCATACCTACCCAAAGTGATCCCTGACTGCTTTGTTTTAAGCTGATATTGTGTAACCATTCTGTGTGTGTTTTTAATTTGAACCTCGTTTTGTTTAAGGAAAAAGGAGTAAAGCTTCGTGTTATGATCCTGGGAAAAAGGCTTATAGACTTCACATTTTAATTTAGAACTCTTTCTGGGATTCATAAGAACAATACATTTTTAATTACTTCAGACACTTTCTCACTTTACAAAGTCTGAAATGATTAAAAAATGTATAAATTTCAGTCTCTCTGACTCTGCCTAGCTTGGACCTCTTACCTTCCTCTACCCTCCTTCCTCTACCCTCCTTCCTCTCTCCCTCAATCCTCCTGACAAAAGAACTATGACTTCCTACTTGAAAGATGCTGTTGCTCTTCCCTGAAAAACCTTCCTTTGCTGATACAGAATGTTACTTTGTAAAGCATTAAGATGTCCAGAATCTACAAAAACCTGAAAAGATCTTTGTACCTGGGGTGTTTCCAGTTGCTGTCAGATTATAAGGAAACTCTGTTCTGGAAATTTGTATAATTTCTCTCAATAATAATTTTGTGAATTCTGTTGCATGGATTCTCTAAGGAATATTGAAACTTAGAGTTTCTTCTCAATCATCCAGTCCTCTTATTTATCCGTGTGTTACCTGCATTTTGGGCCTTCAAGGTCAGCCAAGAACTAAGGGCTTTTGGCGTCTTTGCTTTACAGAGCTTTTCAGCTTTTGTCTAGCTGAATTTAGCTCTTCCAAACAACAGTCTTGTGCCTATGTACTTGAGCAAAATTTCCATCTCAACCTGAGGCTCTAATTTGGGATTGCACAAGTGACTTTAGGAAGGTGAGAAATCAGAAAGAATACAAACAAACCTTTCTGGTTTGACTCTAATTGAAAAGAATCTTGGATTTCGAACTTCTGAATATCTTACGCAAACTGACAGAATATTGCTAATACCAAACGTAATATTCACTGTCACTCTCTGTTAATCATGCTTACAGTGTCAGAACTTCAGTAATGTCCTTGCAGATGAGGCTGAGCTGAGCCACAGCTTAAGAGCCCACCCTCGAACCTTCCTGGCAAACAAAGCCGGCCTGAGCCAGACAGCAGCCCTGATGCCTTTACCCTTTCCATAGGGATTCATGGCATGAAGGGCAAAACAGTCAGATTGAAGTGATTTTCCTTGCTTGGATTGCTTCCAAGGACAACTGGGGTCTCAAGACCAGGCCTTGCTACCTCATATTACCTTTTCCTCCTGTCCTCCTGATGTGGTTTGGGATTGCTAGGAACCCCAAATATCAGGGTATGAGGTGGGGTCCACCTGGAATGAATTTGCAGTCAAACCATCTTCCAATCAAGGGACAGTTTATTGTAACACTAATAGGAGGGGGCAGGGTTCCTAGTGAACCTGCAAGTTATACAAAAAGATCAGAGAAAGGATCTAGAAGGGATTAAGGAGTGGTAAGAAGTCTGGGGTGGACCAGGTAGTGAAAGGAATAGCAAGTAAGCTAATTAGCTGGTCTTGGTTGGCTAGTTGCCTTGGGCAGAGGTGCCAATGCTCTGGACTGCTGAATGTATAGGAGAATCTAAGGACTGGGTTGATTTCAAAGACATAATCTTTTTCTTTTAGGGGGCCAGGTCCCACCATCTACCACTCCCATAGGTATAAAAACCTTTATCATGGGTCTCTGGGTTGGGGAACCCATTATGCTCTGCACTCATGGGATAACAACCCCCAGGGTGGCAGATTTGCTATCTCAATTAAAAACATTTTATTCCTCAGTTCCTGACTTTGGTTTATATCAGGACTTGACATTAAACAAAATAAGAATTCAGGGGATGGGGGAGGAGGGAAGCAGGAAAGAAATTAAATACCAATTGCCTTTTTTTAAAAAAAACAAAGTTGTTTTCTGTGGCCACACATAACACGTTCTTTCAGGGTAGATGGTGTTGTTTTAATAGTACTTGTAAATTGTAAGATACTGAATTACTTTGATGACATTTGTTAAAAACTTCATGATGAAAGCAAAATTCTCTGTAGTATATTTTCTCCTCCTCCTTAGGTTAGATAGAGGCTTTAATAAGTGCACTGAATTAATTATCGTTCTGAGGAAACCTAGGTCCTCTGAATGCCAGGGTTCAGATGTTGGCAAGTTTTATCAGCCTTTTTCCTTCAGCTCAACACAGATGGTATTTAGTGATAGTGAAAGTCCTTGAGATGAGGGGACTTGGTTCTTACATAGCTGCAGAGGGTGGAAATTTCAACTGTCCCAAGGACTGTCCTTATACTTCATCTTCATTCAGTTTTTAAGAAGTAGCTTGAGGCAAAAGGGTCTGGAGGAGGAATTGGTATAGCTCCCTGAGCTCTATACTTCCCACAAGGAGGGGTCTTAGCTCATCTTTCTTGTATTTACTGGGCATTCTCAAGAATCAATTGTGTATGGGAAGCCTACTGCTTCCAGTCTAACCAAGACACTACAGTACAGCTACTGGAAGCCAAGAATGATCACAATAGTAAATAATTACAAATAATAATAACAATAAGAGATTATAATAGCAGGCATTTGTATGGCACCTTAAAGTTTGCAAAGTGCTCTAAATATGATATATTAAATGATCTCCACAACAACCTTGTGAAGTAAGTGCTATTATTATCCACTTTACTGATGAGGATACTGAATCAGAGAGGGATCTAGTGCCTGGCCCAGGGTCCCACAGCTAAGTAAGTGCCTGAAGTGGCCTTCCTGACTCCAAGGCCAGGACTCTACAGATTTTACCACCTAATTGCCTGCCCAAGAGAAATTCTTTATTCTAGACCTACTTTCAAAATTGCATCCCTCAGTATTTGAATATTGTGCCATTGGCATTGTAGGATTGTAGACCTTAAGCTGGAAGTGACTTTGGAAGTTGAATTGACAATTTTATAAGTGAGAAAACATCAAAGAGATAAACTGATTTGCCTTAGGTCACAGTGGCAGCGCTAAGTTTAAGGGTGCTGGGGATCCCAAAATGGTGACATGTTGGGTCCTGCCCGAATGAATTCAACTCAAGCCTTCTTTTAGCCAAAGAAAAACAGAGTTTATTAAGAATCCACCATATTGGCTAGTCTCTTAAGGAATGAGCGTTTGTGATGCTTGCATCAACACGCAGAACAGATAGAACCTGAGCTAGACTGAATCTGAGGATTTTTATGGAGGCAAAATGGACCTTATATACAGAAAGATTGTGGGAGGGATCTAGGGTTGACCAAGTAGTCTGACTAGAGGAGGGATTTAGGGAGGGTCTTGATGGGAGTGGCTAGTAGCTGAGGTGAGTAGAGGTCAGACACCAGGAACCAAGAAAGTAGCATTTTGATGGGATCAAGGGTGGGAAGTGGCTGGAAGCAATCTGGAGGTAACAGACAATGGAGGGCTAGGCTAGTTTAAGGGGAACAGATGTGGTCATGAAAAGCCAAGTCCCGTGGGAAGATTCAAGGAGAGTTTAAGGTGGGGTTTTCTCTGGCCTATGGACAAATGGGACTCAAATACAGGCTTGGGCCTGTACCTAGGATTTGAATCCAGGCTGCTGCCTCTATGTGTGCCACTTGATTTGAACCAGTCCTATTTTTAATTGATGTAAGGAACTCCCTGGGTGGAAACCCTCTCTGTCAATGGAGAGTAGTAACTGCTCTGCATCTTCTGTCTTTGGGAATTGTCAGGGCCAATGAGAGGGTAAGTGATTTGCCCAGGGTCACATAGCCTCATATGTGTCAGAGTCAGAACTTAACCCAGGCCTATGTGACTTCAAGTCTGGCTCTCTAACCACTGAGCTACTCTGACATTTCACTTACCACAAAATAAAAACTACATCCCATGGAATATGCTATTTCCTGTCATTAAAATGCATTTCTAAGATATAATATGAAAATGTATTTTTCATTTTGCACCTTTACACACATACACAATATGTAGGCTTTTGTCAGTCCTGTGTACTCCTGTCTCAAATACATCATTCAGTCAGTCAGCAAGCCTTCATTTAGTACATACTCTTATGCTAGGCACTGTGCTATGTCTGGTAGCAGTTTATTCTAATTGCATTTAAAGTAGCCAGGAGGAAATAGCATGTGGCACAGTCCCTGGCACATAGTGGGCTCTTAAATGTTTATTGATGAATGAATAAAAAGTATCAAGTGTGCTGGTCTTGCAAATCCAATCTTATCACAGCCACATTATATATTTTAAGAGCTGTTTATTTAATCAGCATTTTCCATGAACTGGGGGAGAAGCTCAGTTTGGAGGTGAATTTGGTGAGACCCAGAGAAGTTAGATAACTTATAAAAATCACCCAGCAAATGAGTGGAAAAGTCTAAATTAAACCTTGCAGCTCAGGGAATTTCTTTATCAAGCAGAGTCCCTGGTGCCTCTTCAATAGAAGAGTTGCTGACAGCTGGTTTTTCCCTGTCATTGCACTGAACTGTGTGACTCCTGTAGTCAAGGAAAATGTAGGCAGTTGGTGATAACAACAACAAAAATCTATTGATGATCTAAATAAAAACCAAATCTCTTAAAGCAAGAGAGGAAGGCAGGGGGTGGAAAATGCTGACTATGATTTAGTGTCCAGGCCATTGTCCTTCCCAGTGAACCCATCCTGAAGTGGAGAGGGGAGAGTAAGTGGGATGAGATTAGTGGAAGACTTGGTGGGTACTTATCTTTCCTAGAGGAAGGGAGCTAAAGGACAACTGAACTTCTTTCTCCTTGTCTCCTAATTCTGAGACTTAGTGCTCATCAAATGCATTAACTCACAACCTTTTCAATTGGAAATTAGCTGAATTGAATTGTAGAGGAGTCTTGTTATCTCTTTGGAGAGCAGAATGAGTGTCTCTCTCACTTCGAAAAGGAAAAGGGTATCTGGGTTTTGATGATGCAGGTTTTGCCTTATCTGGGTCACAGAGCCAACCAATATTTGGGAGATTACTTGGCCTAACAAAAAAGAACTAGGTTTCTGATAGCTTCCAAATGCATTTGTGCACTAGTTGTTCATTAAGTGCCTACCGTTGGCAATGCACTATGCTAGAAGGCTGTCCTTCCCTCTCCCTTTAAGGACATAACAGATTAATGAGGGAGAGAAAGCATATACTTTGAATATAATAAATGCATGAGAGAGATGTGGCAAACTCCCTCCCCCCCATTCCCCCTCGCCTGAGGGACCTCATTCTTACACAGGATTCCTACTATGCTCTCCAACCATTTAGTCCTGTGGAGGGGGGGTGGGGAGGAGAAATAGGTTTTCTTTGAACTCTCTTGCTCATTACCTCTACCCCAGCATCCAAGAAAATCTCTCTAGCAATGCTCATGGATTGTGCGTGTGGCCTCCCCCAAAAGAATTGACAGGGTACTTTTAAGAAAGGGAATCACTCTACAAAGTAGTAGATATTGGGTATAGCATAGTTATTTCCTTTATCATAAAAAGGATGCTTACAGAATGAAAGACTCCTAAACACATATGAACAAATTCTTAATTTGTTATTATTATTAATAATAAAATATTAATTATAATCGTTAATTCTTAATAATCCACCACTTCTATTATACTGTCTGAGGAGATCAAGTGGGACCTGTGGGGGTGCTGAACCTTGGAGCTCTACTGTCTGAACACTCACTCATACAAAGTCCCAATCCTCTGGCCAGCCAGGAATTAGGTTTTCTTATTCTTTTCATCTGTGTCCTCCTCTTGAAAGTAGCCATCTTCTCCTCAAGAAGAGCCTAGTTGGAGGAAGCACCTCCAACTGGGAGAGCAGTCCTGACCCAAGCCCTCTGGGCTTCTTGAATTCATGAGGCTGGAAATGTCTCAAGGTGACTGTTCAGCGACCTGTGCTCAGGAAAAGAAACTGAAAGCAGAAGAGGCACCCAGGAACTTGAGGTCCCATGTTGACCATCATTGCCATGTGCTAGCCGGGGTCTACAATGGGGCTGCTGGGAAGGAAAGGGTAGAAGGAGCAAAATCACCTCTTTCCCCTTTCTGGAACTCCAAGGGACACCTGACTAGATGTGATCCAAAAGAACAGGCAAATGAGAGACAGAGACAGAGAAAGACAGAGAGACATAGACAGAAACAGAGGCAAACAGACAGAGATAGAGAGACAGAGACACAGAGAGAAAGAAACAGAGAGACACACACAGAGAGAAACAGAGACAGAGAGACCAGGAGACAGAGAGAAAGAGAAAGAGGGAGGGAGGGAGGAAGGGAGAGAGGAAGACAGGAGGGAGGAGAGAGGGAGAGAGAGAGAGAGAGAGAGAGAGAGAGAGAGAGAGAGAGAGAGAGAGAGAGAGAGCGAGCACTTTTGGGCAGATCTTAAGCTATACTGAGGGAGTGGCTCCTCCTGGCATTTTTACTAATTATCTTCAGTGTAGCCATTAGTAGTGGGACCCTTGAGGACCAGTAGGAGCCAATAGGTCATGAATGTCCTTTAGCAAGAGGCCAGAGCACATGCTTATCTCCATGCACACTCTGTGGAATGGCTCCCCTGGTACAATGGTATAAACTGCTATGAAATCAGATTATCCCTTTGAGTGAAGAGATGGATAATGGCTACATCAGTCTGGGATCTTTGGTAAATAGATAGCTTTGGGAATTACAGCCTTAATTTTATGATTCTTTCCAAAGTAACACTTGACTTTCAGCCTAGAAAAACCATTGCTTTGTTTTCCAGTCGGCAATCTGGATATGGTCTGTTCTCCCACATCAAGAAAGGCAGCATGGTATAATGTTAGATTTGGGAGTCAGGAAGATAAGGCTGACACTAACTCTAAGATCAAGTCACTGATATCTCTGAGTCTCATTTTCCCCATCTGCAAAATGGGTATAATAATAGTGTATATCTTGCAGGATTGTTGTAAAGATTAAGCAAGTCCATGTGTGTACATTATTTACAAGCCTTAAAGCGCTGTGTTAGTTAGTATTAGTATTTCTTGCTCTGCTTATGAAGCTAATTTTCTGTAAAGGAGTCATTAGCTCAGCTCAGCCTGGCTTCTACTCAACAGGCGTTCAGATATTTTATGGATTACTGGAGAGGAGAAGCAAATCTCCTCATTTTTCCTTTCCATTAACCTGTATGTTACAGTGAAAAAGTAGAGAGACCTGGAAATCTAGAGGTCTAGCATTTGGGCCTGACTTTCCTGTGTGATTTAAGAGAAATGACTTCACCTTTCTGGGCTTTTGTTTGCTTGTGTATAAAGTGAGTGAATGGGACTGGATGATCTCTAAGTTTCCTTTAATGTACTGAAAATAAGCATTTCTTTCTATTTCCACAGCAAACTCATGCCTATGCATGAAAACCTTCTTCATTTGAGATAATTAATAGTCTTAATATGTTAGATCCAGAAAAGTCCCTGCACTCATAACAGAGACTGTGATTTATATGGCATTTATTTTATGCCACCTTCTGGATTTATTATTTATGTACAGAATTTAGCTCCTCTACTAATCCATTGGGCAGTTAGGTGGTGCCATAATGCACAGAGTGTCAGGCCTGCAGTCAGGAAGAGCTAACGAGTTCAGTTCAAATCAGGGTTCAGACACTTGCTAGCTGTGCAACCCTGGGCAAGTCACTTAGCCTTGTTTGCCTCAGTTTCCTCATCTATTAAATGAGGTAGAAAAGGAAATGGTAAACTACTCCAGCATCTTTGCCAAGAAAATGCCAAATGGAGTATGACAGTTGAAATGATTGAACAACAAGTAATCCATCAGTCAGCAAGCGTTTAAATTAAAAAAAATTTAACATTAAAAAAAATTTCAGTTCTGAATTCTAGCCCTCTTCCTAGCCCCTCTCCACCCATTGAGAAACTAAGCAACAGAATCCCCATTAGACATTCAATAATCATATAGTCAGAGCCAACTGTGGGTGCCAGGCACTGTACTGAGGGATACAGAAGGTAGTGAAAGAGTCCCTGCCCTCAAGGAGCTTATATCCTATCAAAGTGAGACAACATGTACACATTTCAATATACTTAGATTCAGTACAAAAGAAATACTAAATAACCTTGTGGGGGCAGAGGACCGTGAGGAAAGGAACTAGTAGTCAGGAGGACCAGGAAAGACTGAGTCTTAAAGGGAGCTAGTAACTCCAAAAGGTGGAAGTGTAATGCCAGTGTGATATCCATAGAAGCTACTATGAATATGCATACATATTTCCAAGGTATATTCGCAAAATATAATAATCTTCCTCGAAGGCAAAACCAAAATATTTATTTAGAACATTACTATTAGGGAGGTAAGATTTAGCAAGCTACTCATCACCAGTCCAGACAATGCCACCATCTTAAGCACTCTCTGTCACGCCTCCACACAAACAAGTTTCCCTAGACAAAATTCCTTCCTTCACTGCTCACACTTCTCTCTCCCCAACATTCTATTTCAGTTAGCATTCTGTTGCACAAGCTCCTCCCACAATGGCTCCATGTGACTCAGGATGTATCACAACTGTGAGCTGGACCAGAGCTCAAAGGAGGTCACATAGGTTTATTAATGGACAGGGAAGATCTTCCTATTCCATTAACATTACAGGAAGAGAGGAATCATTTCAGGGAGCCAGTCATTACAAAGATGTGAAAGGGTTAATGGTATAATGTAATGTGTAAAGAATGATAAATAAGCCAGCATGGGTAGACCAGTGAATGGCTGGATGGGAGTAATATGTAGGAAGGGGCCAGGTTTTAAAGCATTTTAAATAGGAAACAGAGAAGTTTATATTTGATCCTAGTGGTAACTAAAGAGCTTTTGAAGTTTATAGAGTAGGAAGGTTGAATGGTTAGACCATGGTCAGGAAAATCACTTTGGTGCTTTGATGATTACTATCCTGAAAGCAGGAATTGTATCTGTGATCAGGATTATGATCTTAGAATTCAAGCTGAAAAAGATCTTTGAGGTCAACTAGTCCCACTATCTCACTTTATAAATTAGAAAACCAAGAGGTGAGTAATTTGTCCACAGTCGTGCTGGTAGTAGACTGAAGATGTGGAATTTGAACCCAGTGTCTTCTAAATAGAAACCCAGGATTCTTTCCACTGTTTCACACTTGTAAACCCAGCACCAAACAAAGTGCATTGCACACAGCAGGTGCTTAATACATATTTGTCAGTGGGTGGGTGGGTGATTAAAATCTGTCTGTTCTTTGTTTTTATCCATGTCTGCTACACCACCCTTGAGTTCTAAGTGCAGTAAGGTATTGCCTGATTCCACGTATTGTTTTGGGAGGTCACTCTTTTTTGTTCAGAATGAAGGAACAAAGGTCAATCTGATGTCTTCTGACGCCATTGCCAAGGTGCCAGTTTTACTTCACTTGGAGAAAAGGAGAAAGCTGAGCAAAGGAGAATGATTTTTTTTCCTTTTCTTCCTATGTGAATTATTTCTGGCTTTTCAGGTTAGATTGATAGAAAATCTGATTGAGAAAAGGAATGACCTTCGGAGGAGATGCATTCTCTTCACAGACTTCTTAAAATCTTCTCACATATAAGAGTCACATAAATAGAAAATTGCTCTAGGAAAGTGTCTTGAGAGGAGAGCAAAAAAAAAAAAAAAGGCAGGCTTGTTTAGGAAGGATGTTTTTCTGAGGCAAGGTGGTGCAGTGAAAGAAATACTGGAGTCCAATTAGATCCTACCTCTAACATTAGCAGTTTCACCTTAAATAAGGAACTTAATCTCTCTGTGCCCCAGTTTCTTCATCTATAAAATGGGGATAATGCCACCTGTCATCTCCACCTCACAAGGTGGTTTTGAGGAGCAAGAGAAATGAACTCAGGTAGCGTCCCTTCTACCAAAGGATTTTGAGCAGCTTAGAGGAGGCATGTTGGATGGCATGGAAATCTTGCTTGTTTGGAATTCACTGACTAAAGAGAGACTATGTTTTGAAGAAACTGTCACCTTTTCCTGGTCCTGGCAGAGAAGTCTCGGTAGAGAAGAAATGTACTTAGGGTGGGGGTGAGCATAGAGTCTTTTCTAGATCCTGTGGTTGAATGAATGAATGACAGAAAGAATTAATGAAAAAAAGCATTTATTAATATACTTCATTATAACTCAGGCACTGTGCTAAGCACTGGGGATATAAATACAAAGGTGAGATAGTCCTTGCCCCTCAAGGGGCACGCAAGGGAAGACAACACACATAGTAAAGTGATGGTTAAGAGCTGGGGTTAAGAAGAGGGATCCTAGGTCTGGAGATGGAGCTAAGTTTCTTCTAGGCACGGCCCCCAGAGGTCTGGTTTGCAGGGCCATGTGGCAGTAGCAGTGTGAAAGCTGGTCAATTATGGTCTCCTGGTGCGTTGCATGTAATCGGAACTCAAAGATATAGCTGGTAAGTTTAATTAGACATCAGTTTAGAATATCCATTGTTCGGCATCATGGGTTAATGAACAAGCATTTAGTCTGCCTCTTGTGCCAGGCACAAGGCAAGGTACTGGAGATATGAAGACAAAACTTCTCTCAAAAGGCTTATTTTCTCTTGGAGAAACCAAATGCATGTATAAATGTAACCTCTAGCAAGCCTTGCACCAGATTTAGTTTGTGGTATGCTGGAGGCAGATTCAGAGATGCTCTGGAGTCAGTTCTGACCAGCTGGTAGCAATAACCAATTGTTAAAATGTCAGAATGAGTATTTACACATCAAAACTGAGCAGACAAATCAGGGCTTAAGTGATTGATTTTGATAATCTAGATTTAAAAAAGGGATGGAGGAAATATTAATACAGATTGAATTTAAAAATGTCTTGTGTACTTTTTTTCCCCAGAGAGCTAGTTGTTAACACATTTACTAGCACACCCCCAGGCAGCTTGAAAAGGTCCAGGTTTATAGTAATTAATTTTGTTCTTGGGAGTATACTTTTGAAACATATAAATGCTTTCTGATTATGCTCCTGGTTAGAGGGGGTCCCAGTTCTGCCCAAAGAAAGTTCACTCTCTGCTATGTGGCTCCCAGAGCTGTCCAGCACTCTTATGCCATGAGCAAAGAAAAGGTCATAAAGAGATAGAAGGGACAAGGTTAACTCTATGTGTTTATGAGAAAGATCAGTCAGATGAAATCTTTAACAGGAAAAAATTGTTGTCCTGTGCCTTGCTGCTTGCCCTACTAGTTTTTTGCCTGTCACAGTTTCTCTTGTAGGTGTGAATTTGAGGAGAAATTGCTGTTACCGCTATTGATGCCCCATGCTGTCATCCTCCTTCCTGTCTTAAAAGATCTTTTGAAACTCTCACTATGATGAAAATCCTAACCTTCAATCCTGATAAACTATTAGTTTCTTCTCTTCCTAAATTGGGAAAAAAAACCATTCCCAGGGTCTTTTGTGACTTAGGCTCTTCTTTAAGGCAACCAGTTTAAGCCTTACCAGAAGGACTATTACACACACACACACACACACACACACACACACACAAACACACACACACACACACACACACATATATACAGAATAAATAAAAATGAATATAAGACAGTTTAGCGATGGAGGGCACTGCCAGTTGGGACTGGGGAGGGAAGGTCATGAAAAGCTTTCTGTAGAAGGCTGTGCTTGTTCATGGGATCTTAGGTTCAGTGTTGGAACAGACCTTGGAAGACTCAGTTCTCCTGAATTTTATAGAGGGGGAAACTCTGGGAAACATAAAGATGTTAAGTCCCCAAGATTATACAGGTAGTAACAGAGCTGCGGATTGCACCTAAATACTGACCCTAAATCCAGCATCCACCCCATCCGTACCAGGCTGCTTTCCTACAGTCAATGGATTGACATGTTTTTTACTTTTGAATTGGCAGTTTTGCTGTGTAGACAAAGCCAATAACACTCATCTGCAGGGACTATGCAGGGTCTGAATCATTATCATTTACAAATTCTCCTATTCTGCAGATCATATTCAAATGATTTTTGTGTAATTCCATGAACTTTGTTGTGAGGTTGTTGCTCAGTGGTTCTTTCTGCTAGGTGAGAGCTATATTTCAGAAAGAAAAGAATTTGTCCAGTTGACAATTCTCAATCTACTAAACAAGCTGACCTCAGATATTACCTGTAGCCAAATAAGAGTTTTGCCCATCTCTCTTTTCTAGTGCTGTAAGATTATAGGTTTAGAGTGCTAAGGGGCACTGAAGGTCACTGCAGTCATCTCCTGCATTATATCACCATAGTACAGGTTCCCATCACCACATGATTGGATTCTTGTAATAATGTCCTAATAAGTTTTCTTGGCTCCACTCTCCTCCTCCACCTTTATCTAATCTCCAGTCTTAGTCCTGTTGATAAATAGGATGTGGAGGGTACCTCTTTGTGTAGGGGGACTTTCCTGAGGATACCCCCACCTTTTTTAGAAGTTTCTCCAGGGCTACGTTAGACCCAGCTTCTACTGGTTCAGGAGAACCATTGTTAAATTTTCTGTGAGAGTATCTACACCTTAGAAATAGACAGAACACTACAAATCAGATATTGATTTGTTGGCTTGTTGATTGTCTACACTCTAAGTGATGGAGAAAATATTAATAATGCAAATAAAACTTAAAAGTGTGTCATGTATACATTTTTATATTTCAAAGACCTGGTTAGTAAACATTTACTAGCACATCTCTCTCCCTCTTGGCTCTCTCTCTCTCTCTCTCTCTCCAACTCTCCTTTACATTTGTTTTCTTATGTAGACATTGTGTGTCTCTAGCAGAATAGAAGCTTCTTGGGGGCAGAGATCACTTTATATTCCAAAACCTTTCATAGTGTCTGGCACTTAGTATGTAATAAATGACTGTTGAATTGAGTTGAACATGAAGCACTTGTATTGGATGCTAAGCTGTGTTCTTGCCAGAATATATGATGGGGCACATACTTAGAATAGCAACAAAATGTGATGAAATAACTGATGACAGCAGATACTTTATACATCTGCATTTCTCTTCATCTTTCCCCCTTCCCCCTCCTTCACCTTGATAGTTAACCATTCTTTGGAAGAAATTCCTCATATACATCATCATAATCATTATAGCACTTTTTGTGGTAGCAAAAAATTGTAAACAAAGTAGATGTCCATCCATTGGGGGTGACCAAACAAATTATGATATGGAAACCTAATGGGATATGACTTTGTTATAAGAAATGATGAATGTCATGAATACAGAGAAAGACTTATATGGACTGATACAAAGTGAAGCAAGCAGAACTAGGAGAATAATGTACATAGTAATTGCTAGAATATAGACAGAAACAACAACCACCACCACAAACAAACAACTGAAACTGAATGGTGTGAAATTATACTGACCAAATTTGGCCTCAAAGAAGAGGTAGAGAAAAGTGTTCTCTCCCATCCTGGCTTCTTTACAAAGGTGGGGAACCATGGGCATGAAAATGGCATATAACGTCTGACTCTTTTGATATTCTGGTTGTTTAAAAAATTCTGCCAATTTTTTTTTTCTAGGGAGGATATACTAAGAAATGCAACTGGTTATATTGTGAGCATCTTGAGGGCAGGTATTTTTTGCCTCTTTTTGTATCCCCAGTACTTAGCACAGGGCCTGGCACATAGTAGGTACTTAATGAAGGTTTCTTGATTTGGTTTAAAAGTAAAGATGTCAAAAAGAATTTTTACGTTTTTTAAAAAAGTGTTATACTTTAGGGGTTGAAGATTGAGTAAGTGTAATAAGTATAACCTGTATTTAGCCACAGGTTTTGTGGCAAAGATCATTAACTGGAAAGGAACCAAGTCTAATTGGAGAACAAAGAAAAAGGTCCCAGAGCTGCCATATATAGGATCACTGCTAGGGAAACAGTAGGGTTCTCAAGGGATGAGGCGAGATGTCCCTGGAGACCAAGGAAAGTAACCTCTCATTCCATCTCATAGGTGGATGATCATTCAGGATGCCCTCTTGTAACCCTAGGTAAATCCAAGTCTATAAGTAACAATAATTATCACATAAGGCTTACAAAGAAGCAGTGATGTATATTTCCCGGTGCTAGACCATATGTCTCAGGAGACCTCCATTTTAGTCCTGGCTCTATCTCTGCATAGCTATTTGTCCTTGGACAAAATATTCTTCCTCTTTGGGCTTCAGTTTCTTCTTCTGTCTAATGGAAGATCTCAACTAAGTGAGGTCTGAGGCTTCTTCCAGCTTTAATATTCTGTGAATCTACAAACTCTACTTAAAAAATTACAGGATTTGAGTGTGCATAAAACCAGAATATGAGCTATATTGGGCCCTCTCCATTTTCCATGAATGGCAGCTCTGTTTTCCAAAAATCTTGTTTGCCTGTGTTGTAGTGAAGGACACCAGCCAAGGACTGTGCTGTACACCTTTCCTCAGAAGCTCTGACCCATGCAGTCTGAGTCTCTTTTCAAAAGCTGGCAGGTCAATGGTATTAATTGTACAGTGCATGTCTCTCGCTAGCAACAGGAGCAGAAAGAATCAGAGCTCTGTGCTTTCACCAGAGCAGCGTTGTATGCCTCCAGCTACTACTTCCAGCAGGTGCCAACATTTTCTTTTTGGCCTGGAAGAAGAATGTCACACTCCAGGCAGCCCTAGGTCATCCTCAAATAGGTGAGGGAAATGTTTCACTTCAAACAAAAGTACCCAAAGTACTTCCCTGTTCTCCCTCCTTCCCACTCCCTTTTGCCCAACACTTAATCTTTTCCAAGACAGCCTGAATACAAAGAGTCTTTGCAGTTGTCTCAGGAAGCTCATAAGCTCTTCCTCATAAGGTTTAGTGTTCACTGAGCAATGACAGATGGACAGCTAGGTGGCACAGTGGATAGAGTGCTGGTCCTGGAGTCAGGAAGACTCAAATCTGGCCTCTGACCTTGCTAGCTGTGTGTCCCTGGGCAAGTTATTGACCCTGTTTGCCTCAGTTTCCTCAGATGTCAAATAAGTTAGAAAAGGAAATGGCAAACTACTCCAGGATTTTTGCCAAGAAAACCCCAAATAGAGTCACAGAGAACTGAATGTGACTGAAATGACTCAACAACAGGAAATGACAGAGAACTGCGAATGACAGGTTTGGTGGTATTCTGCCTCTGTAATTTTAGACCCAATCACATCAGCTGATACTGCTGAAAAGGGAAAGAGTGAGGTCAAGTAGACATTGACAGGAAGAATCAACATTTGAGGAAACTGAATCTTTTATACTGATTCTATCATGGGTCATAGATCAGAAACAGTATGACATAATAGAGACCATGCAATACTGGGAACCAGAACAACCTGGATTCAGATTGTCCCTCTGACACTTAATAATTATGTGACTAAAGCTCTCTGAGTCTCAGTTTCCTTTTCTTTAAAATGGGAATGATAATTCTTGTAACATCTACCTCATAGGGCTGCTGTGGGGCTCCAATGAGATAATGTATATAATAAAATGCTTTGCAAACCTTTAAAGCGTTGCACAAATGTCAGCTATTATTTTTATCCTCATGAGAAGCAATATGGTACAAAGGAAAAAATACTGGACTTAGAAGAAGATCCAGGTTTTAGTCTTGGCTCTGACCCCTACCAGGTGGTTGACTCTGGAGAAGCGGCTTCGATGTGTTTCAGTTTCCGCATCTGTTAATTGGCAGTAATTTTACTTTCATTCCTTATCTTGCACAGTTATGAGATGCAAGAGAGAATGTTATTTAAAGGATCTTTAAACTGCAAATTTTAATTACTAATGTTAGAGAGATCTCTGGGAAACAGGATAGAAATTAAGTATTTCAGCCCCACTTTTCACAGATGAGGGAGCTAAGTCCCATGACTTGCTCAAGGTCATAGAACTCATGAAAACGTCAGCATTAGCTGTTGGCATTGTCTGATCCAGGGTTCTTATTGGACAATTCAGTTACACTGGAAGCTTGGTGAAAGATGACAATCTTCCTTAAGATAAATTTTTTTTATTATAGTTATCATTATAATTAATAGCAGTAGTAATATTTGGTCTGGACCTGCTATTTCATTGATAGAGGAAAACCTGGAGTTTGGTGTGGAAATGGTGTCCACCAATGCAGATGGGCAGTTTATCTCTAGAGTCTTAGAGGGTTGCCTTGGCATTGAGAGTTTAAGTGACTAGACTATAGTGATAATCCTAATAGCTAACATTTATGTAGTGCTTACTATATGCCAGTCACTGTACTTAGGCCCTTTACAGCTATTACCTTATTTGATCCTCACATCAACCCTGGGAGGTAGGTACTGCTATTATATCCA
Organism: Notamacropus eugenii; assembly: GCF_028372415.1. Lineage (NCBI taxonomy): Eukaryota > Metazoa > Chordata > Mammalia > Diprotodontia > Macropodidae > Notamacropus > Notamacropus eugenii. The sequence goes on from NC_092876.1 coordinate 231,799,442, forward strand.
TTTTTTAAACAAGGAAACTGAGGCAAACCTGCCCAGGGTTACCCAGCTCGTAAGTGTTGGAGGCTGACCTTGAACTCGAGTCTTCTTGACTCCAGGCCCAGCCTTCTGTCCACTGAATCATGCAACCTCTCTCTGTTCAGTATTTTCTGAATAGTTAGATGTATAAGGACACACACATTTAAAAAAGCAACTACATGGATGTTCTGTGATGACCTTAAGACAGCCAGGTGGTCACATGTTTTGTCTTTCTTTTTTTAAGTGAAGGAACACACCGAGGGGTGGAACAGTCAGTCATCTTTAAATAGAAAAGAATATGTTTCCTCTTACTTTAGGAATTCTAATTCAGCGAAGCCAAGGTAGCAGAGAGGAGGCTGATTGACAGAAGACCTCTTATGACATTGAAGGGGGCGTGGCCTCCTGCCTAGTGAAGGTTAATGTCTCACGTCCTGCTTTTGTCTGATAGGTCATTGCTTGCGAACAGCAGTACGACTACTCTTACGATGCTCGATGTGACGTCTGGTCCCTGGGGATCACGGCTATAGAGCTGGGGGATGGAGACCCACCCTTGTTTGACATGCATCCTGTGAAAACCCTCTTTAAGATTCCAAGGTACGGCACTAGATGGCTCTCTTGATTCATTAGTTTGTTGTTTGGGGGAAAAAAGAGTCTAGTTAGAAGGGTGATAAATATTTCATAAACAATTTGCCACTGAATCCTAAGAAAGCATCAGTGGAAAAATTATTTTTTTTTAAGAAAAGAAAAATGGTCTTGTAAGAGAACCCACAAGGAATAATAACACCTTGTTGAAACAATTGCTTTCAGTCGTTTCCTGATTTTCTTGGATGTTGATCTTCTCAGCTCCTCACAGAAGACCACAGATATAAATCTGGATAAAGGCATTTGTCTTTGTGTCTTTTATTTTTTTTTGATCACATAATCATGCATTTCAGTATTATTCAATTTGTATGCTATCTGAACATTTGAATAATTGAATGTCATTGGAGAAAGTATGGCAAAGTGTGTGTGTGTGAGTGTGTGTGTGATGGATGTTCCATCTTTTACTGAGTGAGTCTACCAGAAATGTTGTAGAGGGGCTTCTCACTCAGGTATGAATTGGATGAGATGGCTTTTGAGATCAGATGGTTCTCCAAGTTTAGCATTCTGTGAGCTTGCGATAACCTTCAGTGGTGATAGAACTTACCTTTATGACGTTTCAGTGAGAGCAGCATCCACGGAGAAGAGTCATCTGTGGAGTGTGTTTAATGTAAATATATTTTATACTGTCTTTATTTAAAAGAGTGTTTTGTACATAAGCCTGGATTCTATAGCAAGTTAGATGTTTATTTTATTGTCTATATCTGTTTTTTCTTCTGAATGGGACCTGCTTCTGGGCAGCTCTAGGGTTTTTAGTTACTGGAAAGAATGGGTAAGAGAACAATAAAAAGCTGCTATCTGAAGACCCTGTTCTGGGCTGGTTGCTGATTGACATATATTTATGTCTTCCACATTTCATTTACAAAAGAAGCCTGGGGGCTGGCTGATAGCAGTTTAAAGTCTTTAACAATACAAGTGTTTGACCTTTCCCTATCTGCACAATCACTTAGTTATCACAGGCTTTCAAAATTTCTCTTGATTGCAATTTGCATTTCTGATTAGGTCCATTTATATGCAGATGAGGCTCCCTTGCCTTCTGCGTCATAATGTTATCTACGTCTTCTGCTTTCACTCAACCCAGATGGGAACAGCTACCACTCTCTAGAAATGCTGGTTATGACATTTAAAGGAGTGAAGGAAACTTGAGGTTATCTAATGGAATGGCAGGTCCCTAAAGCAGCTAAGTGAAGGCCTGGTTTTTTTAGTGGGGTTCAGAGGCATGAGAAGAGATGTGTAGATCAACCTGTTTATCTTTTGGAAATGACCACAATGTTCGTATAGAGGCAGCGTAACTTCCCATGGTTCCCCAGTGGAATATAAATTCCTTGAGGTTAGAGACTGTTTCCTTTTTGTCTTAACATCCTTACCACCCAGCGCAGTGCCTGGCACACATAGCAGCCCGTTAAATAGCTTCTTAAATCAATCAATCAACCAATCAATCAATCAATGATTCATTCCTTGACTAATTTAACTAAGTAAATGACTAATTCAATAGATGTTTATTAAACCTCTTCTGTGTGTAATGCATTCCTATAAGCAGAGCTCCCTTAGACCCTCCCATTGTGTAATAAACAAGCCAAGTTCCTGTCCTCAGGGTGTTTACCACTTAGCCGAGACCGTAAGGAATCTCCATTCTAAAGGCTTTAAATTTCACTAGCTAGCGTTTCTTAACAACTACCTTTTGATGTAAATGGTTTTAAAAAGGCGTTAAAAAGTGTACTGAAAGGCATCTGTGAATATTATTGCACGGTAAACACTAGTTGTATGACTGTTGGAAAGTAATTTAACCTCTTAGTGTTCCAGGCAAAGTTCTAAGACTGTAAGTTACAGAATAGCTGATGAGCTGCATGAGTAGAAAGAGTTTACTCACTGGGGGACTCCTTATACCATTGAAATCATAAGTCTAGACACCTCAACCCCCAAATGTACATGGAGGGCTATGACATAAACATTTTTGTTGTTTGGTTGTTTTCAGTTGTATCTGACTCTTTGTGGCCCCATCTGGGGTTTTCTTGGCCGAGATTTCTTTGCCATTTCCTTCTCTAGCTTATTTTTATAGATGAGGAAACTGAAGCAAACAGGGTTAAGTGAGTTGCCCAAGGTCACACAATGATGAAGTGAATAAGACTAGATCTGAACTCAGAAAGATGAATCTTCACGCCAGGAACTCTATCCATTTCACCACCTAGATGCTATGATACAAGCATAAGTAAAAAGTAAATTAGAGTGGGATTTACTAATTTACTTTATAACAAGCATAGATAGAAATGACTAATAACTGCTCTAGTGGATAGAGGGCTGTTCTGATGTTAGAGAGATCTGGATTTAAGACCTATTTGACACATACTGGTTGTGTGTCCAGGCGAAAACCACTTAATTCTCATGCTTTGGGTCATTCTTTAAGGCTTAAGTCAGAAGAGTTGTGGTTCTGTATTGGCAGAGGCAATGTCCTATAATAATGCAGACGCAGATTTAGACCTCACCCAACCAACCCAAAAACAACAAAGACACAAGAGGAGTACAAATTGCTACAAAACTAAATGATGGAGAAATCATTTTACCTTGGGACTACTTGAGGAAGGGATATCTCATGGAAAAGATGGCATCTGAGCCTTATCTTGAAGGGTGCCAGGGGGAGAGAGGATGTTGTTTGATATACAAGGTGAGGAAGGGAAATGTTATATGTACAGCCTGGATGAACTAAATATTTTTGACTTCAACAAGAGAAATAGACACTAGTGGTTGTGTTATTCAGACTAACTAGTAAAAGACTTCCTCCTGGAGACTGAGTTCTCCCTCCACAACACTTCTCTGTTTACACTCTTCCTTGTATGCTGGCTTACTTTCTCTTCCTTGCAGTTTCCTCATTCTCACTTCCCTCTTCTATGTCATCCAGAAAGATATCAACGGTTCTAGGGATAGAGAGTAGCTTGGTAAGTCCTGCAAAGGAGTAGCTAGATGGATACCAGAGTCCTAGACCTGGAGTCAGGAAGACCTGGGTTCAAATGTGACCTCAGATATATACTCATGGATAATCTTGGGCCAGTTTCCTCATCTGTAAAATGAGGATGATGATAGTACCTATCACAGATTTGTTATGAAAATAAAATGAGACAATATTTGTTAAAGTATTTCACCTATCTTAATGCTTATTATTATTATAGCTGAAGTATGTTTTGGAGGAGGCAGGAAATTTGATCTCACTTCTCTAGTCTTAAATTACAATTTCATTTACAAAATCAGAATTAGAAGAGACCTAAGAGGTCATCTGATCTAAACTGTACCTGACCATGAATCTATAAAATGCCTAATAGGTAGTCAACTAGCTTTTCCTTGATGACCTCCAAAGAGAGGTCCTCACAAAGCCAACTGTTTCACTTTTGGACAGCTCTAATCATGGAGGATTTTTCCCTTACATCTAATAGATTATGGGTCCATTGATTTCTTAATGTATCAGTCCTGGCATCCCTTGAGCTCAGCCCAATACCATTCCCATTTTCTATTAAGGAGTCCAGTCAATAAACACTAATTAAGCACCTTTTACATGCCAGATGCTGCTCCAAGTCTTGGACATATCTTTTAAGCTGATAGAACTATTTTTCACAAAATTACATCGCTAGTCAATGACAGAACTGAAATTGGAAACCAAGTCTCCCTTAGTATAACCTTTGACTTTTTACCTCTATTTAGTTCTAACACAGATGCTGGCCAGGTCAATCAATCAACTGATCAGTCAGCATTTATTGAGTACCTGCTATATTCCTAGAAATCTGTAACATACAAGTAATTGTTAGCTCTAGACTTTAACGGAACCACTTTGTATTTGGGAAAATAATATAAGTAGAAACATAATAACTGGGTTCTTATGGTCCATTTCTAGTCTAGATCCCACTACTAAAGAAATGCCTACAAGCCCTAGTCAGGAAAGGCAAGCAAGTGAACAACAAATCCTAACATTCTGTTGTGGATTTCCCTTAGGGCAGTTGCCTAAGTTGCTTTTCTTTTCTTAAAACCAGGAAAAGTGTGCTGTGATCATTGACACAAGACCACAGCCCCAGCTGAGCAAAAACTCCCCCTGGCTCAGGCTAGTTGATACTGTACTGAGTGGTCTCGTGCTGAGGACATTAGCTTGGTGGACAACGTATATTCTGTTTTTCAGTTCAAATAAAAGTTTCATTGTTTAGTCTCAATATCCTCATGTTGCTCTCAGTGACGGACTCAGACCTTTATTTGGCACTAGTCATGCCTAAGCTAGAGCCTGAAGTATGTGTTCCACTATAGGCTGGTCATTTTTTTCCTGGTACTAGGGCTAGGGGCCAGTAGATAAAATCAACATTTGACTCACTGTTGCTTGTAAGGATGAGCGAAGTAGTTCTTCATTAGTTGGTCTTTTAAGTCTATTTGCCCTATTTTGCGTAAATATGTGTGCATATGATGTTGATTTTTATGGTTAAAATTCTCTTCCATTCCCTAGGAAGGCTTTTTAGTGGAAAACAGAGAGAAAGGTCTACCATGATGCTTGGCCATCCTGTTCTATGGCAAAATAAAGCCCCAAACACCTTCTATATATGTACCATTAACTCCCGCTTATCTACATAAATGGAGAAATCTAAATAGATAATCTTCAAACCATTTGTATTTGATTTTAGATGTATATTTCCCATTCTGTTTAAGTATGGCCTTGTTTACTATTCAGTAAATAAGCTACAAATCAAATATGGAGCTTGACTGTGATGACTTGATTTGCAAGAAGCTTCTGTCTAACTTTTGGTTAATACATTCTGAGCTTGGAGTAGGCAAGTTGAGCATAGTGGCAGCCTCAAGGCCTTTCTCAAATCTTCCTGAATCAGGTGGTGAAATGTAATGTATGGATTTCAGAGAACCCTTTCCTCATGTATAAATGAAAGGGTTGGTTGGAATAGATGTTCTTGAAGGTCTGCCCTAGTTCTTCTGTTTTCTATGATTTTCCACAGTGATGCTGGTTGAGTATACAATGAGAACCCCAGATATCAAAAAGCAAGTAATTAAGGAGAGTGCTTGCTAAAGGGACTGTCAGTGAGCTGGAGACAAAACTGGCCTGACTGAAGACCATCATGCCTGTTTGGAGTTCCTGCTCTCTTTTCTCCTGGTGTCTGGGTTTCTGTGTGCTTCCCTTCGTCTTTCTCCCACCCCTCTATTTATTGTGATATGACCTCTTCAGACATAAAACCTATCCTTTGGCTTAGCAAAAGAGTCAGGATTTGACATTGTTTGTTCCAAAGATTCCTGTAGGATTTTCAATAGTAGTAGATGCTGCTATTTGTCCTCAACTGTTTAGAGAACAATGAAGAGAAAAAGAGAAAAAGGAAATGCAACCAGCCCAAGCCTACGATCTGTCTAAATACTCTGTTACAACAGTATATCTCTCCTGCCACTTGTAAGGTACTAAATAGCCAGCTGTCCATGTTTGGCCTCTCTACACTGGAGATCCCTTTGAACTTTTACAAGTTCTGGAAAATGGCCTGAACTGGGCATACTTTTCACTTAAAAGAAAATGAGTCTCTCAGACTCCCTGTTTCAAGAGCCAATAGAGAGAAAAGAAGTACAATTATTTTGGTCTCTTGGCAACCGAGGCATATCCCCCTTCTTTACAGGTCTTTGGCTAATGATTCTCTTCCTCCTCTTCTGATTTTGCACCTCTAAAAATAGAGTAAAATAAACCAGTGGCTGCTTATTATGGGTTCACCTGTTATATAAGCAAAGTGAGTGTGGTATTATTAGCATCAATCTGAGTCCAGGCACCAGCGTCAGTTACCCAATGTATCTCAGTACACATTGATCAGTTTCACTTCATTCATTCCTCATGGAGAGAAGCAGATAATTTCCAAGGATTGCAATAGAAATATTTTTGGTTGAAGGTGAATTTAGTTGTTTGTTCATTCACTCATTTGTTCATTCAACAACTATTTATTCAGTGCTTACTGAGTAACTGGCATTATGTTGGGAGTTGTGAGAAATACAAAGATAATTCAGAGTTCACATACTATAAAATTCACAATCTAGCAGAGATTACTATGTCATATATAGACATTAAATCACCTTAAAACAGAATAGATTATAGCACAATCATTGTCCTAATCACCTGGGCTTGTAACCTTGAAGTTGTCTTTGACCTTTCCCTCTCTCTCATCCCCTGTGTCCAGTTGCCAAGTTCTGACTTTTCTACATCCATCTGACCTTTCCTCTTCACTCTCATGGAAACTCTCCTAGTTAGATCTCATCTTTTCTTACCTAGACTAATGTAATAGTTTCCTAAATGGTCTTCATGCCTCTCTAGTGTGTCCCCTCTGCAATTCATCCTCTATATCTCTGCCTGAGCAATCTTCTCAGTGCATTGTGATCATATTATTTTTCTACTCAAAAATCTTTCAGTGTTTCCATATAAAGTATAAACTCCTGCCTCTGGTACTCTGGCTTTAAGCTGTCAACCCAGTTCTCATACTTCTCTCCTTTTCTTGTTTGCTATTCTACCAAAGCACTCGGTCCCTGACTTTCCTTCTGCCTTCTGGTGCCTTTACTCATTCCACTCTCCATGCCTAGAACATCCTTCTTTTGACTCCTTATCCTTTGGTTGAAATCCCTTTCTCTCCTTAAGGCCCAATTCAGATATTACATCCTCCATGAAGCCTTCTCTGACCTTCCCCATATAAAAGGTATTCTCCCTCAAATTATTCACAGCACATTGTCTGGACCTCTCTTTTGCACATATCTCACTTTCCAATTATAATAGTTATTTGCGTACTTGTCTTCCCTACTGTTACATTGTAAACTCCTTAAGAATGAGGCTGGTATGCTATCTATCTTTGTAGCTACATTACCTAGCACAGTTCATATAGTAAGTGCTTAATAATTGCTGAATTAAATTGAATAGGAAAAAGCAGAAGAGATACAAAGTGTCATGTGAGATCTGAACAAAGAAGCAGAATTTCCACCTGGGATAGATCAGGCAAGGCTTTTTGGAGAACAGGTACTTTGAACTGGTCTTTGGAAGATAGGCAGGGTTAGAGATGTGGCAGGGATGGCAAATAGCCTTATGTTTTGTGATAGTATGGACACAAGCAGCTTTCACTACCACAAGATGTTTGGAAAAACATATTGTTTGGGTCTAATACAAAAATACTTGCTAAAGTTAAAATCTCTTCCTTAAATAACTTTATTCTTGTCTCTTTTACTTGAGAAGTTAACTTTTGGGTTAGTGTCAAGGATGGTATCAATTAAGAAACTAAAGAGTGACTAACTCATTTTGACTACTATAAATACCCAAATTAACTACAAAGTACTTAATGAAGAAAGATGATATCTGCTTCTGGAGAAAGAACTGATAAGCAGAAGTATGTATAGAATGATTTTACTTACACACATACATACGGACACACAATCGCATTTGTGTCTATTGGTAGCCATCACTAGGGTAGGGGAGGGGGAGGGAAGAAAAAAAGGAAAAAAAAAAGAAATTTACAGGATAACTTTATTATATATTTAAAAGGAATAGCAACTTGTATGTAACAAATTTGCAATTTCATGTGCAATCATCTTTTTAAAAATTCTACTGTGTTGTGGAAATGCTTATTTTTATTTCACAAATTTTAAAAATAAGATAAAAATTTTTTAAAAAGACAAAGAAACTAGCAAGTAGAAACCGAGGCTAGCCAAAGTATCATCATCTAACCTCCCCCCACACTTATGGACAATCCATTTATGAATGATCTGAAAAATAAATGGGTTTTAAGGATTTGGAGCATCTAAACTTTGTTCTCCGATTCAGAACACTGGGGTATTGCAGAGACCTACAATCAGATCAGGTCACTGAAGGCTGCTTGGAGAGGAGCAGATTGTCACCAGCAAAATAATGTAGGAGCCTTAAAAGTTTGCTAAGAAAAGAAGGTGATGATTCAAGTTGATCATTTTATCCAAACTATTAGTTATATTTTCTGTACTTATGCAGAGCAAAGAATACCCAGCTGCTTTGGGAATCTGAATGTCCTTGCACTTTATTGCCTAACACCAGCCAGAAATATTTCTTTTTTGAACCCTAGAAACCTCTACTTCTCTCTCCAAGGAAAAGAAAGAAATGAATCAACGACATGCCTGAAAATTATCTTCTCTTATGTGAATTTGGAAACATAAATCTTTTTGGTACAAGGATAATGTGTTAGCAACTATAGGAGGTCAAGACTGTCTAACCTCCTACACTCCCAACCCCCTCCACTCCGAAGACCCTGCATAGAGATACTCAGCAAATGATGTTGCAGGAACCCTTGATACTAGTCTTGTCAGGAAAGTCCTTCTTCCAGGATTTACAGGTAGGAGACCACAGCATCCTAGGCTGACTGGTGTTTCTGGATTTTTCTGTATTCCTTGTGCATATATAGATGTAGGCAATGTCCAACTGAGAGACCACTTGTGTTCTTAAAGTTCATTTGGAAATCAGTTGTTTAGAGTGCAGAATAAATATTGCCATAAAAATGATTTGTGCCAGATGGTGCAACGGATAGAGTGCTGGGCCTGGAGCCAGGAAAACCTGAGTTCAAAGTGGGCCTGGTACTCACTAGTTGTGTGAACCTGGGCAAGTCACTGAACCCTATTTGCCTCAACTTCCTCATCTGTCAAATGAGCTGGAGAAAGAAATTCAAAGTACTTATCTTTGCCAAGAAAACCCCAAAAGTGGTCACGAAGAGCTGGACAAAAGCGATAATAGCTAAACAATAACAACAAGTTATAGGTATTGTTCAGGGGACCCATTTTGTCAACAAAAATCAAGACACATGGTTTGACAAAGGTTATTCAGTTTGAAAAGACTCATTAAAAGTACATTCATTCTTCTGGTGCCAAGAGGACAGAGTGAGGAAGAAACCTCCCAAATTTCCCTCCAAACAATTAGAAAACCACCTCAGGGAAGTAGCTTCCCAGATTAGCAGGAAAGGTCTCTCTCACTGGGGTAAGAAGGGAGCAAGGTTCAAGGGTAGTAGCAGTAGCAAGCAGCAGCAGCAGCAGCAGCAGCAGCAACAGTAGCAGCCAGCCTCACAGCAGGGAGCCTGCATCAAGACTCCAAGCCTGGGGCAACCCACTAGTAAGGAGGTTCCTGCCCTCCTAAACCAGCCATCCCCTAGGCAAGTGAGCAGTCTGTGCAGCTACAGCAAGGCCCTACCCTGGTGATCTCACCACTAGGACAAGTTACCAATTAGGCCTTAACCCCATTGCTGATCACTAGTGGAAAAACCAATAAAATAGAAAAACATTGGTTAATTTGATTTAAGAAAGGAAAGAAGAAAACCAAATTATTAGCATCAAAAATGAAAGGGGTGAATTCACCACCAATGAAGAGGAAATTAAGACAACTGTTGGAGGAATTATTTTGCCCAATTATATGCTAACAAATTTGACAATATAAATGAAATGGATGAAGAGCTACAAAAATATAAACTAGCCAGATTAACAGAAGAAGAAATAAAATACTTAAATGGATAAAAGAAATTGAATATGTCATCAATGAACTTCCTATAGAAAAAATTCCCAGGACCAGATAGATTCACATTTAAAGAACAGTCCCAATACTATAAAAACTATTCAGAAAAAATGGTTGAAGGAGTCCTACCAAATTCTTCTTACAACACAAATATGGTGCTGATACCCAAATAAGGAAGAGCTAAAACAGAGAAAGAAAATTATAGACCAGTTTTCCTAATGAATATTGATGCAAAAATTTAAATAAAATACTAGCAAGGAGATTATAACAATATATCACTAAAATCATATATTATGATCAGGTAGGATTTATACTGGGAATGCAGGTCTGGTTCAATATTATGAAAAGTGTCAACATAATTGACCATATCAATAACAAATCCAACAGAAATCATATGATTATCTCAAAAGGCAAGAAAAAGCCTTTGACAAAATATAGCACCCATTCATATTCAAAATATTAGAGAGCATAGGAATAAAGGAAACTTACCTTAAAATCGTAACTAATATTAATCTAAAACCATCAGCAAGCATTACCTGTAATGGGGATAAGCCAAAAGCCTTCCCAGTACAATCAGAGGGAAACAAAGATGCCCAATATCCACCTCTTATTTAATATTGTACTAGACTTGTTAGCTACAGAAATAATAGAAGAAAAAGAAATTAAAAGAATTGGACTAGGCAATGAGGAAACAAACCTTCACTCTTTGCAGATCATATGTTAGACTTAGAAAATCCTGGAGAATCAACTAAAAAACTACTTGAAATTATTAACAACTTTAGCAAAGTTGCAGGATACAAAATAAACCCACATAAATCATCAGCATTTCTATTTATTATCAACAAAGTCAAGCAAGAAGAGATATAAGGAGATATTCCATTTAAAATAACTTAGAGAGTATAAAATACTTGGGAGTCTACCTGTCAAGATAAACTCAAAAACTATATGAACATAACTATAAAACACTTTTTCACACAAATAAAGTCAGATCTATACAATTGGAAAAATATTAATTCCTCATAGGTAAGCCAAACCAATAAAATAAAAATGACAATTCTATCTAAGTTATCTATTTATTTAGTGCCATTCCAATCAAATTATCAAAAAATTAGTTTATAGAGCTAGAAAAATAATAACAAAATTAATCTCGAAAAACAAAAACTCACGGGTATCAAGGGAATCAATGAAAAAAATGTGAAAGAAGGTGGTCTAACTTTACCAGATTTAAACGGTATTATAAAGTGGCAGTTATCAAAACAATCTGGTACTAGCTAAGACAGAGTGGCGGATCAGTGGAATAGATTAGGTACAAATTACATTAGAGTAAATGACTATAGTAATCTAACATATGATAATCCTAAAGATCCAAACTTTTGGAATAAAAACTCATTATTTGACAAAAACTGCTGTGAAAACTGGAAAAAAAAGTATGGCAGAAACTAGGTATAGACCAACATCTCACACCATATAACAAGATAAGTCAAAATGAGTACATGATTTATACATAGTTGGTAATACCATAAACAAATTAAGAGAGCATGGAATAGTTTATCTGTCAGATTTATGGGTAAGGCAAGAATTTAAGACCAAAGAAGATATAGAGAGAATTAAAAATAGAAAAAATAACTTTGATTATGTAAAATTAAAAAGTTTTCACACAAACAAAACCAATGCAACCGAAATTATAAGGATAAAATTTGCAATAAATATCTCTGATAAAGACCTCATTTCTCAAATATATAGAGAATAGAGTCAAATTTATAAAAATATAAGTAATTCTCCAATTGATAAATGGTTAAAGGATATGAACAGGCAATTTTCAGACAAAGAAATCAAAGCTATCTATAGCCATGAAAAAATACTCTAAATCACTATTAATTAGAGAGATGCAAATTAAAACAACTCTGAGGTACTACTTCACACCTATCAGATTGGATAATATGACAAAAAAAGAAAATGTTGTCTGTTGGTGGGATTTTGGAAAAACTGGGTAGAATTGTAAACTGATCCAATCATTCTGGAGACCAATTTGGAACTATGCCCAAAGGGCTATAAACCTGTGTATACACTTTGATCTAGCAATACCACTGCTAGGTCTATATTCCAAAAGCATCCAGAAAAGAAAAGGACCTATTTGTGCAAAAATATTTACAGCAGTTCTTTTTGTGGTAGCCAAGAATTAGAAATCAAAGGGATGCCCATCAATTGGAGAATGGCTAAACAATCTGTGGTATATGATTGTAATGGAATATTATTATGCTATAAAAAATGTCAAAGATGATTCCAGAAAAGCCTGAAAAGATGTATATGAACTGATGCATAGTGACATGAACAGAACCAGGAGAATGTTGTACACAGTAACAGCAATATTGTTCGATGAGGCACTGTGAATGACTTAGCTTTTCTCAACAGTGTAATGATACAAGACAATCCCAAAGGACTAAAGATGAAGCATTCTATCTGCCTTCAGAGAAAGAACTGATATTGTTTGAATACGGATTGAAGCATGCTATTTTTCACTTTCTTTGTCTTATTTGAATCTTCTTGTATAAAATGATTAATATGGAAATGTTTTACACAATTGCACATGCATAACCTATATCTGATCGCTTACCATTTTAAGGAAGAGGGAGCAGGTGGAGGGAAGGACAGAGGGATAAAATTTTGAATTTAAAACTTTAAATATAAATGTTTAAAAATTGGGATAAAAGAACACTTATTTTGAGTTGTAAAGCTCTCCTCTTAAAAATTGAGGGCAAATGGTCACCGTATGTATAGGTAAAATGGTGCTGTTGGTTATTTGTCCTGGATATATTAAGGGGTTAAAACTTGTGGGCTAGCTTGGGAACCTGGTCATTTTGTATAACATAAGTTTTTAGCAGCTGCTTTACAAACAGACTTTTGGAACGTATGCTATGTTTAAATTGAAGACCCAATGAACATTTCCTGCCAGTATCTCCTTCTTTAGCCTTGATCTGTACCAGCAAGACTCAGAAAAGTTCATATGGTCCATATAAGGACACTGGCAAATCTAAGGCATGGTTATTGAAAGAAAGAAATGGAGAGCAAAGAAGGGAGAGTGGAGTACCGTGGTTATGGTAATAAGTGTCAATATGTGTAGGATCATAGATTTAAAGCTAAAAGATACTTTAATGGTCATCTAGTTCAACTTCTCATTTTACAGATGAGGAAAATCAAGCCTAGAGAGAGCAAGTTTCTTATCCATAGCCATACACATTGCAGATCTGGGATCTGAACCCAGTTCTTACAATTCCATATTGAGTTTTCATAACACTATGCAATGCTCTCTTCTCTCTATGTTTATCTGGAAACCAAATCCCTTATCAGAATTTTCATACAAAATAGGCATTAAAAAAATAAAAACAAAGGCAAGTGTTCCTGTTTCCGATTTCAAAGAGATATCATATTATACATAGGGGATAAAGTCAGTCAACAAGTACTTATTAAACACCTACTATGTGCCAGGAACTGTACTAGGATCTGGGAATGATGATGAAGATAAGATTATAAACCCAGGTGGTGAATGGTAGTGTCAATGATGAAAATAGGGAAGAAAATAGCAGGTGGAACTGATTCATGGAAGATGTTTAGTTTTGGACATACTAATTTTCTTGATGAAAAGTCTCCAAAGCAGAACTGTTCTATAGGCACCAGTCATACAGAGCTGGAGTCAGTGGTGAGATATCAGGATTAGAAATAAAAATCTGAGGGTCATAGGTGTAGAGGATGTATTTGAAGAGATGAGATAGGATTAGTCCATGGATAGAAGTATGGAGAAAGAAAACCAAGGACCAAAAAGTGAACTTCAGAAAATGTGCACAATAAAGCTTTCCTAATCCTAAATTTTCTAATTCAGCAACTAAAGAATCCCCACAAAGAAACCAGTCATTTTACCCTGCTCCTCAGCTGCAAAAAGATAGGAGAGGTTGAAGGGGAGGGAAATTTCAAGTCATCAATAATTGCTTGACATTTAGAGAATTATCAGCCAGGTGTTTTCCTTTAGGACTATGGAATACGAGGAGAAGCAATGAAAACTCAGCTATCATTGAAGTGATGAGCTGAGGGCTGGTTTAATAGCAAAGGATGCCTGTCTGGATTTACTCACAGATCTCTGGTTTCCTTGCTAACACACAACATTGATCTCCTTGCCTCTCAGGAACCCTCCCACCTCCAGCGTTTCTCATAAAGCAGGAGGCACTAGAATAATTGGGATCATTTGGCACTTCCTGAGTGCCCAACATTGATATGGTTCTGATGGTTCTGCAGTGAAGACGTGGAACATCTTTTTAAGAGTCTCTCCTGGGGAGGCTCCTAATACTTCCAGCTTCTTTTAATGTGAGCTATTTAGTATTACTTAGTCAGTGAAGCCACCCCTCTCCGCCATGCATTTTCTCCAAGGATTGCTGAATGGGCCAAGACTTTGACACTCCATTTCCTTGGATAGCTGGAGGCAGGAGGCAGAAGTGCCCCAGAAGGATCCCCCATCTGAGAAACATATTTGGTAATTCTTTTTTTTTTCTCCACCAGAGTAGAGCAGCTGGGACTATTGGTTCATGCTGAGGTGATAGTCTGTGCCTCCTGGGCTTTTGAGGAGGGGGAGGGTTCAGTGCCGAATGGCCACTGACTGGGAATGAGTTGACAAAGCAGAATGAGCTGCCAGGACCTCTAATTCAGTTCCAGGCTTTGTAAATAGCCACCCAATTAGAAGGGAAAGATCAGTCACTGTTATAAGTCATTGATTTACTATAAAACAGATGAGTAAGTACAAGGTAATCTGTGGAAGGAGTGAGCTCTAACAACTGGGATCATCCATGGGAAAGGCTTAGTGTAAGAGGAGGCACCTGAAGAAGTTAGACGTTCTAAGAGGTAGAAGTGAGGAGGCAGTGCACTCCAAGCATTTGGGACAAATATTGCAAAGGCATGAAGTTAATTATGAAATAGGATGATGATCTAGGGGTCTGGCTAGAACATAGCAGGAGGTGAATCTGGAAAGTTAGAAGAAAGTGTTAGGTTTTAGAGGGATTTGAACTCCTGGCTCAGAAATTTGCATTTTATCTGAGAGGAACTGGAGTCTTCTTGAATAGAGGAATAACATGGTCAGACCCATGGGAGCTGTAAGGAGGATGGATCAGAGAGGGGAAAGTGATTACAGTTTTCCAGGAAATGGACAATGAAGGCCTGCAATGGGGTAGAGAATGAGTTTTTGGTGATTTCTGTTACTAATGACTTGATCCTATATAGAGATTATAAACCATATAGTCTATAAACCAACACATAAGTCATATGTTTTATAAACCAATGTATTCTATGTTGTTATTGTTGCTGATTTTGTTATTTGGCCAGGTTATCAGGACAGACTGAATTCACATTCAGTGTTAGGCTTATAGCTTCATGACAAAATGCAGGGATATGAAGCACAGTCTTTCAGCTAGCAAGCAGTTGGCTCCAAATCTTGGAATCCCCAGTAATTAACCTCCCTGGTAACTTTGGTGCCCTCAGGCTTGTGATCTTTACTCTGTGTGCCTTTGTTTCTTTCATCTATAAACTAAGTCAATTGAACTCCATGATATCTATGTTTTTTTCCAGTTATAAATTTATCGTTCTGCAGCCCCCTGTTCTACTCTAGATTGATGTTGGTCATCTTTGACACAGATACTTCTGGCTCTTTGGGGTTCAAGTTCTCTAGTGGATATAAATGCCCTCCAAAACTGGTCCTTCTATTTCTTCTATTGTATCCATACAGTCTTGTTTAGTGGTGATTTTGCCCTTTGTAGTTCCAGGATTGGATTATTTTTTCCATGAAAAGAGTTGTCTATATAATATGTTGATTAATGGTTCATTCTAAGTCATTTATTCCAGCTTCTCCTGGGAATAGAGTCTTACTATTGGTACTATAGTTGTCTTAAGAAGCCTATCATACATATTTTGTTTTATTTCCATTTATTTATTTTCCTCCAAATTTATTTATTTGTTTTCATTTTTCAACAATCACTTCCATAAGTTTTAAATTTTCTCCCTCTTCCATCCAAGATGGCATGCAATCTTATATGAGCTCTACACATACATTCTTATGATACATATTTTCACATTAGTCATGTTGCATAGAAGAATTAAAACAAATGGAAGAAAGCATGAGTAAAACTAAACAAAACCTAATATAACAAAGGAGAAAAAGTTGGCTTTATTCTGCATTCCGACTCCATAGTTCTTTCTCTGGATATGGATAGAATTTTGCATCATGAGACCTTCAGAAATGTTTTAGGTCCTTGTATTGCTGTTAAGGACTAAGTCTATCAAAAAGAGTCCTCACACACTGTGGCTGTTAATGTGTATAATGTTCTCCTGGTTCTTTTCACTTCACTCAGTATCATTTCATTTAGGTCTATCCAGGTATTTCTGAAGTCTGCCTGTTTGTCATTTCTTATAGCACAATGGTATTCCATTACATTCATATACCACAACTTGTTCAGCCATTCCCCAATTGATGGGCATCCCCTTGATTTCCAGTTCTTGGCCACCACAAACAGAGCTGCTATAAATATTTTTGTACATGTGGGTCCTTTTCCCATTTTTGTGATCTCTTTGGGATACAACCCTAGAAGTGGTATTGCTGGGTCAAAGGCTATACACATTTTTGTAGACTTTGGACATAGTTCCAACCACCACACATATCAAGGCTCCCCATTAAGAGATACAATCCAGAGAGTTGCAAGGATGAGCATCCCGTAATTGAAAGAACCCTAGACTTGAGTCAGAATATTTGGATTTATGTTCCAGCTTTGCTACTTACTAAGCTATGTAACTTTAGGCAAATCATTTTACCCCTTTGAGCATCAGTTTCCTCGCCTGTAAAGTGAGGGAATCAGACCAGATGACATACATGGTTTGTTCCTGCCCCCATCATTCTTTGAGTCTTTGGAAACCAACCTCCCTGTAACCTAAGGACATTGTGCAAGGAGAATTAGGTGAAGGAATTAGATTTAACAATTTTATGTGTTTATATGTATGCGTATGTCAGTCAATAAGCATTTAAGTGCCTACTATATGCCAGGCACTGTGTTAAGTGATGGGGATAAAAAAAGGCACAAGATATTCTCTGTTCTCAAAGAGCTCACTGTCTAATGGAAGCAAATACTTATATACAAACTACCTCTCTCTGTCTCTCTCTCTCTCTCTCTACACACACACACACACACACACACACACACACACACACACACACACACACACACACACACATATATACAGATACACAGGATAACTGAGAAATAAATAACTGAGAGGGAAGGCACTAGCATGTGTGATAGCCAGTGAAAATGCCCCATACTGGGGGAATCTTGTGTGAGGAACAGAAGGGTAGCCAATTTCACTGGATCTCAGAGTATGGGGTGCTGATTAAGATGGAAGAAAGAGTGGAAAAGTAGGAGGGGGTCAGGTGCTTAAGGGTTTTGAATGTCAAACAAAGGATTTTATAGTTGATCTTGTAGGTAAGAATAATCATATTCTTATTATTTTAAAAAACTAGGCTTTATTGAATGGGAATATGTGTGGTGATATGGCCAGACCTATGCTTTAGGAAGATTAATTTGAGAGCTGAGTGAAAGATGGACTGGAGTGGGGAGAGAATTGTGGAGGGGAGACCAAACAACAGCCTACTGCAATAGCCTATGTGTGAGGTGATGAGGGCCTGCACAAGACTGGTAACTGTGTCATAAAAAAGAAGGAGGACATATACAAGAAATGTCACGAAGGTAAAACTGACAGGACTTAGCAACAGATTGGATGTGGGGGATGAGTTGAGGACAGGTAAGGAGTTGAGGATGACATCTGGGTTGTGAGCCTGGGTGACTGGGGGAAAGGTGATGTCCTTAAGTATGGAAGCAGGGAGGGTTTGGGTGACAGAAAATGAATTTGGTTTTGGATGTGTTGAGTTTAAGATATCTTTGGGGAATCTAGTTAGAAATGTCCAGTAGGCAGTTGAAGATGAGAATCTAGAGGATAGGAGAAAGGTTACGACTGGATAGAGGTCTACAGATCATCAGATGATCATTGAATTTATAGGAGCTGATGAAATCAATAAGTGAAACAGAAGATAAAGAGGGACCAGGACAGAGCCCAAGTGGACACTGAAGATTCAGATAGGTTGGAGAAGAACCAGAGTAGAGGAAGTCATGTCAGGGAAACACAGAGAAAAGAGGTGATTGAAGGGAAGAGGGTGATCTGCAATGTCAAAAGCTACAAAGAAGTCAAAAGTGACAAAGATTGAAAAAGGCCATTAGATTTGGCAGTTAAAGAATGGATGACTAATACGTTGTTGGTGAAGTTGTGAACTGATCCAGCCATTCTAGAGAGCAATTTGGAACTCTGCCCAAAGAGCTATAAAACTGTGCATACCCTTTAATCCATTAATGCCACTACTAGGTTTGTATCCCAAAAAGATCATATAAAAATGGAAAAGGCCTTACATATACTATGGAAATCGAGGGAATGCCCATCAATTAGAAAATGGCTGAATAAGTTGTGGCATATAAATGTAATGGAATACTATTGTGCTGTAAAAATGATGTTTATAGTCAGATTTCAGAAAAACCTGGAAAGACTTACATGAGCTAATACTGAATCAAGTGAGCAGAACCAGGAGAACACTACACACAGTAACAGCTACAGTGTGTGATGATTGACTCTGATATGCTTAGCTCTTCTCAGCAGTGCAAGGATCTAAGACAATTCCAAAAGACTCATAATGGAAAATGCTATCCACTTCCAGAGAAAGAACTATGGAGTCTGAATGCAGATCGCAGCAGACTATTTTATCTTTTTTTCCCTTTCTTGTGGCTTTCCCCTTTGTTCTTATTTTTTTCATAACATGACTATTGTGGAAATATGTTTAGTATGATTGTTCATGCATAGCCTATATCAGACTTCTTGACATCTTGGGGAGGGGAAAGGAGGATGAAGAAGGAAAAATTTGGAACTCAAAATCTTATGAAAGTGAAGGTTGAAAACTGTCTTTACATATAATTGGAAAAAATTAAAATACTATTCAGTGGGGAAAAAAGAATTAGAATTGGAGGAGCCTTAGAAACTATCTCATTTAGCACTCTCACTTTAGATGAAAATATATGGTCCGGAGAATTGGTTACTTATAGAAGTACACAAATATAATGAAACCAGAATTTTTTTTTAAAAAGAATTTTGTGTGTGTGCGTGCGTGTGTGTGTGTGTGTATGTGTGCACACACCTGCTGGGAGCACCTGCTGTTTGGCATGACCCTGTGATTTAATAAGTGTAGGTAACTCCTAGTGAGAAAACTTCTGGTACCGAAGTAGATTAGCAAATAGATTTAGTTGCCCGAGGGTACCGAGAAGATAAGGTCACACAGCCAGTATGGAGGTTAAATCCAAGTATTTTAGATTTGTCAGCTAAACCATTCTGCTTTTCAAAGGATAACAGTAGACAGCATCTAAATGCTCTAACCTTTGTAAAAAACGTTGCATATGCTACGTTATTGGAATCTCACAGCAACCCTGTAAAGTACTCCGATTATTTCAATTTCAGTCAACTGATAAATATTTATTCAGTGCCTAGGACGTGCTAGGTGCTATACTGAGCACCAGGTTATATAAACAGAGGTCAAAAGGTTCCTGCCCTTATGGAGTTTACAATCTGATGGAGGAAATAATTTGCAAACAAAAATATACACAATAAGTTATATACACAGGATAAATAGAAAATAATTAACAGAAGAAAGGCACTGGAATTAAGAGGGTCTGGGGAAGGTTTGAAGTAAAAGATGGGATTTTAGCTGGGATTTAAAGGAAGACAGTCCTAGTCACTAATCCGAGAGGAGGTGGGAGGATTTTTCAGGCATGGGGGGAAAGCCAGAGAAAATCCCTGAAGTTGAAAGACAGAGTTTTTTGTTTGGGAACTGGTAGGAGGTGAGCATCCATCACTGGATCAAAGAGTATGTGTTGGGGATAAGGTACAAGAAGACTGGAAAGGTAAATGGGGACTAGGTTATAAAGGGCTTTGAATATCAAATAGAGCATTTCATATTTGATTTTGGAGGGGATAGGGAGACATTGAATAGGGGAGTGACAAAACTAGACTTATGCTTTAGGAAAATCATTTTGCTGGTTGAGTAAAGGATGGATCCACTGTGTCAGAAACTGAAGCTGAGTAAAGTAAAGTAACTTATGCTGGTTTTGAACCTTGCTTTAAGCCCAGCACTCTCCCCACTACAACATGCTATAGCTGCTTTTTAAGGCTGCCCTCATCGTGTGGGCAGAGCTGAATTGGATGTTCTCTTTGTGGTGCCTTTGGCTCTGTGTGCTGAGTAATTTATTTGCTAAGTGGTATAATCATCACCTGCTTCCCTGCCCCCACAGGCCTCTTACCCTGGCAGCTGGGCCCACTTAGCCAGCATCTATAGCCTGGCCCAGATAATAGGGCCAATTCTGTCCCTTGGCAGGGGGTGTGGAATCCTGAGGAGCTCAATCTGTAGCTCGCTCAATCAGCATTGAGTTAGCATTGCTGTTGGTCCTGCAACTGCCTTGTACTCAGTTTCTTTTGACTGATCCATGGCTCAGTTTCCTCATTCCTGCCTTGCTTCCCTTTTTCTGTGACTAGGGTCCTACCTCATACACCAGTTTCCCAGTAAATGAGATTCTGCCTCCTTCTGCATTTCCCCTGTGACTTTCTTTTATTCTCCTTTTGACTAAGTCCCTGACTCATCCTCAGCTTCTCAGGATGGGTTCCTTTCTCAGGGCCTCCTAGTGACTGAGTTTCTGTCTTGTCCCTCAATCTCCCCAGTGACTGAATTCCTCAAATTTTAGTCTCCCTGGGACCAAGTCCTCAATATTTACTGTCAGACCTCACCAATGCACCCAGCAGCTACTCTGCTCATTGTCTTCTATACCCCTGCTTGGATAGATAGAATCTAGAATTTGATTTGAACTATTTTTCTAATAGAATTCATTCTGGCTGTCTCTTTCTCTATGGGCTCATTTCCTAATTCAGAAACATAGACTACACCTAGAATTACCGAATTCTGCTTACCCTCTCCTGTTCTGACCTCTTTTATTTACCTATTCCTGAACATCTGCCTTGACACTGGGGCTTTGCTCTTCTGGGTCTGACCTGTTCTTTTAGTGACCAAACTCTGCATCTTACAAGCTGTGCTTCATACTTCAAAGGATCCACATTTTTATCAGTGTCCACGTGGGTTCTTTTCATCTCCTCGTCCCCTGGATGCTTGCCAGAGAAGTGATGAGGGATTGGTGGAAGCAAGGGGAAGAGGGTGTATTAGTCACTCAAGTGTCCTTTCCCAAACAGTCCTTGACTGATATTTCCTGGGAAACCAAGAGGCAGGTAGATGCTACATGACTGAGAAACTTCAACATCCTTCCAAATAACAGTAACTCATTCACACAGTTTTTTAAGGTTTTCAAAGTGCTTTCCTTATAACAAGTTTGTATGGTAGGTAATGTATTATTATCCCCATTTGACATATGAGCAGACTGAAAGCTCAAAGTGATAAATAATTTCCCAGAAGACATGACTCTAACAAATCAAAAAGTTGTGGGCGACTGCTGGGTGTTCTGGTCCTAGAGTCAGGAAGACCTGAGTTCAAATTCAGCCTCAGACACTTTCCTATCTTTGTGATCCCAGGCAAGTCACTTGGCCACTGTATGCTTCAGTTTCTTCATCTGTAAAAGGAAAATAATAATAGCACCTACCTCCCAGGGTTATTGTGAGGACAAAATGAGATATTTTGTAAGCACTATATAGGTGCTAGCTAAGTGCCATATCTATAATCTAAACTCAGACCTAACTCCTAGTTTGGTGCCTGTCCTTCTGTAGCATAATACCTCTCATATTTTTATTAGAATCTGGGAAAATATGTACAAACACTCCACCCTCAGTCTGATCAATGAGTACCCCTTCCTACCCAGACACCAAGGTATACCTTGGAGTATGTTCCAAGGACTGGAGGAAGGCAGGAAGGTAAGATAAGAATAACAAAAAAAAAAGGAGAAGAAAAGGAAGAAAGAAAACAAGTATTAAGTATCTACTATGTGCCAGGCACTGTTATAAACTCTTTGTAGACATTATCTCATTTCATCCTCACAACTCTGAGGTAAGTTCTGTACCCCTAAGGGAAAGGAAGAGGCAAAAAAACGCCCAATATATTACAAGACTATTTGAGTTTTTGGAGTAGTGTGGGATGCCCAATTTAAGTTATGGGTTCCTTTCTTTTTTCCTTCCCTTAGGCTTAGTTTTTAACAATGTTGGAGCTACTGGTTTAGAGTGGTTCAGGAGAGGGAGTTGATTGAAACAAGGAGTGACAAGAAGATGGCTCTTGGTCTTCACCTCTCCTTGTACCCCAAATGGATAAGTGCCAAATTAAGAGAAGTACTTCAGTTATAGACAGCTGTTCCAGGTGTTGTGAGAACCAGGAATTCTCTTGAAAGGCTAATCGTTTGCTGTGCTTACCAAACAGATATGGATTCATGCTAAGTCTCTGTGATCCCTAATGCTTGCTTTCACTGGATCTAGGAACTTGAAAAAAAAATCTAAGGGAGAAAGAGCCCTGGATTTGAGTTGGGCAAGTTGAACTGTGTGACAGTTCAGCGCTGTCACTGAACCTCACTTTCTTCATCTATAAAACAAGAAAGTTGAACTCTAAGGTTCATTCCATCTCTAAATCCTATGATATCATCACTGATAGCCTTACAAAGTCAGAAGTTTTAGGCAACTATTTAGTGACTCATGTAACATGAACTGTCAGGCCCATCCCAATTTGTACATGTCCCCATTTTTCTGACTTCCATTCTAATCACAGGCTTTGAAGAAGATTCTGGAACTGGTTAGAAAAAGAAAATGGATTCTACGTTTGTTATCTTTCTCTCAGGTTCATATTCATGGACAGGAAGGGAGTGGGTTGGGAACTCAGCATTACTCTTGAGTCCAGGAATTTGGCATTGGCCCTGGAGCTATCTACATCCATCTGGTCCAGCTTCCCACGCCACTACTCTCATCAGAAGAACAAAGGAGAAATGAATTGAGATCCATTGCTCTTTGGATGATAAGTTCATATGTGGCTTGTAAAGGTCCCCTTCCTCTCTTCAACTCCCACTTCTCTAATGGCTTTCACATGTTGGCACTAATGGGATTGTTGGAAATAAAAAGAGAGGGGGGAAAAAAACCCTCTAGCCCTAGCCAAATATGCATATCAACAAGGAAATAATTAGCTGCCTGAGAAATGAGAATGCTCTCTTAGAATAAAACAAAAAGTAAAAATGATTTCTCCTAGCTGAAAGGGAACTAAAATCAGCATATATGGGGCAGACTGATATTTCTGAAACGAATGACCCAAGGAGAGAAATGTTATGTGAGTACATTTGGCAAACTATGAAATCTTTACATACTGAAACTTTCTTACATTTCCTTGGATGCGACTCTGTGTGAGTTCCTGATATAAGAATAACTTGTGTTCCCTAAGTTCAGGAACAATGTTATGAAGAGAGGTAAGATTCCCAGATTAATTTGTAAAAAGCTGTTTAATTCAAGATTTAAATTAATCAAATTGCTAACAGTACCATGGAACCTAACAACCACCAACAACTTTTTTTTTGGGGGGGGATCTAAGTCTTTGGTTTCATTCATGTTGAGAACTTCTTATGAGGAAACTCCCTTTACTGTGCAGATTGGCAACTGTTCTGCAATGAATAATCTTAGAGAATTGTCTGAGACCAGGAGAGGTTCACTGAATTGCTTAGGGCATTGCATAGGTCAGTCACACAAATTGTCATAGATAATTGGCTATGTTCCACTGGTCCAGAGAGAGCTCAGGCAGATTATTAGTACCTTGGATAGCTCCTTGGAGAGCTCTACTTAGTCTAATACAGTATTCAACATTTTTTATTTTAATACCTAGTATGTACCAAGCATGTCTTTAGCTGCTGGATGATATGCTAAGAATAAATAAGACATAGTCCCTGCCAATGTGGAACTTACATCTAATAAAGGGGTATGGCATGTGCAATGATAAATATAAGGCAAGTATTTGTGTATGTGTATGTACAAATAATAATAGCTTGAATTTCTATATCACTTTAATGTTTGTAAAACACTGTGTAAATCTCATCTCATTTTATCCTCATAACAACATTGTGAGGTGGGTGAAATTATTATTTCCATTTTAGAGATAAGGAAAATGAGTCAGACAGAGGTAAGTGACTTGTCCAGTATCATGAAGTTAGTGAATGTCGATTTTGGAACCCAGGACTCCCTAACTCTAACTTTAATGGTCTCTCCATTGTACTATTTATTGCCTCATCTAGCTGCTTCATCTTATTATAGTGATTGTTTCTGGGAACAAAGCTTCCTTTCATGACACATAAAAAGTTCATGACACATAGTTTCTGGGTAGTTAATTATTTTATTAACATGCAAGCAGATAATAGTAAAAGAGGCCAGTGACACTCTTAAATGCCAATGACCCCTCATTGAACTCACTCAATGATTATATGCCCTTGGAAGAGTGGGTATTCCTGAAAGTGATAATCAATCCTGATTGGTTAACAATTAATGAGAAGAATGAATATTTTCATGATAGGTGGACTTATTCTAATGACATTCTAATGGGGAACATAGCCGATCACTCAATGTTGACCAAAAAGACTTATCTATAACCATATCACTCTGGCGGTGGCAATCTAGACAAAAGGGAGAATCCACTTTTCCACAGACCTGTTTGAATAAAACACAATGAGCTGGAATCCATCAATTCACCAAAACTAAAATTTCTTTACCTTTTGAACAGATCTGAGTTTTCCCTCTCATTATTTGCCCTTCACTTCAAAGACTACCTGAATATCTCACAAGAGATGATTTTTGAATGAGGAAGTAGAAAAGGGGAGAAACCTTTGTCCTAAATCAATAATTGGTTTTTAATATGAGATAAATAATCATTTTCTCCCTCGTTTCCTTCTTTTCTTTTTTCTCCCTCCTTCCTTCCTTCTTCCTCCTTCCTTCCTTTCTCCCTCCTTCCTATTCTTCTCACTTCTTCCCTTCTTTTCTGCCTTTCTTTCTCCCTACCTGTTCTATTGGAAATCACCTCCCCCTTCTTCACACTCTCCTCTCCCTTCATAGAAATAGAGCTGCAAGGTACTTCATCTCATTTAATCTTCTCATTTTACATATGAGGAAATTAAGGCACAGAAAAGTTAATTGACTTTCACGTGGTTACAAGATACTAAGTGTCAGGGGAGATATTTGAGCTTAGATCTGCTGACTCCAGAACCAGTGCTCATTGTCTATATAGAAACATTTGTAATACCAGTTTAAAAATGGAAATGTTAAAGTAAATCTGCAAGTCAAAGACACAAATCTGTGTGTGTGTGTGTGTGTGTGTGTGTGTGTAAGTGTGAGAGAGAGAAAGAGAGAGAGAGATAGAGTGAGAGAGAGTGTGTGTTTAATGATTCTCTGGTATCAGGGCTTTCTGTGCTGTATCTGGCAATGAAACAGAATGAATCTTTTCCTGTTTTGTTTCATTTAAAAATAAGAATTTTTTTTAAAGCCCAACATGTTTAGTTAGCTTTTCTTTCCCTCTTAATACAGAGGGTGCCTGTCTTCAAAATCTTTTGTGCTGCTGTTGGAGGTAAATAATTAAAGATTATTTAGGTGCTCCATAATTTTGGACTCAATTTCAGAGTAATGTTAAATTTCTAGCCTCTAAAATCTCCACCCTGGGGATTTCAAACTCCTAAAAAATGTCCTTTAGTATATGTTCTGGACTGAGGCACTTTCTATAAATCACTTGGAAGATTACTCCAGTAGGAAACTTATGTCCATTTCCTCTTTTGCACCAGTACTCCCTCCCCTTCCCCTGCCTCCTTCCCAGCAAAATTGCTGCCAACCTGAGAATGATTGCAAACTGCCAGAGGCAAGAATGAGCAATTATATTCAATAAAGGGTCTTTATAAAAGAGGATTCAAAATTGACTGGCTACTGACTTAGTCCTAAATAATTCATGGATCAAGGAATAAATCATAGAAACAGTAAAACTTTCACCAAAGAAAATGACAGGAAGATGGCATACCCAAACTTTTAAGACTTTTTCAAAACAGTCCGGAGGAGAAAATGTATCTCTCATCAAAAAACAAAATAAAATAAAAGAAAGAACAGCTTAATTAACTGGGCAAGAAAATAAAATATGTATATAGCCAGAAAATTAAAAAAAAACAACTAAACATTAAAGTAAAAATTTTGAAAATCAGTTAAGAGATTTAACAAAATTGAAAGCAAAAAAGAACCAAGTCATTTAGTTGTCTCTACACCTGTCTTTTCATCTGTAAAATGGGGTTAATAAAACTAAATCTATCTACCTTATGGAGTAATTGTAAGGAAAGTACTTTAAAAACGTTAAAGCACTGTGTAAATGCTAGTAATGATATTCTCTATATTTTTTAGTCAACCATGTGACAATTCCTCAAATTTTTAAAAATAGGCTATGCTAAGAATAAGAAGAATTCTGCTATAGAAAGTCATTTGCATAATCCTGTTCATTTCCTTCAGTTATTCATCAGAGAGACCCTTGTTATGTGAATAGGTTCCCAGTGGCTCTTAGTGGTATGTTAGTGGAGTTTCTATCAAACTGAAAAGCTTTGAGTGTGATGTCATGACAAATTGCCTTCTATCCATGGCCAGTCTTGCTCTAGAGAGGCTCATCACAAGTTGACTGGCCATTAGATAATGAATTTTTTAGCTACTGAAACCCACAAAACAGATTAAAAATCAGATTTTCAGTCCTCTTTGCCTACTTTCTGTTTCTGTAGATAGCCTGCAGAAATGCCAGAAAAAGAGGAAGAGGGTACTAAGAATTATTTAGGATTTTAAAAACTTTGGTGTCTATGAATTTCATAGTAGATAATATAAATTTAAGATTTCTGTATATTATTATAATAACTTTATATAGCGCTTGACAGTTTGCAGAATGGTTTACATTTTTTATCTCATTTGATCCTCTTAATTATCTCATGAAGCAGCACCATAGATCCAATTATTCTTCTTTTTCAGATGAGGAAACCAAGATGCATAGAGAAAAAATGGCATGCCTATAAACATGTCTAATAGAAGTTAGAGGCAAAATTTGAACCCGGGTCTTACTGAGTCCAATGCTAGCATTCTATCAACTATATTATATTACCTCTGACAATTATATTGGCAATTATACCTCTGGCAATTATATTATACCAATTATAGGTTCAGCTTGGCATAGCAAATAGAGGGCTGGCCTTAGAGTAAAGAAAACCAGGGATCAAGTCCAGCCTCCAGCATGTGCTAGTTGATATGACCATAGGCAGGGCCACATAACCTCTCAGTACTCAAGATAATTCCCTAAGACTATAAATGAAAAAGGCACAAATAATGACCTATAGTAATAAAATTACAGGTCAGGTCTGTATCACCCTTTTCCCCATTGTAATATCATTACTAGCATTTACACAGTGCTTTAACGTTTTTAAAGTACTTTCCTTACAATTACTCCATAAGGTAGATAGATTTAGTTTTATTAACCCCATTTTACAGATGAAAAGACAGGTGTAGAGTCAACTAAATGACTTGGTTCTTTTTTGCTTTCAATTTTGGTAAGTCTCTTAACTGATTTTCAAAATTTTTACTTTAATGTTTAGTTGTTTTTTTTAATTTTCTGGCTATATACATATTTTATTTTCTTGCCCAGTTAATTAATCTGTTCTTTCTTTTATTTTATTTTGTTTTTTGATGAGAGATACATTTTCTCCTCCGGACTGTTTTGAAAAAGTCTTAAAAGTTTGGGTATGCCATCTTCCTGTCATTTTCTTTGGTGAAAGTTTTACTGTTTCTGTGATTTATTCCTTGATCCATGAATTATTTAGGACTAAGTCAGTAGCCAGTCAATTTTGAATCCTCTTTTATAAAGACCCTTTATTGAATATAATTTTTTTTTTGTCACATTGTGATCAGTAAAAATGTGTTTTCTATTCCTGCTTTTCTGCAGTTGTTTGTGTAGTGTTTTGCCTTGGTACATGGCCATTATGTGCAGCTGAGAAAATAATCTGTTCCTATCTAGTAAATTCCAGATATAATATTAATGATGATAATAGTAATAGCTTGAATTTAAGTAACACTTTACTGTTTGCCAGGCATTTTATAAATAATATCTCACTTGACTCACAACAATGCTGGGAGATAGGTGCTATTAACTCAATTTTACACATGAGGAAACTGAGGCAGGCAGTGTGTAAATAATTTATCCAGCATCACAGAACTAGTAAATGTTTGAATCAGGCCTTAGAATTCATGTCTTCCTGATTCCACAACTGGTGCTTAATGAAATTTCTCTTTGGAATTTTTGTTTATTATTACACCTAATGTTCCTTTTAAGTCATTGCTAGAATAAAAGTGGGAATGTTTGTCTCTTGTATGATCTACCAACGTCACTTAGCTAGAAGTGGCTAAGTGACTTAACAGTTCCACAGTTATGAAGGGCTGGATGTGGGGCTTGAACTTCTAATCACAAGTCTAATTTCAAGTCCAGCATTCTTTGTATTATACCAGGTTTAGATTAGACTAAGTCATGTTTCAGGTGTGGAACTAAGGCAGTGTTGGGTAGTATTAGTTGTAGCAGATAGCCATGCACAGCTAGGACTCATATTAGGGCTGTTCTAAGTGGTAAAACAGACTACTAGGGGAGGGTATTAAGTACCCTGGATAGCTCCCAGGGAGAACTGTTGTCCTGGTAATTCGGTAATGAGTCCTTTTATCACTGGTAAGGTCAATTGACCATACCTGGCTATGGGATGTCTGATAGTTGAAGTCTTGCACATATTCTTAGCTTATTTCCTAGAAGTAAGAGAATCTCATTAACCCAAGAACTTTTAGTTTCTTCATTAGACAGGATGGTCGTATCTTCTGGTTGACCTGGTCTTTAATGTGCCATGGGAAGACTAGAAAGTTTACTTAGGGGGCCTTGTTTTCATCTAGGTGTGCTAACAGTAGTGACATTGTATTGATGTCAGTGTGCTATACTAATATTTGTATGAGTAGGAGATAAATGCCTTACTTCCATTAGTGACAAGGAAAAATACTTATCTGGACTGGAGTAGGGCAAGTCAAACCCAGGATGGATGTTTGTAAGTACTGTATGAACCTGGTGGTAAAGAAAAAGGATTTGTAAAAAGAGCTTACTTAAGAGAAAATACAGAAACTTGAGAATAAAGCAGAAAATACATTGCTTTCTCAGACACCATGGGAGCTGAGAAAAAATAACTATTGACTTAGATTTGAAGGTGAAAGTAAAGGGGAATTATTAAGAAGGGACAGGGTGACCAAAAGGTCAAAGTACAGAGTGAGTCAGCCAAACTAGAAGTGAAAGAAGGAAGAGACTGAATAATACTTTAAGCCAAGTCAAACCAAAATGAACAATATACTCAAAAACTATTCTATTTAGTTCATTCATTCCTTCATTCCTTATGTCCTTTTTTTCCTTCCTTGTTTCTTTCTTCTCTCCCTTGGGAATGAACACAATACGTTCATAGGAACTGTGATATGATTGGCTTGACTAGTACTAGTCTGGGAAACAATGCAAGAAAAGATTTGATAGGTAAAGTTAAGTCCCATTGTGGATAACCTCAAATGCCATGTTGGGAAGTTTGGGTTATATCCTTAGGCAATGGAAGTCATTGGGAGCTCCGCAGATTTAAAGATAGCCAATAAGAGATTTAGAGATAGAAAGGACCTTTAAGATCATCTCCTGTAACCTCTTCATTTTATAGATTAGAAAATTGAAGCCCATGGAAATTAAATGACTTTCCCATAGTCACACAGTTAGTAAGTAGCAAAACCAGAATTGGATCATGGCTCCTCTGATTATGATGCATCAGTCTACTTCCTTTTCACTGCTACTGTTGCTGTCTTTCAGCATGGTCCATGGCTGCTTCTAGCTTAGCTCGGAAACTCTTCTCCATTCAAATAGCAGCTACTTCCTCTTTCCACTGGTATCAACTCACATCTTCATTGCTCTCATCCAAACCCAACCTCTTTCATATGGCTGCTCTTTCCTCCCAGGACCCTTCTCTCCTCTTATTTTCACATGTATTTTGGGCCCATGATATTATAGGAAAGGACTTACCACAGTGGAGTTTATTTTTTTTAAATGAGCCATGTGGTGGAGTAGCACATGTAGGACTGCTCTTGAAATCAAGAAGACTTGGATTCAAATTCTGACTGTGTAATGCTGAATGGGTCACTTAACCCTCTAGTGCTTTAGGCAACTCTCTAGGACTCTAAGTTACAAAGCAAAGTACTGACCTGCATTGGTCCTCATCTAAGAGTTCCCTATACCAAAGAGATCTCAGGTCTACTCTCTAATCCTATTAAAACAATAAGATAGCATGGCCTAATAGAGAGGGAGAAGGAAAGGGAACAAGCATTTATTAGGTATATGTCAGGCACTGTGATAATCAATTTACAAATGTCATCTCATTTGACATTCACTACAATCCTGGGAGGTTGGATGCTATTATTATCCCCATTTTACAGATGAGGAAACAGAGATAAACAGAGCTTAAATGACTTTCTTAGGGTCACACAGCTGCTAAGTATCTGAAGGGCATTTGAGCTCAGGTATTCCTGACTCTAGGCCCAGTACTTTACTCTGAGCCAGGCTCAGAGTGAGAAAGCTGTGGCTTTAAGTTCCACCTGTGACCCATACTGTCTGCATGATTCTAGGCACATTGCCTAAGCTTTTGGTGCCCCAGACAACCCTGTAGGACTCTAAATTACTAAACAAGTACTGGTCTGTATTAACAAGATCATAGGACAGAGGGGACCTCAGTGGCAATCTAATCAAATTACTTCATTTTTATAGATGAGGAACTGAGACACAGAAAGATCAAGTGACTTGACCAGGGTTTCACAGCTAATGTGTCAGGTGGGATTTGAACCCACAAAGATAGGGTTTTTTGTAATATCACTGGATTTTGTGAGCACTTGTATGTACACAGCTCAATATTAGTTGATCAAGAAATTGTTTTTATTCATTTATTCTTATTCATTTCCATCATTGTTTAGGGCAATGAAAGGGTAGATTTACTTCATATCAAAATTCATGGCCTTGTCCTGGTTCCAAGGCCAGACCACTAGAGGGAATTTCCTTCTGGGATGTTCCCTCTATCAGTGAAATCACAGGTCTCTTCATATTTTTCCCTCCTTCAAAGTCAAAATAATATATATTTGAGGGAAGAAAGAATAAGACTCATGGAATAGTTTTTAAATGAGAAAAATGACCTTGACTTTGTCAACTCTTGGTACGAAACCAGTATAATAATGTTGTAGAATA
Source organism: Notamacropus eugenii (assembly GCF_028372415.1). Classification (NCBI taxonomy): domain Eukaryota; kingdom Metazoa; phylum Chordata; class Mammalia; order Diprotodontia; family Macropodidae; genus Notamacropus; species Notamacropus eugenii. The sequence continues at coordinate 231,831,010 of NC_092876.1, forward strand.
AGTGGTAGTTAAACACAGGAGCTTAGGGATATGTGCATGTTTTAACCCCACATGAATACTGGAAAGATAGCCTAATCTTAAAGTAAATGTTATCATTTTATTCTGAATAATGTACCTCTTTTTCCCTTCTTCCAAATAGAATCATCTAGGTAGCTCATAAATTTCCTGTATAGGGACCTCCAGTGCCTAAAGATATAGATAAATCACACTGAGAAGACACCCAACCGTGAAATGATTCTGTTAACATGTCATCTGTCTAGAATATATTTTCAAGTCTCTAACAGAAGGGTCTAAATTATGGAGGGAGGTGGTCTCGCAAAGTTGATAATTCGGGATTTGATACTTTTCACCCCTTCCATCTGCTGCTACCACATAAGAGCGCCTGAATTGGCACAGTAAATAGAGTAAAACGTGTTCTAATGTTGACTGTCATTAGAATTAACCGTTTTAACATTAAATGGGCCCATAAATTCTTCAAGCTATGTTACCTCATGAAAAGTGTGATATATTAGTGATCCTCATTTAAGCTTACAGCTCTAACACATTTTGAAATTTTGAAAAGAAGACTAATAGCCGGACTGAAGAATTTGTCCACAAAGATAGGTTTTTTTCTTTTTGTTAATACTGCTGGATTGTTTGAGCACTTGTGTGTGCACAGCTCGATATTGGTTGATCTAGAAATTGTTTTCATTCATTTATTCTTGTTCATTTCCATCACTGTTCAGGGCAATGAAAGGGTAGATCCACTTAATACCAAAACTGATGGCCTTGTCCTGATCGGACAGTTTGTCATTATCGCTGACATTTGGCTTTTTTAGTGATTAATAGTTTACAGTCTTCAGTTAGCCTTTTTTACTGGACCCCTAGGTATGACCGTGTAGCTTAGCCAATGACCACCCATCCTACCACTCTTCTTCGAAGGAGATCCATAGCAGGGCTCCTTCTTATCTTGAGAGCATAGCATAACAACACGAAAGTTTCTGCCAATGTTAGGAAGTCTCCAGCCACAGGACAAAAAGAATCCATTGTCAGTTTTAGAGGATTTACAGAGTATCTTAAAAGATTTCTCTGCTGCCTTCAATGAACTTAGCCTTCTGCCTAAAAACAAAAGAAAGAAATTCCATATATAGGCAACTTATTTACTTTTAGAATTCGAGGCAACGTAGTGTAATGGAAAGCATATTTGACTTGGAGTCAAATGATCAAAGTTTATGTCTTCTCTCAGATACTTATTACCTGTGTGATTCTGGACAAGTCACGTATTCTCTTAGGGCCCTAGTTTCACTTGTAAAATGGCAATGATGACATGTAAATAACAGCTAGCATGTGTATAGCACTTTAAAGCTTTCAAAGCATTTTACAAACGTGGTTTCATTTGGTCCTCACAACAACTCTTTGAGGCAGGTTCTATTATTTGTCCCTTATACAAATGAGGAAACTGAGGCTAAGAAGTTAAGTGATTTGCCCAGAACCACACAGTAGTAATATCTGAGGCAGAAGTTGATTCACTGCCTACTTTACTGGGTTGTTGTGAGTAACGTGATTTGCAAACTTTAAAATTATCTATAAAGGTTAATTATTTTGTTGTTACATCATCATAATCATCATCCCTATTATTACTATTTACATTTAGTGGAAAGAGCACTGGAAATGGAGTCAGAGGATTTGGTTTAAATCCCTGCTTTGCCATTTACTTCCCGTGTGACTCTAGGCACTTAGCCTAGTGGGTTTCAGTTTTCTCATATGTAAAATGAGAGGTATAGATGATTTCTAAGCTCTGTATGATAAGTTCTAAAATCTGCAATCCTATATATTTTGTCTTTTGAAATAGTAATAAATCTCATTGAAGAGGCATTGTACTATTCTAGGGCATTAAGCAATCAGCACAATCCCTTCCCCCAAAAGAAACATCTGTAGGACTTCATCACTTCATTCCATCCAATAAGCCTTTGGTAAGTACCTCCTAGGTGCCAGGCACTGTACCAGATGCTGGGGATGCATCGACAAAAAGGAAAAGAGTCTCTGCCTTCAAGTCACTTACTTTCTACATTGTCCACAGGAATGGATCTTCCCTTGGAGCTTTGCATGAGACATCCACCATGACTCTGGGGAGTACTCTCGATGCTGATAATCAGGGAAATGGGAAAGAGGAGAAAGGAATTTTTAAAAAAAGCCTACGTGATGATTTTTCACCCAACTAAACCCCAAATCTTTTGAGCCACTGCAGAGGCAGGATGATCAAAAAACCCATTTTTGTGAAATGATGTTTCTAAAGTAATCTTGTGCATAATATTCCCATAAACTATGCCTTACTACATTTCTAAAATTGACTCCTCTTATTTAAGGGTCATTTTAGCTCCATGGTTGTGAGTAGCAGTAGCATAAAACAATGTATCTGAGGAAAGAAATTGGTGTCCCTGAGCTCTGGCACTCAACAAATGATGGGCATTCAATATATGTTGCCTGCAAGACTGTAAAAACTAAAAGTAATAACTATTAGGACTAATACCTTCAACTTTTAGAGTACCTTTCTATTTGAATTTGCTTTCTTTGATCTTCACAAGAATTCTTAGGGAGAGAGGTCCTATCCTGAGTTTACCTCCTCTTTCTCAAGAGAAGTATGGGTCAGTGGAGCAGCAGCACAACAACTTATAATACCCTGTAAAGCCAGAGCAGCAGGCTTGGGCCAACCCTCATGATGTAGGTTGAATAAATTCTCATGAATCTACATAGTTGACCTTTCAAAGGAAGCAAGGTTCTGGATGGACCTTGCCTCTAAGAGTGCCCAAAGCAGAGAGGCCAGTGAGTGAATATGGCAGCTGCTCCCTAACTCTCACCCTGTCCTAGAAGTCATTGCCACTCAGCCTTTGCCTCTTTTTAGTTAGATATAATTAGAGACGGATTTTTTAACCTCAGAGGATCCATAAACTTGGATGAGAAAAATATTACATCTTTAATTTGACTAACTTCTAATTGGAATTATTTAAAAACATTATTCTGAGAAGAGGCCTATAGGCTTCACCAGGCTGCCAAAGGGATCCATGCTACACAAAACAGATTAAAAATCCTTGAATTATAGGCAGTATCACTTAGGAAAAGAGTGCTATAGTAGGAGAGGGGTGAACTGGATTCTAATTCCAGCTCTGCCGTTGGCTAACTGTCTGATTTTGGACAAATCACTGATATCTCTAGACCTCATCTCTAAAGTGAGGCCCAGTGTGTTAGAATAGAATAAGCAGCCACTGCTTCTGGAGTCAGCGGATTTTGGTCCAGATTCCACCTCTGATATTTACTCCCCATGATTTGGACTTAACCTCCCTGGAACTCCATGGTCTTATCTGGAATATCAGGAAGCCAGACCAGATATTCTTTGAGGTCCTACCAAGCTCTTCAATTATGAACATTGATTAGATGATCTTTAATATACCATTTAGCTTGAAGTCTCTGAATCTATACTTAATGAGATTGTTGACAACTTTCTGACTTGAAACTCTTAAACCTTGGGTGTATCATTATTCTGAGAAAAGGTCCATAGGCTGAAATCTCTTCAGCATTTTTTGTCTCTCAGTTTTCTTTGATCTCCAGTTTTAGACTTTGGGTCAATCCTTTTATCTGAATATGGTTCATGTCTTATATACATCTGGAAGAATGGAACTGACCATAAATGTAGTTGCATATACTTAGACATTTTTAACTTATTTAATATGTACATGGAGTTAGGGTTTCCTGAACTTGTTATACATGTTTAAAGACAGAAGAGACCTTAAAGTCTGATGAAGATACTAAGACTAGAAAAGTGAGCTGATTTCCCTATTTGCTTTTTTTTAAAAAATTATTTATTTATTTATTTTTAGGTTCTGACATTCATATCCACAAAATTTTGAGTTCCAATTTTTCTCCCCATCTCTCCCCTCCCACTTCCTCATAATATCTTGCATTCTGATTATCCCTTCCCTCAACGTACCCTCCCTTCTATCACACCCCAATCTTCCTTTATCCCCATCTTCTCTCTTTTCTTGTGGGGAAAGATAAATTTCTATACCCATCACCTGTGTTTTTATTTCCCAGTTATATGCAATAATAATTCTCAAAATTCGTTTCTGATACTTTGTATTCTAACTTCTTTCCCTCCTTCCCTCCCTACCTCCCTCCCTCTCCCCACTGAGAAGGCAAGCAATTCAATACTGGCTACATATGTGTTGTTTTGTAATTGCAAAAGACTTCCATAATAATCATGTTGTATAATACTGACTATATTGCCCTCTATCCTATCCTGTCCCCCCATTTTTTATCCTCTCATTTGACCTTGTCCCTTCCCCAAAGTGTTTACTTTTAGTTACTCCCTTCTCCCATTTGCCCTCCCTTCTATCATCCCCTTCACCCCATTTGTCCCCTTCTTCCCTACTTTCCTGTAGTGTAAGATAGATTTTCATACCAAATTTAGTGAGCATGTTGTTCCCTCCTTAAGCTGTATGTGAAGAGAGTAAGTTTCATTTTCCCCCTTTCATGTTCTCCCTTTTCTTCTCCATTGAACAGGATTTATCTTATCTCTTTTATGAGTTAAAGCCTGCCTCATTCCATTTCTCCCTTTCTCCTCCCAGTATTTTCCTCCCTCACCCCTTAATTTTTATTTTATTATTATTTTTTTATGGATATCATCTCTTCTGATTCAACTCAACCTGTACTCTCTGTCTATGTGTGTGTGTGTGTGTGTGTGTGTGTGTGTCTGTGTGTCTATGTGCTTGTGTGTATAATCCCTCTACCTACCCAAATACTGAGAAAAGTCTCAAGAGTTACAAATATTATGTTTCCATGTGGGAATGTAAACAGTTCAGCTTTAGAAAATCTTTTATGATTACTCTTTCCTGTTTACCTTTTCATGCTTCTCTTGATTCTTATGTTTGAAAGTCAAATTTCCTATTCAGTTCTGGTCTTTTCATCATGAATGCTTGAAAGTCCTCTATATCATTAAATTACCATTTATTCCCTTGAAGTATTATACTCAGTTCTGCTGGGTAAGTGATTCTTGGTTTTAATCCCAGTCCCTCTGACTTCTGAAATGTCCTATTCTAAGTCCTTCAATCCCTTAATGTAGAAGCTGCCAGATCCTATGTTATCCTGGTTGTGTTTCCACAATACTTGAATTGATTCTTTCTAGCTGCTTGCAGTATTTTCTCCTTGACCTGGGAACTCTGAAATTTGGCCACAATATTCCTAGGAGTTTTTCTTTTTGAATGTCTTTCAGGAGGTGATTGATGGATTCTTTCAATATTTATTTTGCCCTCTGGTTCTAGAATATCAGTGCAGTTTTCCTTGATAATTTCATTGAAGATAATGTCTAGGCTCTTTTTTTTGATCATGGCTTTCAGGTAGTCCCATAATGTTTAAACTGTCTCTCCTGGATCTATTTTCCAGGTCAGTTGTTTTTCCTATGAGATGTTTCACATTGTCTTCTATTTTTTCAAACTTTTGGTTTTGTTTTCTAACTGCTTAGTTTATCTCATAATCATTAGCTTCCCTGAACTTGCTTCTCTCTTTTAAAGAACTATTTTGTTCAGTGAGCTTTTGAACCTTGTTTTCCATTTGGCTAATTCTGCTTTTTAAAGCCTCTTTCTCCTCATTGGCTTTTTGGACCTCTTTTTCCAATTGAGTTCACCTCTTTTTAAAGGTGTTATTTTCCTCAGCATTTTTTTGGTTCTCCTTTAGCAGGTTGCCGACATGCTTTTCAAGCTCTTCTATGTCCTGAGCCCATTTCATATTCATTTTGGGGGTACTGGGGGCAGAGGTCTTGACTTCCTCTGACAGTATGCCTTATTCTTTCTCATTTGAAAGGATGGAAGGAGACACCTGTTCACCAAGAAAGTAATCTTCTGTGATCTTATTTTTTTCCCCTTTTTTGGGCATTTTCCCAGCCAGTTACTTGACTTCTGAATGCTTTGTCAAGAGGAGGGTCCTAGTGCTTCTCTTCTCCCCAGTACAAGGATGAGATTCAAATCAGCTGCTCAATTCCCCCCCCCCCCATCACCCCAGGTTTAGGTGGGGGTGGGGCCACCACTGAGGGCTGAGGTTTAGATCTGTTGCTCCCTACCACCAGAGGCTTTAAGCTGAGCTGCCTGGACAATGGACCCAGGCTGCTTCCTCGGCCACTGTAGCTGCCCATTTCCCACTGCTGCTGTCACCTGGGATGAGCGCTGGGGGAACCCCGTTCCCTCACCCAGCTGGGAAAGCCCTCCCACACTGACCTTTGGATCTTTCTTTGTTGCTTGTGGGTTGAGGGATCTGGGACCCTCTCTGCTGGGAATTCTGCCGCAGAAGTCTATTCAAGTCCTATTCCTCCCAGTGCCTGGTGGCCAGGGCTGGGCTCTGCTCTGCTCAGTATCCTGTGAGATAGACCTTTCCTGTTGGCTTTCCAGGTTACCCTTGGCTATAAACCTTTTTCACTCTGCTGTTTTGTGGCTTCTGCTACTCTAGAATTCATTGAGAGTCATTTTTTACAGGTATTTTGTGGGCTATGGGGGAAGCACTAGAGTATATGCATCTTTCTACTCCACCATCTTGGCTCTGTCCCCATTTGCTTATTTTTAACATTAATTTTAAAAAAACATTGAGCCCCAAATTCTCTGTCCTGCCTGCCTCTCCCTTACTCATTGAAAAGGCAAGCAACTTATCAATGATACATTTGAAATCATGCAAGATATTTAACTTATTATTTATCCTTTTTATTTATTTTTAACATTAATTTAAAAAATTTCCCTAATTGAAGAGATATGGAACTGTATTTGGAAACTGCTAGTTTTAGGGTGAAAGACTTGAATTTGAATCCCAAATCTAACATTTAATGGCTGAATCAATTGTTTTGCCTTTCTTGAACCTTAGTTCCCCCTTCCACAAAATGGGAGAATGTAATTATTGATCTACGTATCTAAACATGGTTCTGTAAGGAAAATACTTGGAAAACCTCAGAGTCTTGTAAGTAGATGTGCTGTTTTCTAGTGCCTTTTGCATCAACTAGACTGTTAATATTCTGAATTGAATCACAAATGATGTTCACCTAATTATTGTGCCACAGAACTATCAAATGTATGCCAAATGACTTGAATGTTCATATGTTGTTTTTATTAAAATCCAGAGCTGACAAGAAGAACTCAATCTCGGGACATGCTTTAGAAAATTTTTACTCTTTCCTTTTGGTTTCTCAGGCATGTTTTTGTTAGGAAATTATTTTTTGTCTTCTACAAGAAACAAGGTACCAAAACAACCAGTTAATTAAGTGAGAAAAAATTCAGTCAAACTTCATATTTGGCACAATGCAAGGGAAAAATAGTTGTTTTCCGTTTTTTCACTTTTTAAATTAAGTGTGTGAGCACTGGGATTTGTACCCAGGCCTTTTGATTCTGAACCCAATGTGTTCTCTCTCTCTCTCTCTCTCTCTCTCTCTCTCTCTCTCTCTCTCTCCTCTTTCTCTTCTCTCTCTTTCCCTCTCTCTTTTCATATATATATATGTATATATATATGTATATATATATACATATATATATATACAATATATATTATATACAATATTATCCATGTCACCCAATGATATTTTTAAAAACAGAAATTCTAGTCACTCCTTCTAAGTTGGCTCTACAGAATGTCCCATTGTCCAATAAGCTTGTTTCTTTGAGATGTGGTGTGTTATTTCCAAGTCAGGTCATGTTATAAGTGGGGTGCTGTAATAAAAATGAAAGAAAAAAATGGTCTCTGTCCTCAAGGAATTTTCTCTGAGTCTCATATCAGGAAAAACCTTCCAGAGACCACTAGTAAGTTCTCCAAACCAAATGTTTTTGTATAAGTTTTAACTTTATGATGATTATTCTCAAGCAGGAGTTCTTAACCTGAGGTAGATAAACTTTTAAAAAAATTGATATTTGTATTTCAACATAATTAGTTTGCTTTGCAACCTTATGTATTTTATTTTATGCATTTGAAAACATTATTCTGAGGAGTCTGTAGTCCTCACCAGTGTCGAAGGTATCCAGGATCCCCCCAAAAAAGGGAAGGCACCCCTGCACTTGAGTATAGATTTTCTTTCCTACACTTATGTTCCTGGAGCTTCCCTTACCTGTTTGTGGAAGTGGTTACAGGTGTATTATCCTGGCAGGGTTGAAGTCATAACAGAGGCATTTTTGGTTTGGGATTAACTTCGGTTCTTTTGAAATCACCAGAACACAATATGAATAACCCTGCCATTCCACTCTGATCTACAAACATATAATCACAAAATCACAGACTTCTTAGAGATGGCAAGAGATCCAACAACTTGCAAAGATCAACGTCTCAGCCCCTTTCTTGGGATACATTGAGAGTATTATTGGATTAACAGTTTCTTAAGACTAGTTCTGAATTGTACCTGTCTTTATATTCCTAGCATCCAGTACAGAAATGTGTACATAATTTATTACTTTGGCACTTTAAATCAACACTGTAATTTTACTTGTGTGGGGATTTCATCCACCATGGAAGATAGCAACACTCCCCATGATCTAATAAATTGTCTTTTAAACCAATTGCGGCCATCACCCTGTGGCCAGCCTAATGAGTGCCTTTACCTTCTTTAACCTTGTCGTCAGGTGACTGAGCTACAGTTTTCCTCGGGTCTTGGATAGATTCACACCCTTTTCAGGTTGGTAGGAACTGTTAGATCTCTGCTGCCATAGCCTTCAAGAACCCAGGGTGACCTCAACTATGTGAGAAGTTACTGGAGAAAGACTGTAGCAGAGGTTTTTGCACATAGTAGGTGTTTTTTAAATGCATTTTGAATTGACTTGAATTATGTAGAAGAGAATCCAGTCTATACTCTTGGTCTTAGACTCTGTAAGAAAAGTTCCATTCCTCAGTTTTCACTTCATAGATACAGAGCTTACATTTCATTGTACGAAAGCTCATCCTAATAAAATTTAAAAGTATTAAATGGATTGTGTGTATTTTATAGCAGAAATCATACTCTGATTTTAATTGTATGGTTTCTTGCTGTAATTCACTTGTATATCTATGGATAGGCACACCTGGATCAAGTCATATGAGGAACAATAATTCATCATTAGCATATTATTGTTGTTTGGAAGATTAAAAATTATTACTATTATAATGACAGATAAGATTAATATTAGTATTCAACTCCTTGCAGGTGGATAATGTAATTTTTGACTAATATAATTCATTATCTGTCCAGTAAACATAATTCATTGATCTGCTTCCTTTCTTTAAGAAGCAGTGTTCCATGTAAATTCCACCCACACATAAAGACTTGATTCTTTCTGAAGCCAAGGGTTTTGTCTTTGTTTTCTTTTTATTGTTTTGGTCTCTTATCTCTATGTATAGTACAGCATTTCTGGTAAAGAAGGTCAAGTATCTTCCCAGATAGTTTAATGACTCCATATGCTGCCCATTTCATACATTATATCTGCAGAAACCATTCTTGCAAATCATCTCTCAAAGGGAAATGATTACTATTGCGGCATCCCTTCTGTAAGCAGGAGGGCATTCCTCAAATCCAGCCACTACTGTTTTGTTTGGTTCCAGTGAAAAATTTCATGCTGACAAGGTCAGACTCTGGCTCTCAGTGCAGTCAAGTAGGGAAAGGAAGAGCCCAAATCTGGAGCCAGGCTGTATGGATGGCCAACCACATGCTATTGTCTGCCATATGCCAGGGGATCATCTGAAAAGCAGAATTCTCAATGAGCTAAAAAGCCTGGGCTTAGCCCTGGATTTCAGTACTTTGTAATGATCGCATGGACTATTCTCGTGATTATTGTTGTACCCCTACACAGTTGTGTGCTTCTAGGGTGTGTTACTCTGCTTTAAATAGGATTTCCATAGAAGGTAGAATAGTTAACGGTATCTTTCATATATCACAGCTGTCCTGAGGCATTCTTTTGAGCAGTAAACCTTTAAGCCTGCTTCTCTTCCATCTTTCCCTGCAAAAAACATGCCCCAAGTCATTAAATAAATATATCAATTTCTGATTTTTTAAAATGATTTTTTGACTCTTGGAAAGTGTGTTTACATGAGAGAAAATATCTTGTGACTGAGTATGATAATGTGGGGAAATCTCTAGGCTCCCTTTTCACAATATGAAGGCAAATTGGGAGAAAAAAATCTATCCCTTTAAAATAGTTAACAGTCTGTTGTTCATCATTACAGGTAGGAAACACTTTCTATTCAGCTGGTAAACTGCAGTTAACTGTCTCCAACACTGGTAATGTTTTTTGGGAATGGGACTCTCTGATGCATCATAAGAGAATATGTTTTCCTGTGGAATTTGATTCTTTAAATAGAAAAGTGACTGAAGTCTGGGAGATTAGTGAGAATTTAGATAGCTCCATTTTAAATAAGTATTTATCTCCATCATTATCAGAAGTCCCCAAGAGGCCACTGATGGTTTATTAGATAGGCTCAAATAGAATAACTACAGTACTAAGCTTTTTATTCCAAACAGAATGGGCTACCAGTGTCAGAAACATTACAATTATTTGGAGATAGTCTGTGGCCTTGGAAACAATATGGCAGCAATGACATCAGCAGCAATTATGTATAATTTTTATCTTCAGTTTATCACCAAGGTAACCAGAGCAGGTTTCCCTGTTTGAAATTTTAAGAATGTCGCAGTCCTGTATACGGGGAGGATGCATGAAGAATATACTCAGAATCCCTGATAAATTTCATTCTGTTTCCCTTATAAAATAGTCCATCAGGATCCAAATAGTGCAAAACATCTATTTTTGGCAACAGCTGCAAGCTTTTGAAGCTACAGTGATGGTTCTAAATAGTCTAAATAACGGAGAGTCCACAGTAGGGTTTTCATTCCATGTGATTATTCTCTTTTACCAGAAATATTCCTAATATAACAAGTCAAATTTCTATAGCCCTTTAAGGTTTATAAAACACTTTTCTCTCAACAAAACTGGTAGGTGGATAGTCTAAATATTATTATATCTGTTTTACAGATGAAGAAACTGACAGAAGCAAATTCAATTTCCCATAGTCACCCAACTAGCAAATATTAGAGCCAGGATTTGAACACAGATCTCCTGACTCTTTATCCATCACTACACCAAAATTGCCCCCATGATAAACGACAGTTGCAGCACACTGATGAGCTTTGGACCTTTCCTAAAGCTATAGGGATGGGAAGGCCAACGGAACATCCTTTTCCAAGCCTGCACTAAACTGTTATTTTTCCTAAGACATACTTCCCTAAAGCTACAAATGGCATAAGTGTTATGCATTTTGAAAATGATCATAGTCATTGAACTCACCAAGAGAATTATTATTGCTTCATCCTGACTAGAAATGTTCAAGGCCATGCCTAGCTACATTCACCATAGAGTAAGGACCCCAACTACTGAAAAGATGTGGACAGTACTAGTTAAAAATAGTGATATGTCTGGTAATGTAATAGCAACTCCACTAGGGCACTTTTTTCCTATCCTGGCAATTCCTAGAGTTGGCTTTATGTAATTTTGTTCATTCGCACTATTTGTTTGAATGAATAAGCAAATACATTCATAAATGAAAGAATGATGCTTTAGCTGTTTGATCTTGGACAAGACACTGAAAATCTCCGAACTTCATTGTCTTCCTCTGTATGTTGGAGATATTAATTTTTCATCATCATTATTACTACTTCTACTTCAAATCCCCTAAACTTCTCTTTTGTTGTTGCTGTTTGTTATTTTATTGTTTATTGGTCTCTTGGAGGCTTTGCCAGGGGAGAAAAACTTTGGACAGGTCCTAATCTGTAGGGAAAGGTGTTAAGTAAGAGCCTCGTGATGGTCTGGATACCTGGCAGCCAAGGACCAGCCTCATTAAGTTTAAAGATGTGCATCTTCATTTACAGAGGCCCAAATTGGTTGCAGGGTGATGGATTTCCCCCCTCCTCCCCAACATAGCGACTCTTATACTATTTAGTAACTTCAGAAGAGCTAGATAGCTACCTCACGAAGACTGATGAAGGTCTATTAGATTTCAGAAAAGGAAAAGGGGAATCTGTAGATCCTTGTAGAGAACAGACATGAAAAAATCTATCCTAAGAAATAAGAAGGACAATATAACCTCTTCATCAAGAGGCCCATATGTCTCCAGGACAACAGTACCCCTCTTTAGGAGAAGTATTCATAACAATTATCTAGGGAATCTGAATCAGGCAAACCAGCTAGGACTGAAATGAAATGGTCAAGAGTAAGAAAGGACTTCTAAGAGGCCCAAACTATCAAAACCATCTGGGGGCCAAAGAAGACAATTTGAGAAATTCAGTGGAGGAAGTCCTCCAATCCATGAAAGCCAGAAAGCTAAGGGACTTTATCCACTGGGGACCCAACGATGACTGGAAGACATCAAAAGAATTTAGGCTAGAACCTGTAGTCAGGTTGGTGAAGCAGTCAGCTTCAAGGTAAGTTCAACATGGCCTGAAGCTCAAGGGAGGAATCTCAGGTAGGAAGTTCAGATGAGAAATGCCCCCCATAAGTTAGGAGAGTCTACACCTGCCAAGAGGAGTAGGAAGTAGATTTTAACAGAGACTAAGAACCCCAAAGCTTTGGCAATCTGAATCTCCTTTGGCTAACAACTGAAGAGTTTGACTTGACCCAGCATTCAAGAAACCATGGAAGAACTGAAGTCAGCTGACTTCTAGGACAAGATCTAGCCATAATCCTCTGGACTTCCTGTGTGTTGTCAGATCATCTCATGACAACAACAGCTAGCATTTAGATAATGATTTAAGATTTGTAAAGTGTTGTACATATATTATCTCTTTTGATTACTGCACCTTCTCTTTCGATCTTCTTTCCTCTGAAGTAGATGTCATTATTATCTTTTTTACAGAAGAGTAAACTGAGACTGAGAGAGATTAAGTGGCTCAGTCCAGAGTCATACAACTAGTATCTGAGAAAGAATTTGAAGTCAGATCTTCATGTCTCCAAGTTCAGCATTCTTACCCATCATGCCACTTAGATTAAAGTTCAAACTTGAACAGAAGGAAAGCTTAGAATATTTCAGGCCTACTTCTCCTTTTATTTTATTAGGAAGGTTTCTCTAATGTAACTTTTCTTATTACTTAATATTGTGAAATTCCATGTGTTTCCATGTAGAAGCAATTAGTTATTAAAAAAAAAAAACCTGTAGAATGGAGGAGAAGAAAAGGCATCAAGTGAGAAGAGAACCTGGAAGAAAATGGAGATGGAGTGAACAGGAATTTAATAGAATTTGTAAGGCAAGCCCTCGTGGTCACAGACAAAGAAGAGTGAAAGCCTTGGGGTACAGGAGTTCTGAGGAGCCTCAAAGGTAATGGACTTCAGAAAAAGGAGAGGAGAAAAAAGCACTGCAGATTAACTTCACAATTGTTATTAGCACCAGTCAAGGTTGCATGAATATTAGTCAGTTCTTCAAAGGACTGGATTTAAAATTCAGCCATTGTTGGATGCATGGTCTAGGAGTGCCTTGCATTGAGAAGTCACTTTATGAATGTTTATTGATTTGAATCATTCCTTCATACATCTTTATTGTAGGATAGAGTTTATAGCAGCTAGGTGATAGAGAGCTTAAAAGTCCTAGACCTGGAGTCAAGAAGTCCTGAGTTCCAATATGGCCTCAGACATTTCGTAACGCTGCTAACTAACCTACCTGCCAGGGCTGATGTGAGAATCAAATGAGATAATAATTTTAAAGTGTTTTGTAAACCTTAAAGTGCTATATAAATATTAGGTATTATTATTCTAAATATAGTGAAATCTAAATGTAGGGGCTAGGAGATATCTGTAAAATTGAGTTAATATACATTTCAATAGTCCTTTGTATTTGCAAAGTGTTTTTATAATTTTGACTACTGGATCTCTATTCCTCTGAGCTCAAATCTGTTATTTTTAGATTTTAAATGACAAAAGGGAAAACAGTATCAAAGTCTTCTCCCTTACTTTCCCTTCTTATTCACCCACCAGTCATTCTGAGTAATGCGGCAAGGAGTCATTTTTGGTGCATTTTCCTTATGCAACTAAAGGAGAAGGAAATTAATCCAGGGAGCAGTAACTATCCATTGAACTGAAGTTCTGATTCCTCTTTCCCTCAGGATTTGGAGGGAAGGTGGGCAGTTCTGTTGGAGACTTTAATTTTGAATTGGACCCTCATTTTGGAACAAAAATTTCTGGGTTGTGTTTTTCTTCCCCTCTTCATTTTTTGGAAACAAAATTTTCTGGGTCATGCGTCACTCCCTCCCTTCTCTTTTTCTCTCTGTCTTTTTTCTTCTCTGTTCTTCCCTTTCCTTCTCCTTCTTCTTCTCCTCTATTCCACACCGCACCCCCCCATTCCAGCCCCAAGTAACAGAGGAATAAGACAAGGCTGTGAGATGGGGAAGGAAGGACCATAGAGAAGGTGATCAAGATTACAAGAGAGGGGAGAAAATCTTCCAATTGTTCCCCTCTGCCTCTCCTCAGTACACCTCAAATCCTCCTTCTCTCCTCAGCACCTCATCTTTTTTTCATCTAATCCTACTGATCAACAGGAATTTATTAAGTGTCTATTATATGCCAAGTACTAGGGAATTCAAAGACAAAAGTAAAAGTCTTTGCCTGAAAGGAGATTATGGTCCATTATAGAGCAATATACATAAAAGTAACTTGTGGTAGTCATCTACCAGGATTCTTCCCTCCTCCTGCAACAGGAGTGCAACAGAGATTAATTTCCCTTAAAAAGCAGTAAAACTATCTCCAGGACCCTATTGGCCTTATCCTTCCTTGAAAGAAGCTTCTTAATCACCTAAAGACAAAAAAGTGGGCTTTTCCAACCCTGTGAATGTTAAAAGACCATAAGAGTCACCATACTCCAGCCTGTTTTCCAGATGTATTTTCATAAATATGTGTCTATAGAAGTGCCCCTCTATTCTTGTTGAATATCATTGCTATGTTAGAGCAAAGCAAACCACTTTTGTTAACTGTTCAATGACTTATGCGTGTCTCATCATGTCCCAAAAATTGAACCTAAGCTATCAAGGGACTGGTGTCAGGCCCTACCCATAACATAGAAAGGATATACAATATATAAGATATATACAATATGGTGTTAAGGCATTCAGGGAGAGATGAGAGGCAGACACTGATATTCCCTGTCAAACTGAGGCTAGAATTGAGGCCATGTAAGTTATCACTAAAGAAGGGCTGAGTTTAGGATTCATAGCTGGATTTGCCTAGTTTCTAGCTCCTTAAGATATTCTGCTTGTCAAAAAACAAAACCAAATTTGATAATTAAAAAAACACCCTAAGGTTTGACTGAAGATGACCATTTTATAGCTTATGAAACATTTTTGTTTCGATTAACCAGGAAAAGATATAATATTATTCTTTATTAAGGAGAAAAGAGAGACATTTAAAGAGTAATTTTACTCTAGGAATGTTTACCTTTTCCCCGCTCTATTTTTTTTCCATAGAAGGATGATGGGAAATATGATTTCATTCTCTGGTAGCCTCTAACTGCCTGGAACAACTAGAGTGTGTCTGATGAGCTAGTTAATTTCTGGGCTTGCGTTAGGTTTCTATTGCAGATGTGCCAAATTGCAGCCTCTTATATCAAGCTCATAGGCCTTTAGTGTCGAAAATGGCTCTTCAGATATTAATATATGTGTTTTAAAAATAGCGCCTTTTCCCTTTCTGTTCCCAGCTTAAATCTTTCTGCACATATGTCCTTCCAAACCACCACAGAGCCAATTCTCTTCTTGCCCCTCTGACTCCCCCCAACCTAACATAATGAATTAGAGTGCAGTGCCCAAGATGCAGACCAGCTGCTTTGTGCAAATAGAGTAGACACTTGCTGATGAAAACTGGTTAATTACAATTGTAGACTTGGTCTGTATTGGATATTTACTAACCAGGCATTCAGTTAAATGGTAAAAAGGAACAAAGTTTATTGTCATCTCAATTTTGTTTTAACATGGAACATCTTGCTGATCTGTGTACTTTTGTGTGGTGCTCATACAGATGCTCATCTGTATAAATGTACTCTTAATGGAAAAGGGCCATTGGGGCTCTTGTGTCTTGGGCATGGGGTAGGGAATAGGGCTGTAACTTTTATGGGACCATAGATGTCCAAGCACCAGTAACAACAGGCTTGGAGGTAGGAGATTTTTGGTGATTCCTCTCTCTCTTTCCCTCCCCGCCCCTCCCCTTCTCTACTCTCCCCACCTCCCATTTTCCTTTTTGTTCAAGACAGCCTAGTTGGTATAAAGGGGTGGTATTGAATAGTGTGGACCTCACGTCCCACCCGAAGAAAGTTGTTCAAACTTAACTTGCTATCAGGAAATCTGTACAGTGTCAACATAAATATTCATTTGATGAATGGTGAGCTGCAAAACAGTATTATTATTATTATTGGTTGGGAAGGAGAAGTCCAGCCTGAGTAGAAGTGTGTAAGGAAAGAGGAGCAGAAACCAGAGTGGGGGTGTCAGCATATGAATGTGGGCCGTCTATGGGAAATCCCAAAAATAATCCCTGCCTTCAAGGACCTTACATTCAAATAGGGAGGAACACTCCTCCGGAGTGGTGGCCAGAGAAGGGTGTTTTGGTTTGCTCTTTAGGTTTGCTTTGGTCTCTAGGATGTTGAGTGAAATAATCAAGTACATTCCTGACACATCCTTCTGGAAGTAATGGTATCATTGATCTGATTATAGTACTCTGAGAAAGGTATGCTTGTGATGTGTGTGTGTGTGTGTGTGTGTGTGTGTGTGTTTGTGTGAGGGAGGGATGGAAGTGGGTTGAAGGAGTGCAGTGACAGGGTAAAAAATGGTGAAACATGCCTGGGATGGAGAAGTTTAGTTGAGTCTGGGGCCAGCTAGATATAGGACATTTTTATAGATGTGCATGTGTGCGTGCCTGCATATATGTGTGTGTGCGCACATGCGTGTTTGTGTACGAATACTATAGACACTGTGTTCCTACTGGCAATAGGAAGATTCATTTTCGAGGGGTTCTATCTTCTTCCTGGTTAAGCTGATCATTTCAAAGATGGACACATTAATGCTTAGCCAGGGATTGAACAGAAGAATAGATAGACCCATAGTATACGATGGCCATTGTCACAGATTGGTGAGAGTATGCCAGCCCTTTCCCACCTTTGCAAATTGAATTGAGATAAATTTTATCTTTTCATTTCTAAAATAGTGATAGTTTCAAGTTGCAGAGTGCAAAATTCTGAGATTGCCATAGTAACTGTGCTTTTCATGGAAAGTAATTGAAAAATAGATGCTTTTTTTTTTTTTTTTTACAAAAATGGAATACTGATGCTCATATCTATAAAGGAATTAATTTACTGGCTGATAGAGGGGAAAAGGAGAAAGATGAACTATCTAGTTGCATTTTAATGTGATTGTAATTATGCCCAGGATTGCAGTCAGCTTAAACTTGTTCTTGTATTTTTACAGTGGAGAGTGCTGTCTGCATGGTCTGTCTTCAGATGCTGTTTCCAGAAATACATATAGCAATAAGGAATCAGCAAATGTATTCGATAAAAACTGAAAGGAAGTTCCAATTTGTTTCTTGTCATTATCAGTTTGATGAATGTTAAAATTCCTTGCTGGGTATTTAATCGCTATTCATGATTAGTACAGCTCTGATACTATAGGACTGTCATCTGTATGTTTGCCATTAGCAATTAGGGACCTCTTCCCTATCACAGGTGTAGTCATAAGCTTGAAGACATAAAAATTTAGGAGGAAAAAATGATTGGGGTAGGTGACAGTTATAAATCATGATAATGATCTTGTTCTAGAAATTAGCAATGTGTTTAGTGGGTTGATATTATTTTAACGAAGGCTCACCTGCATGGGGCCACATATTTATGTTGGTTTATCCTCTGGAATTCTTCTGTAGTGATTTGGGGTTACTTCTAGGATAATTTGTGCTTCTTCTGAATCAGGTACCATGGAGCAAAAAAAAAAATGACTCAACAAAATGGCCCTTTAATATCAAGCACTATGACAAGCAATAGGGGAAATGTTTTGGAGAAGAGGCTCATTGCCCAATAAATAATACCATTAAGTCTTCATCTATAAGGGTATTCCTCTTGGCAGGAGTTGTGATAATTCATCAACTCTCTCAGGACTATTCTTAGCATACTAGGGGCAAAAGCTTATCTAATGACAGAATTTCAGGTATCAGAGAACAAGTGGGAGAGCTATTTTGGAGAACAGACACTCCTCCTGACCTCGTGACACCATATAGTAAAGTAGCATCATCTACAGGTGGCCCACTTTGCCTTCTTGCAAGATCAAATGCTTTCAATGGTTGCCATTTCTGGGGTGGCTTGGCTGAAATACACAAATACTTTTCTCACCTCACTCAGGGTCAGCAAACACTTTATTTCCTTGACTGGTGCAAATAGGTTTACCAAACACAACACTCATTTAAAACCTAACATAGACTCATGCATGAAACAAGGAGGAGGAGAATGTAAGACAGCAATCAGTATTGCCTTACAAAGCAGAAAAAATAGTTGCCTGGAGAATGAGTCTGCAAAGTCCTTGGCATAGTAGACCCAGATAAGTCTTATGATCTTGAGAGCATTTCTGGGTGAAAGTGGAATAAGGACAACAAATGATCAGGAAATAAAACAGGTCTGCTGCCATAACTCTGGTGACTTAGACTCATCACCAACTATGTTAGAACTACAACATATGGAAATAATTACAGCAACAATAATGACAGCAAATGGCTGAATCATGTCTATTTGCTTGCAGAAGTAGAGGGGTGTATGATTGCACTATCAGATCAGATCATTGCTACCACCAAGTATGGAAAGTTACAGAACCCGTATTTACTGACTGATGCAGATTCTGCAAGAAAATGGTAGACATTCTGATATAGTGTATCACTGCAGATTGCAACAACTTAATACCTCTTGAACACCCAGAAACATATAATCAAATGACCAGAATTATACACCAGAAACTTACTCTCCTTTATAGACTTACAAAAGACAAATCCCCATAATACAAATACAACATTAAAAATATACTTGATGATTCATCAAATAAAAGGTATGAGAACTGGAGCATCAGAATTGTCTGCACACAACTTTGACCCACTAAGAATTTAAGAACATCACTTTTAGTGGGTATCACCCCCCTGAATGCTCATAACCTCCAATCTATGTAGAATTAAAAACTTTTGAAATATAGTGACTTAGTGGAAGAAGTTGAAACCTTGTGGAAATAGGAAAGGGTATATATCTTCTCTGTTATGCTGTTTGATCCTTAAGATGTCTTTCCAGTGAGTGTATATATATATATATATGTATATATATATGTGTATATATACATATATATATATGAAAACACTAATGACATTGATTTGACATTTATATAGAACTTTAATGTTCACAAAATGTTTTGTATATATTATCTTATTTGTGCCCCAAAACAATTCTCTGAGGAGAGACTACAGGTATTATTATCACCATTTTATAAATGCAGAAACTAAGTCTCAGTGAGACTAAGAGATTTATCTGTGGTCATTCAGCTAATCTCCATTATGATCATAACTGATACTAATGGTAGTAGATGATATAGATTCACATGTCCAAAACTGAACTCATTTTTCTCCATAATTCTCCTATCTTCTAAACTTCTTTATTGCTTTTGAAAGAACCACCATACTTCCACTCTCCCGGGTTAGTGCCCTTTGCGTTTTCTTGGACTCCTCATTTTCCCTTGTCCCACATACCAATCAATTATTAAATTATGTGATTTGTACCTTTGTACCATGACAACATCTCTCCCCTCTGATCTCTTTTCTCCACACACACACAGATACTACTTCAGATTAAATCATCATCACTTCTTGCCTAGATTATTATAACAGCATCTTAATTGGTTTCTCTGACGCATTTCTCCCCCATTCCAGTCCATCTTATGTGCTGTTGCCAAAGTAATTATCTTTTAATGCAACTCTGACCATGGGATTCCCCTAAGCAGTCAGCCCCAATGGCTTTCTTATGCTTCAAGAATAAAATACAAATTTCTCTGTTTAGCTGTTAAAGTCTTATACAACCTGGCCCCCATATATTTTTCAACATTATTGGACATTACTTCATCTTCTGCATTTTCATCTTCAGTATAGTCAAATTGATGATTGACCTTCAATAAAAGACCATCTCTGGTCCTTGTGCATGACATTCCATCTCCTGTCTCTGTGCCTGGCTCTCCCAGATGCCTGGAGTACATTCCCTCCTCACTTCTGCCTTAACAAATTTCCCCATTCCTTTAAGATGTAGCTTAAGCACTATTTTCTGCAGTCTTGACTGCAAAGCTACTAGTGCCTTCCCTCTCAATTGTTGATATTGTTCAGTCATTTTTAGTCATGCCTGACCCTTCATGATTCCATTTGAGATTTTCTTAGCAAAGTTAATGGAGTGGTTTCCTTCCTCAACTCATTTTATAGATGAGGAAATGGAGTTAAGTGACTTGCCCAGGGTCATAAAACTAGTAAGTATCTGAGGTGAGATTTGAACTCAGGAAGATGAGACTATATACTACCCCACTTGGCTTCCTCTCCTCACAAACTACTTTGTGTTTAACTACTTTGTATATAATTGTATTTATTGATTTTTTATTTATGTTGCATATGTAAATGTATTTTAAAATACTGTTTTATTGATAACTTTTCTTTTCATGTTGCCTAAATTTCTCTAAGTATCTCTCCTTTCCCCCTCCCAGAGAGCCATCCCTTTTAACAAAGAATTTTTTTAAAGAAAAAAAGAGTAAAAAGAGGAAAAATCATCAAAACTAAGCAATACATTCAAAAACCCAAAAATATATACTTTGGTTCACTCCTGTGGACATCTGTAAGCACAAGCAAGGTGGGATTTTTGTTGGTTTTTTTTTTTTTAGAGTTTGGTTTCCAAGGCTCAGGGTAAATTGTGAACATCTGAAAGACTGATCTCTTTTGAACCCTGATAATTCACTGTTGTACTGAGTAATATAGGTTTCATGCCTATTGTCTCTGAGTCAATCAGGGACTGAGTCTTTGTTATGTATTTTGGGAGGTTGGTATTTTGCTTTGGGGATTCGCTTATGAGAGGGACCTTTTGATTCCATGGACAGGACTCTGAGTAGTTGTTTGTTAAGAGCCTCCCTCCCCCCGCCCCACTCAGACGTTTGTGTTCTCCTGGTCCAGTGGTGTACATAGGTGGCTGTATTACTTTGTTCAGACAGTAGGAGCCCTGTCAGTTGATATTTGTGCTAATTTCTCTGCCTGTACTTTTTCTGTTTATATTTTCTCCATGATCAGGGTGTTAACCTTTCCCCTGAACTAGTGTTAGTTACATATAAATGTGTAAAGAAGAATTCTTAATCTGTTTAAACTGTCTTTCCTTTATAAAGCAGATCAAAGAACCTGTGCTAGCGGGTCATCCTGGGTGTGCTAGGGTACTTGCTAATACAACCTCTCCTACCTCTCTGGACAGGAGAAAGGGGAAGTGTTTTCTTGTAGCCACCTTGACAGTTTCTAACTCTTTGTCATGCAGCCCATTTCACTTTAGGCTATCTTGTAGTGGTTGCTCTTTCCATTTACATTGTGGTAGTCATTGTTTGAGATATTTTCTTGGTCTCTGCTTACTTCACTCTGCATCAATTCATGTAAGTCTTTCCATTCATTTCTCTATTCAATACATTCATCATTTCTTACAATATAGTAATATTCCATTACATTGATTAACCATAGCTTATTGGGTATTTACTTCATATATATACACTTGTTTTCTCCCCCATTAAAATCTAAGCTTCTTTCAAGTAGAGATTATTTCATTCTTTGTACTTGTACCCCAGGCACCTAGAAAAATGCCTGGCACATAGTTGGTGCTCATTGAATACTTGTTGCATGACTGTTTTGGGGTTTAGAGTTTTAGTATGGATTGCCAGGTAACATTACCATATGTATCATCTTGGTGCTGTATGTCTTACTGTTACTATGGATGACAGTTAGCTGTCCAACAGAAGGGACCTCAGAATACACAGAGGGCAGCATGTTCATGTGAATACCCATACACCACCTGAGAAGAGCACTCTTTATGTAGCTTGACCCCCTTTGACTTGACCAGTAGTAACCTACGAGAGCCTAAACTGGAGAATTTACTTCACTAGGGCCATCTCAGTCTTGTTGGTTTAATCCTGGGTTTTTGACCCTGCTTCCCATTCACTTCCTGCCTTCATTCCAATGCCCATCTCTGACCCTTTCTGTTGCTCCATAGTTTACATCGTTCTTGAGCTTGACTTATATCTAGTCTCTCTGTTCATGGAACTTTTTGGAGGCCATTTTATAACCCTGAACACTGTCTTCCCCCTCCCCATCTCCACTTCCCCAAACCAAGGAGACTTCATTTAGAAACAGGGGACCCTATTCAGCCCTGGCTAGGGTAGAATAATAAGGTACAAAGGACAGGAAACTTGAATAATTATGTTAATGATCATTTATGCTTATATGGTGTTTTATAAGTTCAGAGGGCTTTCACATACTTATTTGGTAAGACATACTCATTTCACATACCCATAAGGTCCAATTCATTTGGTAAGACTAGAAGAATTGATGCTCCCTTTCCCTCTCTCCCTTCCCCTCTCATCCTTTCCCCCTTTCCCTTTGTACCCTTCTTCCCTTCTCCCTTTCTCTCCCTTCCCTCTCTTCCTTCTCCCTCTTCTTCTCTCTTTCTCCCTTTCTCCCTCTCCTCCTTTCCTTATCAGTGCCTAATCAGGAAGATTAGCCAGGTTCTCATTTACCAGATCTCTTGGAGATTAAAAACAATTGTTAAGGGAAAAAGGTTCTGAATTACTAGGAGAATTTTATTCAGTTAGTTGATGAACCATGGTGTGTACTGGCACACAAATGCATCAGGTTTTTACAGGCTACATCTGCGTGGGCTGTCAGGCGAGAAAACATACCAGCATTGAAAACATCTTCTATCTGTATGGAACCTGGAATTTGACCTGATGACAGTGAGGGTAATTTCCTTTAATATTAAACCAATCTACTTATCAGTGTGTGGTGATCACTCAGCCAAAGTTTAAACATACTCAGTTTCTGGCATCATTCATGATTCAACCAGGTTTTATTTTTCAGCAACTCATAAAAGAATAGTAAAGAAGTTTCTGCTTATCTATCATTGAAGGTAGTCTGGTTTTAAATACACATCCTTGTCCCATCAATTGTCCTGGTAATAGAATTGGGAAGTTGGGCATATTGGTATATTCTCTGCAATAAACTCTCTTAATAGGATGCTTATCTGGAATTGAGAAATGACTAAATGCTTTAAAATATAGTCACTCAGAAAAATCCCCAAGAAGTTCATACTATCATAGATTTTGATCTTGAAGGGACCTTAGTTATTCTCCTATGCTCCACATTTTCAGATAAGGAAACTGAGGCCATAGAGGTTAAATAATTTGTTCAAAGTCATATAAGTAGAAAGTAGCAAAATGGGGATTCAGACCTAGGTCCTCTGATTTCTAAATTCAGGCATAGGTGTTTTGTTGAACTCAACAAAGTTTATACACAGTTCCAATTGTATTCAGTTCTGGAGAAACTCAAAATCAAAGCAAAAAAGTGATATCATGAGTATATGATATTTTGAGGCTACATGGTACAGTAAAAAGTGATGGACTTTGAACTGGGAGAGATCTGTAGTCAAATCTCATCTCCAAAACAGGTTGTATGACAAAGGGCAAGTCACTGAACACCTCTGATCCTTAGTTTTCTCATTTGTAAAATAGGGTTAATAATGCCTATAGGATTTAGCTCATAGGGTTAATGGAAGGATCAAATGAGATAATGTATGTAAAGGGCATTTCAAGCCCTTTAAGCATTATATAAATATTAGTTATTATTAGTAGTATCATTAAATGGAGAAGAGAAAAGGGCCAGGCCCTTTTATGGAAGATGTCTTTTGCCAGGTTCCAGATTCCACACACTTGCCAGAACTTGATAAGGTGAGTTTAATGAATACTAATTAGTATATTTAGGAATACAATTGTGATAACAATTATGTTTACCTTAAATAATTGTTAGGGGAATGCATTTACAGGGTCCCTAGACATGGGATTATTCTTGACCATACTTAAGATCCTAGGATCATAGATCTAGATTTGGAAGGGACCAAAGAGACTATTTAGTCCAACATCCTCATTTTACAGATGAAGAAACTGAGCCCCAGGGAGCATACATTTCTTGCCCAAGGTCACACAGGTAAGCATCAGAAGCAGTATTTTAACTCAGGTCTTCTGACTCCATAGACTGTCCTCTTTCTTCTCTACCACATGGCCTCCTCTACATGGCCTCCTTAATTTCTTTTCTTGTTCTGGGAGGAATTAGAGAATCCATAGGGAAAAGGAGCAGAGTGGTCTTTGATACTAAATGAACAAAGTCATATAGAGCTAGCTGGGTTTCCCTCAGAGACATCAAAGAGATGATTATAACTAGCAGTGGGAGGCAAATTAAAGCCTTCTTTAAAAAACTGTAAATGGATAGGTGTGGGCTGAAGAGAATAGCAGGCCAAAACTGCTTTCACCAAGATTGTATTGCTGCTTTGAAATCCTCTAAGACTCTGCATTGCCAGACTGAGCCCAACATAGGACTCTGACTCTGAGAAATGGAAAACTAAGGTATTTAAATTTGATTACTAATAGCCAAAGCCAAATGTAGTTGGTAAGGTGCTTATCTTGTACTTAGGTCTTGCATTTCTTTATATCTTGCTTCAAATAATTTTTTCTCTCATGTTGGTGTTAGAGCTTCATCAGTATTTTTTGTTATTTTTGTATAGAGTTTATTTCAATAGAAAAAGCACAATATTAGATGGAATTTTGTTTTATCTCTCATCTGTCTCAGTTATCTATGCCTAGGATGTCTAATTATTGGGCTTATATTACATGAAGGAGGTACCACTATCTAGGCTGTGGCAGTTACAGGCAGAGTGCCTAAAAATGAACCATTTTCTAAAGGACATTCCTTGCAAATTCATTTCTATTATAAATATAGATGTGGTGACGGGATCAGGAATCCAGGAAAAGAAGACCACAATAGAGTGGGGCCCAAGATATAAATTTTGTAGCAGTAATTGAAGTTGTTTGAAGTACCATGATGCAATTAGCTAGTTTAGAATGTGGCAATAGTAATCCAAGACACAGATCCTTGGGGGTTAGAGACATGTTGAATATTTGATCTTGTTCTGTTGAACCTATACCATAAATGCTCGTTTCTAGTTTCTTGCTTTTTCTACTCAATTTTTCAGGTATGTCTTGAATATAATGGAAAAATTATGGGAAAAGGGTTGCTAGATTCTTCCTTCTCATAAGTACCCACACCCCTCAAAAGATTTGTTCTAGATTTGGCATCCTCTTTCAGTTCCAATGAATGAACTTCCTCAGTATTTTATAGAATCTGTGCTTAGCTCTACACACATAAATAAATCTTTTTGGGAGTTAGGTAGAGGTAGAGAAATAGGAGTTAAGCTGGAATTTATAAAGAAAGTTTTTTGACAATAGCTTTTTTTAACCTGCTACTAACAAGTTGCTAAGAGATTATTTAATTGACTTCAAATGGTTGTTTTCAAAATAGACCTGCTAATCAACTCAGGTGGCCAGAACATTTTGCTAATTGTTCTAATATCTTATAACTGGAAATAGCCATAAAGGTTATCAAGTGTAAATGCTACTTTTGCAGATGAGGAAAGTGAGATCAGACAGGTTAAGTTACTTAAGATCAGAGTAGTAAAACTCCAGGGTTGAAAGGAATGTGGGAAGTCATTTAGGATAAGGTCTTCATTTTATAGATGTGAAAATTGACACCAAAAGGGGTTAAGTAATTTAGATCCAGAGAATTGTAGATTATCAGTGGATCTTAGACATCATGGAATGCAATCTCCTCATTTTATAGCCCAGAAACTTTTAATGATTGACCCAAGTTCCTATAGCTAGTTAGTTATAGGACCAGGAGCCAAATCTGGTGAAACCAATGTCATACTCTCTGTCATATGGACCTAGGCTGATCTGTAATGCCAGCCATCTTGGAAATGTATGGCTGTGGTTATAAGAGCATACTCTTGGTGGATCCACCTAAGTCTCTCACCTCTACCAGAAGAACAATCCCTAGCCCTCTTGATGGTGGGTCAGTGGTATCAGCTATATAAATGAAAAAGTAGCATTATATATGTAGATTGTATGCATAAATATCTGTATTTGCCCCTACACTAACATGTGTGGCCTCAAATCAGTGAGAGTAGGAGAATATTTTTCATCATTTCTATTTTCTCTATAATATTATTATAGAAATCCACACTATTTCTGTTTCCTTTTAAAAATCATTATGGTACTTTGAAAGCATGGAACTATAAACTCCATTCAGAAAAGCCCTAACAACTACAAGAACTTGAAAGAACTTTTACATGGTTGTGATAATATTAAATTCTGACCATAGCAAGAGTTAAAGACAAAGTGTTCTTACTAAGAAGCATCTTTCTTATATCAGAATCTTTGAGACTTCTATTGTTTTGTTTTTTCCAATTTATTTATTTTTAGTTTTCAACATTCATTTCCACAAGATTTTGAGTTTCAAATTTTCTCCTCATCTTTTCCCTCCCCCACCCCAAAACACCATGCATTCTGATTACCCCTTCCCCCAATATACTCTCCCTTTTATCACACCTCTCCTTTCCCTTATTCCCATCTTCTCTCTTTTCTTGTAGGGAAAGATAGATTTCTATACCCCATTACATGTATTTCTTATTTCCCAGTTACATACAAAAACAATTCTCAACATTTATACCTAAAACTTTGAGTTCCACCTTCTCTCCTTTCCTCCCTCCCCACCCACTCCCACTGAGAAGGCAAACAGTTCAATAAAGGCTATATATACGTAGTTTTGCTAAAGATTTCCATAATAGTCATGTTGTGAAAGACTAGCTATATTTCGCACTAGCCTATCCTGCCCCCCATTTATTCTATTCTCTTTTGACCTTATCCCTCCCCAAAAGTATTTACTTCTAATTACCCCCTCCTCTCATTTGCCCTACATTCTATCATTCCTCCCCAACACCCCACTTCTCCCCTTCTCTCCTACTTTCCTATAGTGTAAGATAGATTTTCATACTAAATTGAGTGTGCATGTTATTCTCTCCTTAAGCCAAATGTGATGAGAGTAAGTTGCACTTTTCCCCTCTCACCTCTTCCCTTTTCCCCTCCACTGAAAAATCTTTTCTTGCCTTTTTTATGAGAGATAAATTGCCCTATTCAATTTTTCCCTTTCTCCTCTCAATATATTCCTCTCTCACCCCTTAATTTTATTTATTTAGATATCATCCCTTTCTATTCAACTCACCCTGTGCCCTCTGTCTATATATATATGTGTATAATCTTTCCAACTACCCAAATACTGAGAAAAGTTTCAAGAGTTACAAATATTATCTTTCCATGTAGGAATGTAAACAGTTCAGCTTTAGTAAGTCCCTTATGATTTCTCTTTTCTGTTTACCTTTTCATGCTTCTCTTCATTCTTGTGTTTGAAAGTCAAATTTTCTATTCAGCTCTGGTCTTCTCATCAAGGATGACTGAAAGTCCTCTATTTCATTGAATGACCATTTTTTCCCTTGAAGTATTATACTCAGTTTTGCTGGGTAGGTGATTCTTGGTTTTATTCCTAGTTCCTTTGACTTCTGGAATATCATATTCCAAGCCCTTTGATCCCTTAATGTAGAAGTTGCTAGATCCTGTGTTATCCTGATTATATTTACCCAATGCTTGAATTGTTCCTTTCTGACTGCTGGAAATATTTTCTCCCTGATCAGGGAACTCTGGAATTTGGCTACAATATTCCTAGGAGTTTTTTTTTTGGATCTCTTTCAGGAGATGATCGGTAAATTCTTTCAATATTTATTTTGCCCTCTGGTTCTAGAATAATGGGGCAGTTTTCCTTGATAATTTCATGAAAGATGATGGTCTATGCTTTTTTTTGATCATGGCTTTCAGGTAGTCCCATAATTTTTAAATGGTCTCTCCTGGATCTATTTTCCAGGTCAGTAGTTTTTCCAATGAGATATTTCACATTGTCTTTTATTTTTTCATTCTTTTGGTTTTGTTTTATAATTTCTTGGTTTCTCATAAAGTCATTAGCTTCCATCTGCTCCATTCTAATTTTGAAAGAACTATTTTCTTCAGTGAGCTTTTGAATCTCCTTTTCTATTTGGGTAATTCTGCTCTTCAAAGCATTCTTCTCCTCATTGACTTTTTGGGCCTCTTTTGCCATTTGAGTTAGTCTATTTTTAAAGGTGTTAATTTCAGCATTTTTTGGGTCTCCTTTAGCAAGCTGTTGACCAGCTTTTCATGATTTTCTTGTATCACTCTCATTTCTCCTCCAAACCTTTCCTCCATCTCTCTTACTTGATTTTCAAAATCCTTTTTGAACTCTTCCATGGCCTGAGACCACTGCACATCCACTTTGGAGTTTTTGGATGCAAAAACCCTGACCCCCTAGGTCTTCCTCTGATGGCATGTATCACTCCTCCTCATCAATACCTCATCAGTACAAGTAACCTTCTATTGTCTTATTTTTTTCCCTTTTTTGGGCATCTTCCCAGTCAGTCACTTGACTTTTGAGTTCTTTGTCAAGGGGAGGATATACTCTGGGGACCTATAAGTTCTCAGTTCCTCCAAAGTGGCACAATCAATGGAGAGGAGTTTATTCTTCTCCTGGCCTGTGCTCTCGTCTGGGAGCAGCATTCTCTCTCCAGAGCTTCCACCAACTCCATCATGCCCACACCCCTCCTCACCCCGGAGCAGCCATTCAGGGCTGATATCCATATCAGCTGCTCAATTCCCCCAGGGGCTTTAGGGCAGGGCTTCAACAATGGAAACTGCTGCTGGCTGAGGTCAGGGCTAGACAACTGTGCTCCTTTCTCATCTAAGTGAAAGAGCTTTCTCTCTGACCTCTGAAGCTGTCTTTGGAGTTTGTGAATTAAGAAATCTAGGACCTGCAGCTGCTGCTGGTGGTACCTTGCAGCCCACTCCAGTCCTGTCCTTGCTGCAGCACAGCCCATGCTGCACTGTGCTCTGCTCCACGGCCAGGGCAATAGACCTTTCCTGTCAGCTTTCCAGGCTGCCTTGAGCTGGAAATGTCTTTCACTCCTCTGTTTTGTGACTT
Organism: Notamacropus eugenii; assembly: GCF_028372415.1. Classification (NCBI taxonomy): domain Eukaryota; kingdom Metazoa; phylum Chordata; class Mammalia; order Diprotodontia; family Macropodidae; genus Notamacropus; species Notamacropus eugenii. The sequence continues at coordinate 231,860,205 of NC_092876.1, forward strand.
CTGCTGCTCTAAAATATGTTTAGAGTCATTTTTTACCAATATTTTATGGGCTATGGGAGGAGAGCTTCTAGAG